>NC_137009.1:24177438-24699938 GCF_032717465.1 Coenobita brevimanus
AAAAAGTTGTCTGGAGAGAGAACTACTGATTAAAAGTTAAACCAGGAGTAGGATGAAAAAGGCCCCTGCTTGTGACTTAGGTTCAGCATAGCCTGGGAAGAACTTGCGGTAAATATCAGTACACTTACAAATCACTGACATTTTCAGCCAAAGCACATCATTTATATTCTTTTCTTGCTATATACTAACAGGAGTGTATAGTTTAAGATAAACTTTTCGAACAAGAGGGTTATTTTAGTTTGTTAAGGAGTGACATTTTGGAATGGAGGGATTAGATACATCCTTCCCTACTAAATGCACTCAGAACGAAAATAAAATCTTATGGAGGCACACAGTTGGGCTTAAAAAAAAGATGCCTAGGAGCATACAGACTAAGTGGCTCGAGGTAGTGGCTTTGGATGAATACATCCTGAAGGAAGTGAACAATAATATTTTAATGATCAATATCCACCAAGCTGCTCAGGGACGGCAACGCCTGGAGGTCTCGTTTGTTGAAGTCATCGCTCACTGAATACAGCGTCAACCCGTATATCGACACAGACAGAGTTAGAAAGATATACAATGGATAGAGGGACAGGTAACTTATAGAAGCAGATTTACAGAGTGAAAGAGGAGATACAATGAATGGAAGATAAAGCTCCAAAAGTTGCATATATATATATATATATATATATATATATATATATATATATATATATATATATATATATATATATATATATATATATATATATATATATATATACCTCAGGTAGTGGGGTGTTCGTGGGGAACCTCAATTTCAGAAGGAAGAGGACGAGCGTTGACGTAAGCAGCATCTTTATTCAAACGTTTCGACATTTAAAATGTCATCATCAGTGATCTAAAAATGGGAAACAAAAACAAGTCAAAAACACTAAAATCACAATATTGTGCAAGTGAAAATACTAGTGGTGGGCGTAATCGATTATTTGTAATCGATTACATCAATTACAAGGTAAAATTTTTAACTAATCGATTATAGTTCCCAGTAATCGATTACCAAACGATTACTCCCAGCATAAATTACACAACAAATATAGTTTATAGACACGTACAATTCAATGGATTTTACCTAACACATTTTAATCTGTTTTATACTAAACGCATTAATTCATGAAGATTATGAAAAAAAAAAGAGGTAGCAGAGATTTAATAGCGTGTATGTATGTACGAGCAGAATGAAAAGCCGGTGCCTGAGACATTGGAGAAGACAAATCTAACACAATAACAATCTCGTACGTGCAGTTTCTGTGTACTACTGTGTACTGTGTTGACTGTGGCGGGTGTGCACTGCACAACTGTCAGCTGTGTGGCAGTGAGTCCTGTGACTGCGGCGGTGCCTCAGTAGATCTGAATACTGGTTAATTAAATTAACAGGTATTAATACTATTTTCACTTTTCTCGGATCTTTTTCTTTAACTTAATGCTTTGAGAGAGAGAGAGAGAGAGAGAGAGAGAGAGAGAGGCTACAATGAAGCCACATTTTACCTTATACTGTACTTTACCAATATACCCATGTAATATCTATTTTAAGGTAAAAGTAATCGAAAAGTAATCGATTACTGACCACAAAAGTAATCGAAATAATCGATTACAGAAAAAATCGAGTATCGCCCATCACTAAAAAAATACACATAGAGACATACGGTCTGCATGATGACGAAAGTAAAATAGGGATAAGAGAAAGGATTCTAAAACAGTTACATAACATAAAGAAGTACTGCAGACATAGTGTTAAATAGAGATGGATTATGGGACTTTATATAAATTGATTCTAGCAATCTTAAGTTACTATTTGATGAAGAAGCTAATATTTTGAAATAGTCCTTTTTAAGTAAGATATCACAAGATTCGCAATGGTCTCTTACTGCTGAGTGAGGAGGGGACCTGGGGCCTGATGCTCAAAACTGGTCATATCTCAGTCCCGCCGTCGGTGGTCGCTCCTCTAGTCCCGTCTTAAGTTATTCCCGCCTTATGACTGACCACCTCCACCAATGTTCAAAAGAGAAGCGGTCAGTCGTAGGGCGGGTATAAATGTTAGTCCCATCAAGCGGCAGAGGGCAGGCAGTTCGCCAGCTGATCTGATAGCAACCAATGAGAATCAATGTAACAAAAAAGGCAGCCAATGAGAATCAAGGAGGTTGTTTCTAAACAGAGAACACGTGCATGCTGGTAACAACAAAAATCACCGCCACAGGTACTCGCCACATGCCTCTCTGTCTGCTAATATTAGCCTACTGCACAATGGAAGGTGAACCTAAACCCAAGAGCCCTCTGCGCCCAAACTTCACTGCTGCAAAGCTGCTGTCTATGGCAACAAGTGTTGCAGAGAAGCAAGGCATTATATTGGGAAAATTTTCATTTGACAGTGCCACAACAGTAGTCAGGATGAAGGCGGCAGCTTGGCAGCAAATTACTGATCCTGTCAATGCCGTCAGTAGAATTCAACGTGATGTTTCCGACGTAAAAACAAAATTCAAGCATTCAGTTTAGTCAATAAACTGGAAATTTTTTCCTTAAGACCTGTTTTGCAATGTTTTTCTTTTCTAATTTATAATCTTTGACATTTTATATTTTCTAATAGCCATTAGGCCTATCTAACAATGTTTTAGTCTCAATCTAACCTATCTATCTATCTATTGCCAGACGCCATAATCCCGTAAGGGGTGGCCATTTGACTTTGAGTTATATGTTTTACGGGGAGGGGCACTAACCCTCCACCAACCCACTTTCTGACACGTAGGGAGCACGTATGGTTTGGTTATATGGTTACCACCCAACGTTGTAAATGGTTTCTTGGCTTACAGGAAACCATTTGGCTTGTCACTCAGTGTAATACCACCTGTAAAGGGAAAAAAAAAAAGCGATAAGAAGTGACAGGAAAGATGGGAGAAATAGGAAGAGAGGAGGGCAGGTACAGAAAAAGAATGATAAAGGCTAAAGAAGAAGTAGGCAGCACTACATCAAGTGAGTGGATGATGGTCGCCACCACCAATCTAACCTAATCTACCTAAATTAACTAACCTAACCTAAACCCCAAACCTGCTTGGAGGTTGTCAAGCCAAGGCCTCATAATTACGATGATAATTAAGTTGTTTTTAGGTCAGTGGGGTGCAGTTAAGCAATGTTAGGTTAGGCTTCTGATTAGACTAGGGTAGGTTAGGTTAGGTTTTAGGCCTCCTGCACACGGACCACATTTCAGTGGACGGTGGCTGCCACTTTCTTGTGACGAGAAATAAAACGCACGTGTTTCTATGGAAGCCTGCACACGAGCCAATTTTTAGTGGCAGCCACAAAAAAATGGTAACCGGGTCCATTTTACCCGCCACGCCACGGTGGCTCACCACTGGTGACCTATGATGAATGCCGTTATTTCAAATGGCAGCCCGCACACGGGCCACTTTGCGGTGGCACTGGCGGATGTTCTGGCATTGTTGATGGGCCATTCCCTACCCAAGGTCCTGTGTCTACCCCAGGTCCTCTCCCTAACCAAGGCCACCTTCCTTCCCAGTTACATGCATACACATGACCATTCCCAACATAAAAGTTACATCACACTACAAAGTCATTCAGAGCTTGAAGTTCGCGAAAGTCTACAAATTGTACCAGGTAACGTTATCAATGTGTCCTCCCAAGTGCCAGGCAAAATGTCAGGTACTCCAAGCGAAGCTGAACAGTCTGACTGATTCATTTGTATATTTTGTTTATTGGTAGCATGTTGGTGGATTTTTCCTAGCAGTGACACAGTTCTTCGACAAATCAGTGTCGCATGTTTTCTTAATATCAATATGCTTGCCACTAGGTTTCATTATTTTCAGAAAAGCAAAATATTATGACATTTTCTTAAACATCTGTGGAACGTATTTCTGTGTTATACATTTTATTTCAGTGTAACATCTTTACACTTGCAAAAATACAATGTCTCATTTACTTTATGAAATGTGATTAATTTACTAGTTTTCTCAATAAAATTTTTGCGCAACGTGTATCTCTATCTATCTATCTATTGCCAGACGCCTTAATCCCATACAGGGTGGCCACAAACAAATCACCTCCACGTCACCCTGTCCCCCGCCATTTCACTGCTCTGCTCCCAATTCACACCCCCTTCTCTCACATACCTCTCCACTCCATCCCTCCATCTCATCCTTGGCCTTCCCCTACCTCTCTCACCCTCCACCTCACTCACATACACTCTCCTCGTCAGTCTCTCACTCTCCACCTCACTCACATACACTCTCCTCGTCAGTCTCTCACTCTCCATCCTCTCCACATGGCCAAACCACCTCAGTGTGTTTCTTCTAACACTTCCTATCATATCCACATCTACACCACAAAGCTCCTTCACTTCCTCATTTGTCAGTCTGTCTCTCCATGTGACTCCACATGCTCCTTTCAAATAACTCATTTCCACTGTTCTCACTCTTGACTTGTATCCCTCCAACAACGTCCAAGCTTCACTTCCATACGCCAGAGTTGGTATCGCAATACTGTCATGTAATAACTTTTTCACTTCCATGTTCACTTCCCCGTTTTTTATCACCGCCTTCAAGGAATCAGCAACCTTTCTTCCTTGTTGTACACTTTCAAGCACTTCACCCTCCAAACTTCCATCCTTACTCATCACACTACCCAAGTACTTAAACGTACTCACATTTTCCATTTCCTCATCATCCAACCTCACTGTACATTCACTGACACCTCTCTCGAAGACCATAACTTTACTTTCCCCTACATTCACCTATAGATTCCGTTTCTTACATACTCTCCCGAACTTATCCACCATGCCTTGCAGCTCCCCTTCGTCTTCATTTAACAACACAGTATCATCTGCAAACAGCAGTACAGGGAGTTTCAAACACTGCCCTCTCTCATTAGGGCCACTCCAATATCCACTGCCCTACCTTGTATCTCTTTTGTAACCCCCATCCATATACAGATTGAACAACCATGGAGACATGACACATCCCTGTTTCAATCCAATCTTCAGATAGAAAATCTCACTCAGTTCACTATCCACACGCACTGCAGCCATAGCACCCTCACACATACTCTTCACAGCATTCAACAACTTCCCATTCACTCCATATATTCTTAATACTTTCCACAATCCCTGTCTATCCACTCTGTCATATGCCTTCTCCAAATCCATGAACGTCACATACAACTTCTTTCCCTTCTCTAGAAACCTTTCCACTAAAGATCTAAGAGTAAATAATTATCTGATCTACACAACCTCTTCCCTTCCTAAATTTAGCCTCCCTGTTCTTCTCCAACTAATTCCTCTGTTATTTCCCTAACCCTGTCAATAAGTATCCTACCGTATACTTTTCCTATTACATTAAGAGGACAAATGCCTCTATGATTACCACACACTTCTTTTTCCCCTTTTCCTTTGTACAAGGGAATAATTATACCTGACATCCAATCCTCCGGGACTCTACCTTCCTCGCAGGCCAATCTACACATCTTCCCCATCCATTATACAACTATCTCTCCCCCATGCTTCAGCATTTCACCACACTCTCCATCAATTCCTGGGGCCTTCCCAATTTTCACTTTCTTCATTGTTCCCACAACTTCCATCCTACTGATTTCTTCCTGTCTTCTCACCTCCATCCTTCTCCCAGCCATTCCCCAGCCACTTATACTTGCATTACTTTCATTCTCTATGTTCAATAATTCATTAAAGTGTTCTCTCCATCTGCTCACTTTTTCTCCCTTCTCAACTAGTAATCTACCATTTTTATCTTTCACTCCCCTACTAACTTCATTGCCACCCTGTCTGACTCTCTTTACCTCTTTCCAGACCATTTTCTTACATTCCCTCCACTTGACACTCAAATTCCTTCCAAATTCCTCATCCACTCTCTTCTTACTCTCTCTTCCTAATCTTTTCATCTCTCTTCCTTTCTACATGTAACCCTCTTCGGTCTGTCAACTTCTTCCAAGCCCCTATCTCTCATCCATTCATTATATGCTTTTTTTTTTTGTGCCACAGCCTCTCTCACCTCTTCAATCCACCATGCTGTTCCTTGCACCCCCTTTCGTCTTCTCTTCACCCCACACACCACCTCACAGGCTGCACATGTTAATTTTTCTTCTATGAATATCTTGCACACACCTTCCACGTCTCTCATCTCCTCCAATTCATATTTACCCAATCCTTCCTCCACTTCTCTCTTATATTCTGTCTTTTTCTCATCGTCTTGAAACCTTTTCACTCTCCTTTTATCTACTCCTTCCTCCCGTCCTTCTCTTCTATTTCTTCATTTTACTTGGATCTTGATTCTGACCTGTATGTGCTTTTCTATATTTACCTTAAGATATCCGCAAGTCTTTCTTCTGGTGGTACACACTTCCTCATGTTTGTGTTCAGAGGTGAAACTGAAAGCCCAATTGCAGTCAGCAGGTCATCAAAAGAAGCATAGGTCATTCTAAAATAGTTTGTAACTTCTCTGGTTACGCTTTTAAGTCTTCAAATAGGGTATATAATTGACCCCTGATAAGCCTATGGCTGATTATTGGATGCACCCAGTACTTTCTTGTACATCTTTCTTTTCTTATTTTGAGGAGCACAGCGATGACACATGCCACCTCCTCGACATCCATGATGGAACTGCCTGTGGTTGCCACGAAAAAGTGGCCTGTGTGCGGGATGTCATAGCATCCCTCGCCACTTTTTTGTGGCGCTGCAAAAAAGTGGCAGCCTCTGTCCACTGAAAAGTGGCCCGTGTGCGGGGGGACATTAAGCTAAGTGCAAAGTGGTGGTGGGTTTTTGTTAATATCTCAGACTATTATTTTGCCATGGATAAATTAGAATAATTTGATGCAGACATCAAGATGTACCTATTGAGCTATATCAAATTCATTACCATAAGGAAGGTGCACTTGTAAACATTTACCCTATCCTTACCTGAAGACCCTAACCTATCAGTTCACAGCCCATACTGGTCATAATAAAATTGTGAGCTAATGAAAGGTCCCTAAAGGAAAAAAAAGAAAGTAAATTAACAGTTTAGGACACCTCTGGAATTCAATATGCATACTCTAGAGAATGGAGGTTAAAATGTGAAATTCCAGTAGTGTCCTAAACTGTAATATACCGGAAAAAATACCAATTCTGCCCACATCTAACTTAGAACGAGGGTTTGTAGAAGCAAAACAGCTCACATGCCATACCTAATGAAAATATATGAGTAGCCTACATTTACAGCAAATATGTGGCATCATAGGGAGGCTTTCACAGTCTCATGAGATAAAATTATGCTGCACATCTACAATTCATAAGAGGCCTCAATAGCTAGTCACTTAAAACTCGATAACCAAGCTCAAATCATGCATGAGAGAGTTCCCTGTGATCCTTGCCATAGTAAAATACCGCTATATACTTGTATGTATTACAAACACTTGCCATAACTAATGTTTTGAGGGGTAGTTAACGCTGATGAGAGGCTCAAAACGTCCTTACGACCGTGCTGAATGGGCTTTAGGACTGCTCGGTACCAGTCGTAAATTTGGATGGAGTTGCGACCAGATATAATCCTGCTGACGTCACAACATGGCGCCCTAACTGTTTTGAACATCGCAGACGGCAGCCATTGTGAATGCAGCTGATGACTTAGTCCCGCGCTGGCGAGCAACGACTGGGACTAAAGTTTTGATAATCCACACCATGAGTCGTCGGCCTGTCCTGCTCGGCTGACCCATATGTTCGTCTGTCCTAACCTTGAAAGCACGGATTGTGCTACCAATATACCCGGCCTGGCAACCTGGGCAAGTGAAACAGTAAACAACAGACGAACGGAGGTCGGTAGGAACAGGGTCTTTAACGTGAAAAAATGGGCCAATTTTGAATGAATTACTGACTATAATCTTAAAAGTCAATTTGAGGATAAAATTTAACAAGGTTGTGAATCAACCGGTTTTTCAATTGAACCGAAATATCACCCAAGTAGGGTAAACTGAGATAAATTACCTCCTTACTAGCAGTAGAGATTTGTTGTTTAGGCATGTAATGGTTGTTAAGAAAATTCCTTACAAGACGATAGAACAAATTATCACTATAGCCATTATTTACGAAATATTTTCTTAGGATGCAAATCTCATCATGGAATAGAGAATATGTAGATGAAAGAAGAAAAATGCTCTATGTAACAAGGTCTTAACAGCATTGATTTTAAACATTTTGCAACAATAACTGAAAAAACTGCTACCCAAACCTGAGAAAGTAGGCTTACAGAATACAGAACATAGGAATTTACCATTATCTCTCCTAACTAGGATATCTAAAAATGGGAGACAACCGTTGGATTGTTTCAATCGTGAACTGTATGTTACCATGACGAGTGTTAATATAGTGCAAAAAATCCTGAGCATGGCTTTTATCTCTAAATATGACAAATGTATCATCGACATGCCTTCGGTACATCCATGGTTTAATGTTACTTGAACAATCTCTTGCCATAATTTTTCATAACATAAAAAGATGTTGGCAAAAGTAGGTCCAAGGGGTCATCCCATAGCAACACCATTAATCTGTTTGTAGAGTTCGTTATTGAAAATACACAAGCCATCCTTAACACAAAGGGCCAAAAGTTCTTTGAATACTTGTCATTCCCCTGACAAGTTTAATGTCTTTATAGAGCACTTTTAAAATTATGTTTATGGTTTCATCAATGGGTATATTAGTAAAAAGGGAGGGAACATCAAAACTGCACATAAAATAAGTGTCAGGTATATAAATCTTGGACAGGGAATCTCGTACGAGTTCTTCACTGTGAACTCATTGGTGGTTATGGTATTTAGAAGTGGGACAAGAAACTTTGACAATTTAAATGAAGCAGTATTGTAAGCAGCCATGATAGGACGGAGGGGAACTGATATATATATATATATATATATATATATATATATATATATATATATATATATATATATATATATACACACACACACACACAGAAACAATATATAAACGGATAGATTGGTAGGCTGACAGAAAACCTGGTGGGAGAGACATAAAATGAAATGTGTATTGCTACAAAAGGACAAAATTATAGATAACTTGAGGAATGCACCCTACAACTGTTCTAAGGGACAAACATTTGACTTTGCTCTGTGGCCTTGACCTTCGACCGATTGCTATGCCAAAATCAAATTCCTTTATTGTCTCGCCATTAGCTCTTCCGCCAATTTTGGTTCAGAACTTATCAGACCTGTTTGAGTGAACCTTGTCCGATGACCATGTCCATTAGCTTATTATTCTTAAAATCAACTTTCTTCATCCTTTACTGACAGTCAGACTTTTCATCAAGTTTGGTTTAACCCGCCCCGTCCCGACCACTTTTCCACCACTGACTCCCTCCAATCCCGACCATTTTTGGATTTTTTTTTTTTTTTGGCTCAAACCTCCGCTTTTGGTGAGAAACATCGAAAATTCATAAAGAAATCGCTCACCTGAGGTTTAAAATACTCGATACAGGTAGCAGTACCTCCTCACCATACTGCTTTTTCTATCAGGCTGGCCCCAAAGAAAACGAGTTCTATGGGAGGGTAACCATTCCACATCACTCATAAACTATTTATTTATTTATTTGGTACGAATTTATATGCAGTACGAGAGTATATTGGTTTTCACACAGTAATATAGGCAATATAAGCATTGTTTCACTCATCAAACACATCTACATTCCTGACCTTTTTTGGTGACATTACCCGATCATCATTTCTGACTGTTTCTTCCTCTAATGCTATGTAAAGTTTGTTCTCCACATTGTCATCAATTGGGGAATCACTCTGGCCCTGAATTTCATACCATGGCATGACATGTCTTTACTGGCCAGGTCACTGGTAACAGGTGAATTGCTGAGACAATGGCATGTGGGGGGGGGAGGTCATGCTGGGTAAGGCATTGTCCCAGCCTGGCATCTTGTAGAGGAAGGTGTCCTGTGTATACGTATAAAAAATCACTCGCAAAAATTGAAAATTGTGCAAAATAGGGACCTTGCAATTGATTCGCGTTTATGTACGTCAACGGGATTGGCAATGACAAAATGTGTGAACGTTTATTCATGTCAATGGGACGGGGTGGGTTAAATCGAAAGTGTTTGTGCTAAAGGGTTGAGTATCGATGCTGGCCTATGACCTTGATTTTTACTGATTGTACTGATAATCTAACCCCTTTGTTCTCTTCCTTTCTCTCAACATTTCCATCAAGTGTGGTCGAAATCCAATTTTAAAGATGTTTAATTTGACCTGCCACACAATCTCAGTCTTTGATTTATTGTTCTCTAAAACAATAGGCCAACCGTGTAACTGACTGTCAGCTATTTTACCAAGTTGAGTAGATATCACATCAAAATTTTTTAAATTCTTTTATTCAAATGAAGACATACATAGGTTGAGCTCAGACCTTGCCCTTGTGACCTTGAAATTGATTTCAAAATATTATTCGTCCCTGGTTTACCATTTCAGAAAAACTTGTCTAAATCTGATATGAACTGATTAAGTTCCATGTGGCCTTGACCTTGGATGTTGTGTGTGACCTTGACCTTTGAGATTTTTTTTTTCAAAATTTAATCCCTTTATCATTGCCTTGGCTTGAATCCATCCACAAAGTATGGTCTAAATAGTTAATATTGACCTTGTCATGTGACCTTGATCTTTGGTCTATTGTTCTTGAAAACGATAGGTCAGCCCATTGATTACCCCAAACCCATACATCAGATTTGGTTCCAATCACACCATATTTGTTTTAGTTACGGTATACTCTTCACGCAATGATACACACAGGTAAAACTTTGATCTTGTCTTGTAATCTTGACCTTTGACTGTTCTCAACATTGAACCACATCGTCCTTGCTTTACTCTCTACATTCTACCAAGTTTGATCTAAATCAGATCAAAGTGATTTGAGCAGACTTTGAGCTCTACTCAAGTCTTTCTGACGTGTTATTCTGAACAGCAGTTATCAGTCATTTCCTTGACTGACCCTCAGTATCAAATTAAGTTTGGAATAAGACACAAATACACACACACTTGTTTACGGTCCTCCACCAGCATGCCATCCTTGTCATCGTGAATATCCCGTGTGTTCTGCTGCTGCTGTGACTCCTTGGTGTGGTATATGGTAAGGTCATCGAACCACTTGCCTATCAAGCCTGCCTGCGCACACCACCATATTACAGTATCAAAGGTCCCTCTGTGTCCCGCACCCTGATGATGTAGACACAGTAGAAAAATGAATAAATGAAAGGTGGAGCTCTCTCTCTCTCTCTCTCACGTGAATACGGAATCATGGTTAATTCCTCGTAATAAATACCTTATTGGAGAATTATCACTACAAATGTACTATTAAGTGCTTTCTGTGAGTGCGTGACGAGCGAGCAAGAGTTTGTTAATAGGCCTGTCTTCATAATTTCACTTTGGTGTAAACTTTCAACAATTCTGTGAGGCAGTTGAACATTAACGGAAGAATAATTGAGCCAACACATTTACTTTCACATGTTTTCTCTCTCTCTCTCTCTCTCTCTCTCTCTCTCTCTCTCTCTCTCACACACACACACACACACACACACACACACACACACACAAAATGTTGATTGCACACATGTGAAAGTGAAAAACAACTCAGACCTCACGGGCTCCTGGCCTTTGGTTCCTTCTTATTCGCATTAAAAAAAATGTGTTGCTGTCATAGTGCTTTAACTTGATTTCATAGTGGAGCATGTCAGTTGAAGCCATCGGTACATTCCCTTGGAAAGCTGGGATTCCAAGGGGTTTCTTTGGTCTCAGGAGTAAATATATAGCTTAAAACATAATTTATTGAATGTATTTATACCTGCTGAAAGAACTTCATCTTCATTTCACATAGTTAAAAGGTTATTAGCCTCTGGCAACCATTCTGGTTAGGCCGTGTCATGTTGGACGGGGCCAGGTCATGTCTGTCCGCTCATTTCTCAGCTTAATGTAGAGTAAACATCACTTCGTTATGCTTGCTCACTCCCTCGTAATTAAATATCTGTAAAACTGTGCACGAAACCAGTGGGGGAGTTCTAACATAACCCTCTTTCCAGAAACTATCTAACCTTGGGCTCTAAAAAATTAAACAGCTAACCTGATGAGATAGGACACTAATCTCCTTCAAAGGAGGCCCCTTCTGACTTTACACACATAGCCCAGCATTCTTTCTAGTGCCTGATTCATTTTTCAAAGTAAGTTTTCGGTACCTCCTGCAGGTGCTTTGTCTCATCCATCAAGGTCTCTTCTCTAAGATGAGCACTGCTGAAGAACTGTTGGAGTGTGCAAATCGCAATCCAGACTTTCTGACGACTGTTACCATTGGAGATGAGACTTGGGTGTATGAGTACTACCCAAAAACCAAAGAACAATCGTCCAAGTGGAGGCATGCAGAGTTGCCTCGGCCAAAAAAAGCACGACAGGTCTGCAGCATGGTGAAATGCATGGTGACATTGTTTTTTTGACGATCGTGACATTATGCATCACGAATACGGACTAGAAGGTCAGACTGTCAACAAACATTACTACCTCAATGTTACCATTCATCATTGTGATGCAGTTTGGCGGAAGAGACCATACCTTTGGCAAGTGACAAGTTGGAAGCCCCACCATGACAACGTCCCTGTCCTTTCATTTCAACTGATTCAGGAATTTTTGACCAAGCACAATATCCCGGAGATCCAGCAGTCTCCCTGCTCACCACATATAAATCCGTGTGACTTTTGGTTATTCCCCAAGCTCAAAACTCCACTGAAGGGCTATTGATCTGAGACAAGAGATCATGACGAATGCGGCAAAGTACCTGCAGGAGATACCTTGAACTGACTTTGAAAAATGAATCAGGCAGTGGAAAGAACGCTGGGTTACGTGTGTCAAGTCAGAAGGGGTTTACTTTGTGGAGGATTCGAGTCCTAGCTCAACAGTAATAGGGGTAGGCAGCCCCGCCCACGGAAGTCTATCTATCTATCTATTGCCAGACGCCTCAATCCCGTTTGGGATGGCCACAAACAAATCGCCTCCAAGTCGCCCTGTCCCCCACCATTTCACTGCCCTGCTCCCAACTCACACCCCCCTCTCTCATATACCTCTCCACCCCATCCCTCCATCTCATCCTCGGCTTCCCCCTTCCTCTTCCCCCCTCCACCTCACTCACATACACTCTCTTCGTCAGTCTTTCACCCTCCATCCTCTCCACATGGCCAAACCACCTCAGTGTGTTCCTCATAACGCTTCCTATCACATCCACATCAACACCACAACGCTCCATTATATCTTCATTCGTCAGCCTGTCTCTCCACGTGACTCCACAGGCTCCTCTTAAATAACTCATTTCCACTGCTCTCACTCTTGACTTGCGTCCTTCCAACAATGTCCAAGCTTCACTTCCGTACGTTAGAGTTGGTATCACAATACTGTCATGTAGTAACTTTTTCACTTCCATGCTCACTTCCCTGCTTCTTATCACTGCTTTCAATAAACCAGCAACCTTTCTTCCCTGCTGTACCCTTTCAAGCACTTCACCCTCCAAACCTCCATCCTTACTCATCACACTACCCAAGTACTTAAACGTACTCACATTTTTCAATTCCTCACCACCCAACCTCGCTGTACATTCACTGACTTCACCTCTCTCAAAGATCATCACTTTACTCTTCCCTACATTCACTTTTAGATTCCGTTTCTTACACACTCTCTCAAACTCATCCACCAAACCTTGCAGCTCCCCTTCGTCTTCACTCAACAACACAGTATCATCTGCAAACAACAGTACAGGGAGTTTCCAAACACTATCCTCTCTCACCAGGGCCACTCCAACATCCACGGAAGTACTACCGCCAAAGTAACAGGAGACTCTTAAGGAATAATCTAGACTTCATTTTCTCTCCTAGGCCTTGGTAGCTGGTGACACATCTTTCTACCTCACACATCAATGGGCATCAGGCTGCCCTCCTTACACAGCACTCACATCCACATTATATCACATTGCCTTAACTCGCCGCGTCCCAGAGACGTGAATTCACGTCCTCACATGATGTGCACTGATTTCCCGGAGACGTGCATTAACGTGGCAACATTGCAAGGTCCCTAATTTGCACAATTTTCAATTTTCGCGAGTGATTTCGCGAGTGATTTTTGGCACGTATACACGGGACACCTTCCTCTATTCCTCTACAAGATGCCAAGCAGGGACAGTGCCTTACACCGCATAACCTCTCCCCCCCCCTGCACGCCATTGTCACGGCAATTCACCTGTTACCAGTGACCTGGCCAATAAAGACATTCCGGGCCAGAGTAATTCCCCAATCGATGACAATGTGGAGGACAAAGTTTACATAGGATTAGAGGAAGAAACAGTCAGAAATGATGATCAGGTAATGTGCGAAAAAAAGGTCATGAATGGTGATGAGTTAGTGAGTGAAACAATGCTTATAATGCGTATATAACTGTTTGAAAACCAGTATACTCTTTGTACTACATATAAATTCGTACCAAGTAAATAAATACTATTTATGAGTGAATAAAATAGTTACCCTCCCATAGAACTCGTTTTCTTTGGTGCCAGCCTGTTAGAAAACCCAGTCAGGTAAGGAGGTACTCGTACCTAGATCGAGTATTTTAAACCTCAGGTGAGCGATTTCTCTATGAATTTTCGATGTTTCTCACCAAAAGCGAATGTTTGAGCCCTCCCCCAAAAAAGGTCCAAAAATGTCGGGACGGGGCATACCACTGCCCAGAAAACGTCGGGATGGGGCGGGTTAAACCAGCTATCCTCTCTCCATAAAACGCCGATCTTGTCATTACACATCATACACATTCCACAACACATCCCTGCTCCCCTTGCCCCATTAAACGAACCATGGCTGCTGCTGTATTGGGAATCAGTGCGGTGGTTTCTCTGATAACCACCACAGGCAGGGCTAGGTCATCTGCACAAGGCCCTACCGATCGTCACCAAGCGACTGTGCCCCCTTCAGTGTTGCGGTGCCCTAAAGCTACTCATCAGTGCAACAAAATTTTCTTTTGCAATATTAGGGAACTTCATCCCAACATCAACTCTGTTAACATTATCCTCCAGTTTGAATATCCAGATCTGCTATTTTTGACAGAGACTCAAGTAAGCTCCACCTCTGATTTAGCTAGATTTAATTTTCCTTGTTATATCTTGATTCAAAATTTCAGAACCAAAGGAGGCATATGTTGCCTTGCTAAATCAGAAATTGGCCTGGAGGGGATTACTAAATTTAATTGTCTTTAATACGACTATTCCATATAGAGATTAAATTCTTTTGCTATTATTAAGTATTTTTGTTGTGTTTATCATTCCCCGAATGCCCCTCTAGAGCCGGGTTTATTTGACTCTTTGTCTTCACAACTAAGTGTCCTTATCATTAGTACTGCATCAGAAATGACTATCCTGGTTGATTTTAATGTACACAGTGTTGAATGGCTCACTTATTCAGCCAGAACTGATGACTCTGGTCTTGAATGTTAGCAATTTGCAGACTCATTTAATCTCACCAGGTTAGTAAATCAACCTACCCGTTTACCAAACAACCCCGATCAAAATCCCCACCTATTGGACTTGTTTCTAACAATCATTTCAGATAATTATAATGTCGAAGTGAAGTCCCCCCTCGGATCCTCGGATCATTGTCTGACACAAGCCACCATTTCAACACTTACCACACCCTCCTCCTCTGAACGTGTCGTGGTGACTAAACGGCACTACGACAGGCCAGACTGGGAGGGTCTACAAAATTTTTTCATGGATGTTCCTTGGACCTACTTTTTCTCTCAAGATGGAAACTCCAAATTAGGCAATATACAGGATTTCATTAAAATCGGCATGGAAACATTCATACCCCAACATAGTTACAGAAAAGATGTAATTCACCTAAATGGTTTGACCGTAACGGTTCACAAAACAATAGCCTATAACACTTATATAAGGACCAAAACTAAAGAAGCCTTTAACTATTATAGAAATATAAGAAACCATGCCAAAACTACCTCCCTTTCCTTGGGGGAAGCAGCCTAGGTATATAGATAGATAGATACCAAAACTATTACGGAATAAATTTTTATATATCAAACTTTCTTCATAGACAAGCTAACAAACTACTAAACAACCCAAATGATAAAGAAATATTCTGGTCTAACCTTAATTCATTCACATCTAACTTCACTACCACCTCTTCCATTCCACCGTTACAGTCCCCACATAGAAATCTAGCAGGTGACCCACGTGGAAAAGCCAACCTTCATGTTGATATTTTTTCAAGAAACTCAACCCTAAATACAGAAAATCACAATATTTCATTACTTAAATTTGATATCCCTCAAATAACCCCTTTCAAGATTCACACAAGATACGTACAAGCTGTATTACAGAATCTCTCAGTAGACAAAGCTACTGGTCCAGATGAAATTCCATCAATAGTACTTTTTTTTTTATGCGAGGAAGAAGGAACCAAAGGCCATGAGCCCGCAGTAACAGTTCCCTCCAAGAGAAAAACAAAATACAATAGAGAGCCAAATTCAAGATCCGATCATTTTGAGATGCCTGGACACACTGCATTTGAAAGACTGGAGATCATAGGCAGCAGGAAATACAGACAGAGGGAGACAGTTCCAGAGCTGACCTGATGCATAAATGAAAGACTGGGAGTAACGGTTAACTCTTGCATTAGAGAGTTGGACAGAAAAGGGATGAGAGTTTGCTGACAGACGGGTGCTACGCGCCCGTCATAGAGGTGGAGGAATACAAGCAGACAGTTCAGAGGAGCAGTGACCATTAAAGTAGCGATAGAAAAGAGATAAAGATGCAACAGAGCGGCGAAGAGACAGAGGTTGAAGGGAGTCAGTAAGAGGAGGAGAGTTAATGAGACGAAAAGCCTTTGACTCCACCCTATTGAGAAGAGCTGTATGTGGGGAGCCTCCCCACACATGAGAGTTGTACTCCACACAGGGGGGGATAAATCCCTGTATAGAGTCAACAATTGTGCAGGGGTAAAGAAAGAGCGGAGTTGGCTTAGCACACCCAATCTCTTGGAAGCAGATTTTACAAGAGATGTAATATGATTTTTCCAAGATAAGTCCCGAGTAAATGAAACCCCAAGCATGTTCAAAGATGATGCAGGATTAAGCTGAATATTATTAAACATTAGTGGATATACCTGTGGAAGATTTTGTCGGGTTGATAGGTGTAAGAACTGAGTCTTAGATGCATTAAAGACAACCATATTATTTTTACCCCAGTCAGAGATACGAGCCAAGTCAGACATTAGGTGTGCCACTGTTTGTTAAAGTAACTGTTGAGATGGGCGTTGCGGGAACCGAATGGAAAGGTGAAGGGTGGAGTCATCAGCATATGAGTGGATAGGGTTAGATGTACAACTTAGAAGATCATTGATGAATAAAAGGAAGAGAGTTGGTGATAGGACAGAGCCCTGAGGAACACCACTGTTGATAGATCTAGGAGAAGAACGATGGCCGTCTACAACAGCGGCTATAGAACGACCAGAAAGGAAACTAGCGATGAAGGCACAGATAGAAGGATAGAAACCGTAGGAGGGCAGTTTGGAAATTAAAGATTTATGCCAGACTCGATCGAAAGCCTTTGAGATGTCAAGTGCAATGGCAAAGCTTTCGCCAAAGTCCCGAAAGGAGGATGACCAGGAGTCTGAAAGGTAGGTGAGAAGATCGCCAGTGGAGCGTCCCTGACGGAACCCATACTGATGATCGGAAAGAAGGTTGTGATAGGAAAGATGCCTTAAAATTTTTCTATTAAGAATTTACTCAAAAACTTTTGAAATACCGGACGTTAAAGCAATTGGACGATAGTTGGAGGGTTGGGAGTGGTCACCCTTCTTTGGGACTGACTGAATGAGAGCAAACTTCCAGCAAGAAGGAAAGGTACAAGTTGACAAAGGCAAAAGAGTTTGCCTAGGCAGGGTGTAAGCACAGAAGCACAGTTCTTGAGGACAGTAGGAGGGACCCCATCAGGCCCATATGCCTTGTTAGTACTGAGGCCAGTGATGGCAGAAAATACATCAACTGAAGAAATTTTAATGTCAGCCATGAGGAAGTCAGAGGGGGAAAGTGATGGAGGAACAGCACCAGAATCGTCTAAGGTGGAATTGGAGGAGAAAGTCTGTGCAAAGAGATCTGCTTTATCAGTAGAAGAAATAGCTACAGAACCATCAGAATAGAAAAGAGGAGGGAAGGGTGATGAGGTAAAGTTGTTAGAAAGATTTTTGGCAAGGTGCCAGAAGGAGCGGGAAGAATTCGAGTTGGAAAGTTGAGAGCATTTAGTATGGATGAAATTATTTTTAGTAGAGCGAAGAACAGACTTAGCACGATGCCGGGTAGAAACGTAAAGACGATGTGATTCAGGGGTGGGTTGGCTCTGGTACCTTTTGTAGGCCTTCTCCTTGTTGCGGACAGCATTAGAACAAGCGTGATTAAACCAAGGCTTTCTTGCGTTAGTCAAAGGATATGAGAAAGGAATGTATGCCTCCATGCCCGAGAGAATAACCTCTGTAATGCGCAAGGCACACTCAGATGGCTCACGGCCATGGAAGCAATAATCATTCCAGGGAAAATCAAAGAAGTATTGCCTGAGGGCCTCCCAGTCCGCGGCTCCAAAATGCCACAGACGACGTTTCCCTGGAGGGTCCACAGGCCGTACCGGAGTGATAGGACAGGTTAAGGTAATAAGGTTGTGATCGGAGGAGCCCAACGGAGAGAAAAGATTAACAGAGTAAGTAGAAGGATTAGTTGTGAGGAAGAGGTCAAGTATGTTGGAGCTCTCTCCAAGGCGGTCAGGGATACGGGTAGGGTGCTGTACAAGCTGCTCTAGGTCATTAAGGATAAAAAAGATGTAGGCTTGTTCACCAGGTGGATCCGTGAAAGGAGAGGAGAGCCAAAGGTGGTGGTGAACATTGAAATCTCCAAGAATGGAGATTTCAGAGAAAGGAGAAATGGACAGAATGTGTTCCATCATAGAAGTAAGATAGTCGAAGAATTTTTTATAGTCAGTAGAATTAGGGGATAAGTAAACAGCACAGATATATTTAGTCAGAGAATGACAGGAAAGCCGAAGCCAGAGTGTGGAGAATTCAGAAGAATCAAGTTCAGGAACACGAGAGCAAGATAAGTCATTGCGTATGTATACACAACAGCCACCTTTGGCTTTGAAATGAGTATAGAGAAAGTAGGAGGATACAGAAAAGGGTTTGTTGTCAGTTGCCTCAGACAGCTGAGTCTCCGTCAGAAAAAGAAGGTGAGGTTTAGAGGAGGAAAGGTGGTGCTCAACAGAGCGCTCCCCAGTGTTGGCTCCTGTATTGGCAAAATTTATCCCCTTATGCATCTGTACCTCCAGTTTTCCAGCCTCTTGGAGAGAAACAAATATCCATCATGTTCCTAAAAAGGAAGCCACTTCTGATCCATCAAACTATAGACCAATCACTAAAGCTTCCGTTCTTGATAAAGTTTTTGAGACACTAATGAACAAACACGTAGTGACGCACCTAGAAGTCAATAAATTAATCAATGATCGCAATATGGATTTAGAAATGAACGTTCAACTGTAGGCATTCTTTGCCTTCTTACCCATTAGTTTAAAAAAACAACAGACCAACATGGTGAAACACACATAATAGCACTTGACATTTCAAAAGCATTTGACAGAGTATGGCACAGGGCCATATTGTCTAAGATATCACACTATGGCCTTGCATCACTGGTTCCTCTAATTTCTTCTTACCTTCATAACAGAAAAAATGTGGGTCATGGTAGATGGAATTTATTCCCAATTTCATTCCATAAATGCTGGTGTATCTCAGGGATCAGTTTTGGCCCCAACCCTTTTTCTCATTCATATAAATGACCTATCTGTCACTCACAACCCAATACACTCTTATGCTGATGACTCGACACTTCATGGTTTTCACATTTACTACTTCCTATACACAATCTGATATTATAAATTCCCAAATAAACACAACAATTTCTCTGAATCAGGATCTTTCTAAAATTAATCAATGGGGACAAACATATCTGGTCTCATTTAATGCTCAGAAAAATAAATACATTAATTTCTCCAACAAAAAGAATCCCTCAGACTGGAACATAATTTTAAATGATGTCAGTATACCCATATCCACTACAATTGATATTCTAGTGTCACACTAAACACCAACCTAGGCCATACAGCTTATGTTAAATCCCTTGCTAAAAGTGTTTCTAAAAGTGTTTCTAAAAAATTGAGTTCGTGAATTCTTCAGTGATGACCAGTTGACCACAATATGCATAAGTCATCTGCGTTCTCAGATCGAATACTGTTCGCCCCTGTGGAGTGGATGTGGAGAGGTTGCATTGAGGCAGATGGACAAAATTCAAAATAAGACCATTAGATTAATAAATAATCCTGCCATTACGCCAGACCTTCCTCCATTATCAGTACGTAGAGATGTTGCATCTTTAGCACTATTTTACCGATATTTGTACCGTAAGTGCTCTGACGAACTTGCTTCAATTGTACCTCCCCTTTGCATTTTCTCCCAAAATGCTTGGGCAGCTGGGAGCACCCATGAACTCATACTCTCTCCCCTGCAATGCAGAACCTCTGCTTGATTCCCTGGGAATTGCTTCCCACAAATATTTAATCTGCTTTTTTAAAAATCCAATTGTTATAAATATTTTATGAATGGAGGATGTGTTTAGGCACATGGACTTTTTTTTTTCCTTTGTTTTTCCTTCCTCCATTCATTCTTAAAAAAAAAAAAAGTAGTTGTCCTGAGATTGGATAGCTGCTAGACAGTCCTCATACTTTTTTTTAAAATCAAATAAATGCAGTACAGATCAGTAAATTTGATGTAACATACAATTCTTTGTTTGTCAGAATATTCACAGAGAGTAATAAGCCCATTCTATTCGATGTAGTATAAAGAATGACCAAGGTATACAAGGAAAACAACAAACTGTTTGGCAAAATAAAGTCAGCCATAGAAAACAAAGTTTTAATTTGAGGGATTTTAATATTCCGAAAATTGACTGGAAATATTCTATTGCAAAGAAGGGAACAGGCTGTTAAAACTGGTAGGCTATGCATTTTGAAGTCAGTCACTGAATATTCTGATGCGATTTAATGATATACTCAGCCTTGCCCTAGCAACCAATACTGATCTTATAAATCTGTGTGATGATGAAAATTTTAGCAGATGATAATATTGTTACGCTGGAAAGATTAGGTTAATGGTTTATGTCTGATGATGTGAGGAACATTCTAGAACTTTAGTATTGTGCCATAGGATTACGTTATACTTTATATCTCGAGGTGTGAGGAATATTATGAAAATTAAGTTTTATGCTGCAGGAGTAACTTAAAGTGTGTTATCCGGAGATGTGAGGAACCTTCTACAAACACCGACATGTGTATTTGATTTTCTTTCTTACTTTAGGAATTTGTTATTGTTTTGTTGTTACTGTGTATTGTAATTATAAGTGCATTACTGTGTGAGAGAATGTGAGCACTCTCCTAGGCTTTAGAATATTCTGTGTTCTTCTGGTATGTGGAGTCTGGTGATGTTTAAGGGGACTGTCCCGCATCCAGGACAGTTTAGTTGGTAAAGGACAGAATGAGTTTTGTGCACGGCAGTGAGTCAGAAAGCCAGTGATAGTGAGTGAGAGACAGTCAGGCAGTAAGAGTCAGCGAGTCAGTAGCGGACGGTCATTGAACAGCCAGTAAGTTAGTGAGTTAGTATGTCAGTGGTGGATGGACATTGATATGGAGTCAGTGACAGAGTTAGTGAGAAAGCATCCTGTATTTCAAAAGTTTTCGAGTCAATTCTTAATAGAAAAATTTTAAGGCATCTTTCCTATCACAACCTTCTTTCCGATCGTCAGTATGGGTTCCGTCAGGGACGCTCCACTGGCGATCTTCTCACCTACCTTTCAGACTCCTGGTCATCCTCCTTTCGGGACTTTGGCGAAAGCTTTGCCATTGCACTTGACATCTCAAAGGCTTTCGATCGAGTCTGGCATAAATCTTTAATTTCCAAACTGCCCTTCTACGGTTTCTATCCATCTATCTGTGCCTTCATCGCTAGCTTCCTTTCTGGTCGTTCTATAGCCGCTGTTGTAGACGGCCATCGTTCTTCTCCTAGATCTATCAACGGTGGTGTTCCTCAGGGCTCTGTCCTATCACCAACTCTCTTCCTTTTATTCATCAATGATCTTCTAAGCTGTACATCTAACCATATCCACTCATACGCTGATGACTCCACCCTTCACCTTTCCATTCGGTTCCCGCAACGCCCATCTCAACAGTTACTTCAACAAACAAGGGATGAGGCTATGGCACACCTAATGTCTGACTTGGCTCGTATCTCTGACTGGGGTAAAAATAATATGGTTGTTTTTAATGCATCTAAGACTCAGTTCTTACACCTATCAACCCGACAAAATCTTCCACAGGTATACCCACTAATGTTTAATAATATTCAGCTTAATCCTGCATCATCCTTGAACATGCTTGGGGTTTCATTTACTCGGGACTTATCTTGGAAAGATCATATTACATCTCTTGTAAAATCTGCTTCCAAGAGATTGGGTGTGCTAAGCCGACTCCGCTCTTTCTTTACCCCTGCGCAATTGTTGACTCTATACAGGGGTTTTATCCGCCCCTGTGTGGAGTACAACTCTCTCATGTGTGGGTTGGCTCCCACATACAGCTCTTCTCAATAGGGTGGAGTCAAAGGCTTTTCGTCTCATTAACTCTCCTCCTCTTACTGACTCCCTTCAACCTCTGTCTCTTCGCCGCACTGTTGCATCTTTATCTCTTTTCTATCGCTACTTTAATGGTCACTGCTCCTCTGAACTGTCTGCTTGCATTCCTCCACCTCTACGACGGGCGCGTAGCACCCGTCTGGCAGCAAACTCTCATCCTTTTTCTGTCCAACTCTCTAATGCAAGAGTTAACCGTTACTCCCAGTCTTTCATTTATGCAACAGGTCAGCTCTGGAACTGTCTCCCTCTGTCTGTATTTCCTGCTGCCTATGATCTCCAGTCTTTCAAACGCAGTGTGTCCAGGCATCTCAAAATGATCGGATCTTGAATTTGGCTCTATATTGTATTTTGTTTTTCTCTTGGAGGGAACTGTTACTGCGGGCTCATGGCCTTTGGTTCCTTCTTCCTCGCATAAAAAAAAAAAAAAAAAAAAAAAAAAAAAGACACTGAGAGTTAGTCAGTGAAGGATGGAGTAGTCTGTCAGAGAGCCAGTGAGTGACAGTCAATCAGTCAGTGAATGGACAGTAAGTACTTAGTGAGTGAGGATGCGGTAACGTAAGAGAGCAAAACCAGTGTTTTGCAAGCGTACCTCAACTGTGCTTGGAAGGAATACTCTTAAATGTTCAGCGGCCTGTGGTTAACAGTCCCTCTTTAGCCAAGCCGGTTGGACTCATGGACTGGCCCCGGGTCTGAATTTCCAAGTTTCGAAAAACGATTTGTTTCCTGTGCCAAATCGAAGAGAAACATCAGGTGCACCTGTCATTACAATTTTTAGCTTCCTAGACACATCCCGTGGTTCTCAATGAAGGGTGAAATTTTCACCAAACGACAGCATACATGCCGGAGAAAACTAAGTAGTGAAAAAACATCGCACTATGAAATATCCATATTTCCACTCCCCCCAAAAAAAAATTTAATTGATGCTGAAATAGTTTGACATGACTAGAAATGTGTTAAGAACATAATAAGTATATTATATAAAATGGGAGTTTTCACAGAAAACAAAATTATGAGTTTTTTTTCACATTTTAATGTTTATTGTATTTATGCAAGTATCAAACTATTTCTGTTCTGTGGGTGGTTTTGTTTGTGTTCAAAGAGGGCCGAAAGATGATTTTTTTTTTTTTTTTAAACCAGATAAGCCTCCTCCTTTGTGTGTACAGGCCAAACCACGGTGTCTAAAATTTGATACCGGTATGACTCGTGATTAGCACCTGGCACAAGGGAATTAGCATGAAGGGAAGGGAAAGTTTTACATCCATATATTCACCACGAGAACATCTGTTGCTGAAATGCTTGTACAAAATAAGGAATATGTAAAACTAACCAATTCGGTAAATAATACAGTATGTGTACTAATAGATAAAAATATAATTATGAATGTTTTCAATCTTTTCTGTTCTTAATGTTTACTCCTGTATTTTTTTTAATACTCTAGATGGCCTAATTCCTGCGGAAAGAGAGAAGAATGATGCTATTTTTTAATAAGTTTCATGATAATGGGTGCTGCTGTGTGTTTACCGTAGGCTGAACCTTCTCGGCCAAGATTCGATATGACCAGAGATTACAACCTTGAACGAGGGAAGTAGTTTGAAGGGAAGGGAAGGTTTTACAGTACATGTATATGTTTTCCACAAGAACATCTCATATGCTGTTTAAATGGTTGTGTAAAACAAGAATAATGTAAAATGAACAAATTAAGTACATATGTACTTATTAATAAAAATATGATTACAAATGTCTTCCCTCGTTGTCATGTTTATAATGTTTATTTTTGTATGAATTTTTTTTTCTGTGGTTTATAAGAGGAGGCGAAGGAAAGAGAGGAGAAAGATAATGGGTGCAGCTGTGTGAGGACAACCATTGCGGTATAAAAAAAAAAAAAAAAACGATAAGGCAAGAGATACGCGCGGTGGCCTGGGAGGGAACGGGCAAGTGGTTGGTAAGTTGCAGTAAGTACAATAAACAAGGAATATGAATGTTTTTCCTGCAAATATATATATATATATATATATATATATATATATATATTGGAAAACTATACAATAAAAGAAATAGTGACACAAAAAATAAGTAAAGGAAAAAATTGCCATTTACGCTATTGGGGTTGGGAGTTATAGCGTGGAGAGCAAGGGAGTGGGAGAGATACCTCTCTCCCCTCCCTTCCCAGGTCAGAAGCAAATACTGATAAGCAGTCATTGTCAGAGGAACACACTTTCTTTCTTTCTTGACCTTCTTGCTTTCTTATTCTTACACTAACTTTTAAGGGGAGCAAAAGACTGACAGTCACACATTACTGATTCACGAGATGTACTGAACGTTTGAGCAATTTAGAGGCTAAAGTAGGTCTGTGTCAACATCTCCCAGACATTGGTTTTCTTCCCAAAATTGTTCACAGTTTTTACAGGTCATGCTGCATCGACTCTGCCAGCCATTCTCCGATGAAACGTCGTTTGACACCGGCGGTCACAGAGGGGTTGACATCCGGTCTGTTTATTCATCGTTCTCCATGTATCTACGAACGTTATAGTGTAACAGTATCATTGCGCTTGAGGTTAACATAAACTGTTTGACCAGTATAAACTGCGTTTCAGTTCCTAATTAAAAAAATAAAAAAAAGTTTACGTCAGTGATATGAGAAAGGATATTTTCATCACTAACTGGATTCATTTACTACAGGTGGTAACATCGATGAAATGTGGGAAATATTCACAGATCAATTGATGTCTCTTTAACGAAAAAAATATATATACCAAGAATTACCTGAAAGACTATTCACACTGATAAACCAGCACAGATAACGAAAAATACTGTAGAAATGATCAGTCTCAAGATAAAAGCTGATTAAAAATACAAGCATAAACGAAATTACGATGAAGATATTAAATATCTTAAAGTACAGTTGCAACATAAAAAACTAATAATAATAATAATTGGAACTCTAAACAAGACTACGAGTGTGAGACAAAGACTTCTCTCAATTAATCTTTTTTTCATTATGCTAAGAGTAACAAAAATGTAACCAAATTACCATAGGCCTCTACAAAAGTCGGGAGGCAATCTCGTTCAAGAAACCAAACAATAGTAACAATACTGAATGATTCCTTTCACAGTGTTTTATCAAAAGCAAATAGCTTAAAAATTCCAATTCCATAATCAGTTTTCTCAGGCCCAAAAGAAGATAAGTTATCTACAAATGAAGTGACACAACAATATGAGTTAACCCGCCCTGTCCTGGCTGATTCCCCACCAATAACTCCCCCTAATCCTGGCAGATTTTCGATTTTATTTTTTTTCTTAAACATCCGCTTTTTATGAGAAACATTGGAAAATACCAAAATAAGTGCTTACCTGAGCTTATAAGTGCACTATACAGGTCTCCCTCCAAGCACCTGGTACCGTCTTCTCTAGGTGTGCTCTGCTGCTGTTACATTTTCTATGGTAGGGGTAACTAATGCAAACCACTGAGAATAGGTAGGTACAGTATTTGTTCATTTTGTACGAATTTATATGTTGTACAAGAATATATTGGTTTTCACACAATAGTATAGGCGATATAAGCATTGTTTCACTCACCGAACACATCAAAATTGCCAAATTCTTGCACAGTTGACCCACTATGACTGTTGTTTCAACTTACATTTTATTTTTCAATTTACATTATGCTGTTCCACAAACGTTAGACCATTTTCCACCTTATATAACTGTTATCACATAGTTACAGGCCTTAATATTATAGTGAGCATCATATATCACAAGCACACCTGCTAACAGGTGAGTTGCCAAGTCAATGGCGTGCGGGGGTTGCGCGGGGTCAGGCAGTGTCGCCATCTGGCAGCTTGTAGAGGAAGGTCCCCCACATATGCCTACCAAAAATCACCTGCGAAACTTGAAAAATAAGTAAATGATGGACATCGCAATTGGAGAACGTACTGGTATGTCACTGAGATTGAGTGTGAAAAAAAAATTGTGATGTACCCATATGTTGTCGGGATCCCGTGGGTTAAATTATCTTCAGGAAATCGATCCTATTAAATCATTTCAATAAACAATTAGCTGAATGTAGAGTATCTAAGCAGTGGAAGCTTGCTTATAAGTCACCGATCTTTTAAAAGGGCGAAAAAAAAAAAGCACAACAAATACAGCCCAAAAAGTCTAATGTCAGTACTATGCAAATTGTTTGAGATACAACTGGTATGTTCCTTAATAAGCGTACTCTCATATCAGATCATCAGCCTGGGTTCGTAATAACAGTTCTTGCCTTACAAATTGGCTTGAATTTTTTTGCAATCATACAAGATAACTGGGACGAAAAATATCGTCCAAAGTTATACACTTAGATTTCGAGGAAGTGCTTGATAAGCTACCCTATTGAAAACTACTAGAAAAACTAAAAACCCACGGCCTGTCTGACAAATTAAGTTCATGGCTTGGTGATTGGTTACTAGTGAGTTGCAGGCAGCATTTAGTAATAAATGAGGAATAATCAGACTGGCCAGAATTATGAGCAGAGTCCCTCAAGGGTCATTTGAAGGACCAGTTCCTTTCACTCTCTCTCTCTATATATATATATATTTGTGTTCTTACCTAATTGTTCTTACCAAACAGTACCTTCACAGGAATGAGTCAAGCTCATATTGTCCCGTGTATAAAACCATTTTTATCATACACATCCTTAAATTTATGAATAGTGTTGGCACTTACTATTTCATTCGGTAATGCAACCACTGATCAATTGCCCTATTTGGGAAACAAAATTTCCTTACATCTTTATCGCCTCTCTTTTTATGTTGTTTTTTGCAATGTCCTCTTGCTGATGCTTCCCCATAGGTTATATATTCAGTTATGTCTATTTTCTCTTTTTCTGAGCTGCATTTAACCCTTCGTTAGTCCTGTAGGGTATTCAAACGTGGTTAGTCCGGTGGGGTATTTCAACACCCCAATACAAAAATACATGTTGTGTTACTAACATGTAAAATATATTCATACTGCCGCTTCAGCATATCTCTGCAATCACTAATGAAATGATTGTATGCCTTGTAGGTGGTATTTATTAATTTATAATAATAAAATATAATAAATTATATTATCAGTAAAAAATAACAAATTAACTCATATCTCATTTGTTAGGTAAACACACACACGAAAATACATTTTGTGATTTTTAAAATCAGTGTAATGATAAACAATATGCAAAAATAAGATAAAAAAAAAAACAATCTATATCACAATATGATCTAAATGTTTAGTTTGATGGGGTGACTGGACACCCCAGGTAGGGGAAAAGGTGCCCCCGTCTCTCTCTACAGCAGAGGCAGGACTAAACCAATGCACATGCTCCCTTCCCTCACTGAATCAGGAGAGTACTGGAACGGAGAGAAATATTTGATCTACCCCCTAGGAAATATGAGCTTTTAAAAAAATTTGGGGTGCCAAAATACTTCACCTGACCATCGAAGGGTTAAATAGCATAATCATGTCTCCTCTTTTCCTTCTCTCCTGTAGTGTTGGTAAATTCAGTTTTTCTAGTCTTTTTTCGTATCTTAGATCCCTTAAACTTACCCCTCTTGTATCTGCCCTTTGTACTTTTTCAATCTTAGCTATGTTTTTTGAGATGAGGATTCCAGACTACTGATGCATACTAGAGGGTTAGCCTGATTAATGATGTTATTATCTTTCTTAGTATGTCTTCATTTATATATGTGAATGCTATTCTCATATTAGCAAGCAGTGTATACATGTTACCTACCTTCTTCTCACTGATGTGGTCAGCTGGAGGTAGTCTGTTATTGATAACACTTTGTAAAACGATTTTTGTTCCTGGGTAGTGGGTGTTATTTTCTGATAGTTTCGGTCTCAGAACCATGAAAATAGCTATTACTCTCGTCAGACTTCGCTTTTGTGGCTAGGAGAGTGATTTTTATGCCTTCAGACACGTGAAAAATGGGTACCTACGCAGAGTGAGGTGAGTTCTTGGGTGAACAACAGGCTTCACTTCATAAATGATTTTACATATGTCTGCATGTGCCGATGTCAGCATTACACGTCATTTTGCTGAGCTCAGTAACTGGCTGAAGCACAATATTCGAACACGAACCATTTCTGGATGCGCCATACCTTTTCGGGTGTGGGAGCTGTCAGTGGAAATGAAGTCAGTCTGAGCGAAGCTTAGTTGAAAGGCTTGTAAATTTATATTATATATCAATTCTTTATCGAATTACGGATGACTTGTGGATTTTTACAGTAACGGTGCTAATTTTGTTGTACTCTAAATTCTTTACCATTGTTTTTGTTTTTTCGATCATTGTAAGCATGAATTTATCTGTTTTTTCAGAGATGTCATCTAGAAATTGTAAGCAGTCTGCTGATGCGTTTTGCTATATCTGTGGTCAATTTATTAAAACGAGAAAGAAGAAATATTCTGTTGAAGCATCTGTGAAGCTTATAAGGTATATTTTGACTGTGAAATGAGAGCCACTTGTGGACCCTAGAAAAGTACTGATGCTACCCTTACACATCAAACTGGGCCTCATGAAACAATTTGTCACGGCTCTGGACAAACGATCTGCAGCATTTCAGTACCTATGAGACTTCTTCCCCAGCTATCGGAGGCGAATATCAAAGCCGGTATTTTTGTAAGTCCACAGGTTAAAAAGATCCTGGAGTGCAAGGATTTTCCCAACAAGCTTTCAAAGTGGAAAAAAAGACTTGGGACAGCCTGAAAGCAATGGTTCATGGTTTTCTTGGAAATCACGAGAATGAGGATCATGTGGAGCTGATTGACAACTTCATAAAGAACTACGGCGTTATGGGCTGTAGAATGTCACTGAAGATTCATATGCCTCATTCTCATCTTGATGAATTCAAGGACAACATGCGTGCATGTCCTGAAGAGCAAGGGGAAGGCTACTATCAAGACATAATGGACTTTGAGAGGACATACCAAGGACAGTATAACGTAAACATGATGGGGGACTACATTTGGGGGCTGGTCCGTGAAAGTGATCTACTATACAATCGCAAATCGCGAAAAAATGTTCGATTCTAGACTTCTTTGATTTCATTCATTATGTATTCAATATTGTTACGCCACTTTTCATATTTGTATGTTCTCTTCTGGCTCCTCACAAAGGAAAAGACAAACCCACTCATTTTTTCCTACATAAAATTAGTAAATATAAAAAATCATTCTCCTGTTTACAAAAGCGAAGGTTTAGGATGATATATTATGTTCTCTATAGTTTGGGAGCAAAACAAATAAGGAAATAGTGCTTATTACACAGGAACATAAGTATTATTTTGTTACATGGTGTAATCACTCCTACAATAGGTCCTTCTCCCTTTCAGATATGTTTAGGTTTGAACTTCCTAACTTATGATCCCAGTCTGGTCTTTTTTTTTTTTTTTTTTTTTACTTTTACAGGTTCCTTCTAATAGCCGATTGGTTCCTCCTTTTATGCCAGTGTTCACATTGGTTCCATCTCAACCAACAGCTATGAGATCTTTAGTACATATATCATTTTCATGTAGGAAATCCATGATTGATTTTTCAATGGCATTTGCTGATCCATCCTTTGGTGAAACATGTCCAAGATATTCTGAGTCAGGTTCTTTTATTAAGCTCACATGTTCTTCCACAAAAGAAATTGGATACTGAGTGCTACCATGGCTTTTAATTGAACGTGTCTGGTCTTTCCTCCCATCAAAGTATAAGCCATGTAATGGACCTCGGTCTTCCTTGCTTTGAATTACAACCTCCTTCCTTTGCTTTTTCCTCTCACGTCTCAGTTTACTCCGATCTATTACGTTAGTGGAGTCAGTTTTGCTAACGACCCCAATATCTTACAATACTGCTGTTGTTACTGAAGCACAAGCTCTATCTGAGATACCATACCTATCACATTCTCTTGCTACGGTTGAAAGGCTTAGACGCATTTGTGATGTACGAGTACTAGGTTCTATATTTTCAGACTTCTGTTTCTTGGATTGTGGAGACCATTCACTGTCATTGCTATCAGTACTTTCATTGTTTTCCTCTGCATCGTCAGTCACAATATGCATAACACTTTGATCACATGTATGAGTCACAAAATATTTTTCCTTGCGCACTTTCTCAGCCTCCATTCTCATCAGTTTTTGTTTCATCTTGTTGGTTGCATTCTTGTCAATTCCTGTGATCATCATTTTTCTCTCATTTCTTTGATCAGTTAGGAAGTTTCTTTCAGCCTTGGGCACTTGGCGTTGCTTCTCACACGAACACCCTAAGAAAGTACGGCATTTGCATGCAGCAATATCAAAAAGCTCAGCATTGGTTTTCAGAAAAACTTCCACACGTGTTTTGTAAGAAGGACTGTTTTTTTCTAATCATTGGTTGTTTCAATAGTTTCTTATATTTTTCATTACACTTTTTGATTAATTCAACAACTCTTTGATGTGACAAATGTGGGATCGAAGCCTTATTCCAAAGGTTTTCAACTTTGAATGCAACTAAATCAACAATAGCATTAAACAAAGTTTTCTGATCACCATTACATCTCATTTCTTTATTCACATGAAGGCAGTATTTCAGTACATCAATAGTTGTAGGCAAATGAGTTTCTTTTAGTATAGCTGAAGTTCCTAGGATAGAGCACCAATGACTAGTTCGAGTTTTAAATGCCATAATGGGACAAGGTACCTGTTCTAGTTCTGTCTGAAAAGGAAAATATGTTTAAATAATTACAAAATTAGTTTACATTACATTAAAGAGACAGTAGATAACAAATGCCTTTTTTCATTCTATTATTTCTATTACACATTTAGTTGTTAAAATATTTTAATTTACACAATAGTTGTTGACAACAGATACCTGGCGCATTTGGAAGAAACGCGTCATAATTAGCGTCATAGGGAAGAACTTAAAGCTCAGTGTGCATAGTCCAAATAGTATCTTAGAGGAAAATAATTTTAACACAGTATTTGTATTATGAACCCACAACTTTTCCCCACCCAGGCCTTTTGAAAATCGAAAAAAAAAGTTTTTTCACTCCACCCTAGTGAGTAGTTGGCCGAAAATAGGTCAACTGGGGAACAGGTCTGTGGAATAAATTGACCCATAGTAGATATAGGACTATGGTTTTGTGTCCTTGGAGGAAATGGGTCCAAGTGGAAACATAGGTTTAAATGATATATAATGTCCGGAGGTGGAAAAAGATGCAATGTGGGATTTGGTGTGTGTCGATATGGAAGAGATAGGTCAGTGGAGAAAAAATAGGGCCGTTTATGAAGGAAAATGTCGCTTTTGAAAGTATGTCCACGTAGAACAAATAATTCGAGAGAAAGGAAGTCCATAGAGGAAAATAGGTCCATGTTAGAGAATAGGTCCCTGGAAGAAGGTAGGGCCAGGGATTAAAAGAGGCATAAGAGGAGAATAAGTGATTGTGGAAGGTAGATTCATCGGGGAAAATGGATTTATGTGGTTGAATAGATCAGTGTGAGAAAGATCTCTGGGAGAAAGAATGTCCTTGGATACAAAATGTCCATGGGGAAAACACATCCATGGAAGAAAATAGGTTCATCAGGCAAAAACAGGTCGGAGGGATATGAGTCCACTGGGAAAATGGGGCCAAGCAAAAATATAAGCCCATTGAGAAACATGCGTCAATGACGTAAAAATACGTCCATGGTTGAAAATTGGTAGGCTGGGAAATGACCCTTAGGGGCTGTAGCCGGAGACGGGCTTATTTGGTGTTGGAGTCAGTACATTGTATGCACTGGTTCAGTCAATGGAAACGTCTGTCATTTACTGCCAACATACAAACGTTACTGCTTGCAGTTATCTGTAATTCCAGTATTATTGTATGATATCCACAAAGATTTATTATAACGTAATTTACTCCTTGGAATTTGTGGATCACTTCTTGGATTTTACGAAAATTGTGCTATATTTATAAGAAACCTGTAAGACGCACGGGTCCATTAACTGTTTGACGATTTTCTCAAGTAAGGGAATAGTAGCATGTCATTAACGAGACACACTGTTGGTGCATGTTTATGTAAAGCTACACGACAACATGCGGTGTGACACAAATTACAAAGCTTGTGTCATAATTACACTTTGATATACAATGCAAATAATATATTACATTATTTAATGATAGCCTTTAAAATATAATTTTATATTTACTGAAAGATAAAATATCTGGTGACACTTTGACCAGTATAACTCATGTGTTAACATTTTTTTTTTTTTTCGAGTTAAAAAAAATTTTATTTGGCCTCACTTCTCCGACCCACATTTTCCCGAATTTTCCTCAACATTTACCTTCAATGCGTCTCTTACTACTCCTGCTCTGTTTCATAAGCACCAAACCTTGTTCACAATCTTTGCCTCCCACCGAATCTGGAACCTATTACTGGGGAAAGGTAGTGCATACCTAAACTCTCCGTCTCGTGCAGAATTCAGTTTCTCTTGCCGAGTTCCAGTGCTTGACTCATCTTATGTATGTGTTTTTTGAGATGAGGACTCCAGACTACTGACGCATACTCCAGGGTTGGTCTGATGAATGATGTTATTATCTTTCTTAGCATTTGTTCCTTTATGTATGTGAATGCTATTCTCATATTTGCAAGCAGTGTATACATGTTCCGTACATTTTCACTAATGTGGTCAGCCCGAGATAGTCTATTATTGATAATCACACCTAGGTCCTTTTCTCTTTCTGATGTGTGTAGGGTTTGGCTTCCTAACTTATAATCCCAATCAGGTCTTTTTTGACTTTTACCAAACTTGATTACATGACACTTGTCCACATTGAATTCCATTTGTGTATTGCTCCATTCATGATGTTTATTTTAATTCTTCTTGTAGCTCTTTACATGAGTCTGTGTTCGTAACTCTCCTTTGTATTTTTACATCATCAGCAAACATATTTAGATAGCTTTCATTTCCAGTGTTACTGTCAATATCATTGGTATACACTAAAAACATAATTGGTGCCAGCACTGAGCCCTGTGGAACTCCGCTAGTCACTTCTCTCCCTGATGAGCAATTTCCCCTTAGTACTGTTCTCATTTCCCTTTTTTTTTTTTTTTAAAGAAAATCTTGCATCCAACAATAGCCTACAGTTTGCCTTGGATTTCTCCTTGATGGTACAGTTTCCATAAAAGTCTTTGGTGCGGTACTCTGTCAAATGCATTCTTGAAATCTAAACAGATACTGTCCACCCATCCTTCTCTGTTCTGTAATGTTTCTGTTACTCAATCATAGTAGCTCAACAGATTGGTAACACATGATTTTCCCTTTCTGAAACCAAACTGCCTTTCTGTTATCATATTGTGTTCTTCTAGATGATGTACCCAAACTTTTCTTGTCAGCTTTTCTAATACCATGCTTACAACACTGGTTAGTGATACTGGTCGGTAGTTGAGTGGATTTTGTCTATTCCCTTCCTTGAATAAGGGAACAATGTTTGCTTTCTTCCAAATATCAGATAGTTTCCCTTGTCCCCAGGATTCCTTGAAAATTAAAAATAATGGTTTACTTAACTCCTTTGCACATTCATGTAGCACCCAACATGAAATTTCATCAGGACCATTTGCTTTTCCTTTGTCTAATTTACTTAGCTCCTCCTGTATTTCTCTTTCTGATATTTGTATATCTGGTAGTATGTGTGTGCATGCATGTTCCATATAATCCCTCTCAAAACGGTTTTCTTTGTAAAAACTGATTGGAAATTCTTATTTAGTGCTTCACAAAGATCCTTCTCTTGTGTGTAGGTGATCCCTTCATCCATAATGGATTGTATTTTATCTTTTACTTTGGTTTTCCTTCGGATGTAGCTGTAAAATGGCTTCGGTTGATCACTACTTTTTTTTTACGATGTCCTCCTCAAACTGTTTTGGGGCTTCCCTCCTTATTCTTGTATAATCGTTTCTTGCCTGTTTATAGTTGTTATATGCCCTTTCACTATTGTGTCTTTTGTATTTATTCCACAACAAATCCCTTTTTTCTTTTTATTTTTTACATTCTGTATTAAACTATTTCTTTATTATCTTTTCTGCCTCTTTGTGCTGTGGGATGTACTTCTGGACTCCTGTTTCATAAAGTTCACAGAAATTTCTATATATAACATTTAAATCTTGTCTTCTAAGCTCTTTTTCCTAATCTATTTCTAAGAAGTATTTCTTTAGGTCATGATAGTTGCCTTTTTTGTAGTTAAGTCTCATTTTGTAACTTTCATTACCATTAACTATGTCATATGAAATCCTGAAGCTGTAACTTAATACTGTGTGGTCACTTTTGCCGAATGGAGGGTGATACGTTATATTGTCAATATCATTTTCTTGCCTAGTAAATATAAGATCTAGTACTGATGGTATGTCAAGTCCTCTTTTTCTGGTGCTTTCTTTTACATGCTGTGTTAGGAAAAACTCCTGCACAAGGTCCAGGAGCTTTAGTTCCCAACAGCTTTCCTAGCTTTTTATATCTAGAGTATTCCAGTTTATATTTGTATTGAAATCACCAGTTAGTATAATTCTTTCTGATTTCACCTCCATCCTATGTAGTAATGCTCTTAATATGTGTGTGTGTGTGTGTGTGTGTGTGTGTGTGTGTGTGTGTGTGTGTGTGTGTGTGTGTGTGTGAAATGTAAGGTGTTGGGAAGAGGACCTCAACACTCGAGTTATTAAATATATCCTTTTTATGAGCCACCGTTCACATAGTAACACTATACATAATCAAATAATAAAATAATCGCAGCAACATATACGATCTGACTGGGTATAATAGCCACTTTGTTTTTTCTCATCCACTTCATAATTATAGTCATTTCCCAAATTAAACATAGTCTACAGATTTTGTAGAATGGAGGATTTTTTTAAAGTAACTTATTAGTAATATAAACGATTGTATAATAAACCAAAACCTAGTATCAGCTTTTTAGTTGGCTACAATTTCCAAAAAATTTTGTCTTTTTTTTTCTTTAAGTAATAACTACTGTTAACAACTACTGTATACTTTAAATAAGATATAGAAAAGTATATCCACAGACAGCACAGTATCTTTCCTATCACAACCTTCTTTCTGATCGTCAGTATTGATTCCGTCTGGGATGCACTACTGGCGATCTTCTCACCTACCTTTCAGGCTTCTGGTCATGCTCCTTTCGGGACTTTGGCGAAAGCTTTGCCATTGCACTTGACATCTCAAAGGCTTTCGATCGAGTCTGGCATAAATCTTTAATTTCCAAACTGCCCTCTTACGGTTTCTATCCTTCTATCTGTGCCATCATCTATAGCTTCCTTTCTGGTCGTTCTATAGCTGCTGTTGTAGACGGCCATCATTCTCCTCCTAGATCTATCAACAGTGGTGTTCCTCAAGGTTCTGTCCTATCACCAACTCTCTTCCTTTTATTCATCAATGACCTTCTAAGCTGTACATCTAACCCTATTCACTCGTACTCTGATAATTCCACCCTTCACCTTTCCATTCGGTTCCCGCAACATCCATCTCAGCAATTATTTCAACAAACAAGGGATGGAGCTATGGCACACTTAATGTCTGAGTTGGCACATATCTCTGACTGGGGTAAAAATAATCTTGTTGTTTTTATTGCATCAAAAACTCAGTTTTTACACCTATCAACCCGACACAATCTTCCACGGGAGTACCCACTAATGTTTAATAATATCCAGCTCAATCCTGCATCATCCTTGAACCTGCTTGGGGTTTCATTCACTTGCGACCTATCTTGGAAAGGTCATATTGCATCTCTTGTAAAATCTGCTTCCAAGAGATTAGGTGTGCTAAGCCGACTCCATACCTTCTTTACCCCTGCACAATTGTTGACTTTATACACAGGTTTTATTCGCCCCTGTTTAGAGTACAACTCTCATGTGTGGGGAGGCTCCCCACATACAGCTCTTCTCAGTAGGGTGGAGTCAAAGGCTTTTTGTCTCATCAACTCTCCTCCTCTTTTTTTTTTTTTTTTTTTAATAACTGAACAGAGGATGGAAAAACAAATGAATAAAAAAAGTTATCCATACACCAGATTACTTGTGTCCTTTGTTCAAATACCTGTAACAGTTAGATTTGAACAGCTGTGGGTTGAAGTTTGGAGGGAAACAACTCTGGGGAAGCGAGTTCCAGAAAGATGCAGTTTGGGGAATGAAAGAATTCTGATAGGTAGAAGTTCTGCTATATGGCTGAGTGACATTCCAGTCGTGAGCACTACCAGATGCCCGTGTAGCTCGAGGGAAGGTATGCAGAGGTGGCATCATGGACGCAACTTCGTCTGAGCATTTGCCATAAAAATATCTGTAAAATAATGCAAGGGAGGCAACATTCCTTCTTACTTGTAGGGGAGGTAGTTTATTTGTAATGGCAGGATTGTTAATAATTCTAACAGCTTTGTTCTGAAACTTTGTCTAGTTGTTTTAATGCAACCTCTCCACATCTATTCCACAAGGGTGAGCAATATTCAAGCTGAGAGCACACATTGCTCTTATAAATTATAGCTAACTCCTCGTCAGAGAAGAAGTTACGAACTCTGTACAATAATCCAAGTTTCTTTGAGGCGGTTTTAGCATGTGATCTAACATGAGAGGTCCAGCTGAGGGCATTATTATGTGAGACGCCGAGAATTTCAATACTTTTGCAGATGGGAATATAAGTAGCACTGAAGGTAATGTACGAATCTGGCAATATCTGTCTATTAGTATTTTGTATATATTCAGTTTTACTAGCATTAAATGAGACAAGGTTGTTTTGTCCCCATTCACTGATCATAGAGAGGTCTTGATTTATGGAGATGGCTGTACTGAGTTGAGAGGTAGAGATATTAGACTTTGTAATTGGGTGTCTGAGCGTGAATGAACTATGTAGTGTTGAATCATCTGTATATGAGTTGCTGGGATTGTGGGTGACAGATAAGAGATCATTAAAATGATCCAGGAACAGGGTTGGCACCAGAACTGATCTATGCATCACGCCAGCGTTAATTGAGTGGAAATTGGAATATGCATCACCTACTTTTACTCTTACTTTCTTGTCACTGAGATATGAGGAAATCAAAGGAACAAAAGACATTAGTCCATAGCAAGGGAATTTGGATGGAACGGTGCCATACTCTGTTGAAAGCTTTAGAAATATCAAGGGCTACTGCATGAGTTTCTCCATGTAGGTCAACTGATTGATGGACAGTATGAGTTAGGAGATTGATTACGTCAATGGCGGATATTTCGTGGCGACCATATTATCTATCACTGATTAAGTTGTTAGATTCAAGATGTTTAACATCATCATTATCATCATCATCATCCGGACCTCCCTTCCCACCCAAGGGCAGGGTGAGGAGTGGCCACGTCCAGACAGCACAAACTTGCCCAATCCAAATAGGCCACACTTCCATTCACGCATCATTCAAGCCCCCGGAATCCTGGCTCTACTGGATACGCCAAAAACATTCACCACATTCTGCATCTTCACACAAACGTATCTGACTGAGTCAATCTGGACGCTGCCATGCTCACAGTGGGTGACAAAATCCCTGATCATGCACGTCTCCATACAACATTCATCCAGCCAGCTCGATCTCTTGTCAGTTCCCTAGCCTCACCGACTTCCAAACCTCTCTTCCTCAAACCCTCATCCACCATATCTCTCCACTTTCTCCTTGGCCTACTTCGCCTCCTCACATCTTCAAATTCGCTCAGTTTTACCTTTTTCGCCACTCTATTGTTATCCATTCTCTCCACATGACCATACCCTTCCCCGTGGGCAGCCACCTTGTCGTGGTGGGGGGGCTTGCGTGCTCCGGTGATCCCACAAGCCTGCCCGTGGATGTAACGACATCTGGCAGGGTCTCCCATGCGGGTAGGGTTGTGGGTGAGGGGTCTGACTAAGCGCTGCCCGAAACGTAGGTTACCCGTATGGGTCATCGGTTCCGCCCTCCAGAGGGATCGCTTCAGTGCTGTCCTGAGTTTGTTGGTTGGGTGTCTGGGCTGGGGGGTGTTGGGGAAGGGGGTCTTTGCACTAGTGGGAGCAAACTTTCGTGGCACGGGGTGCCCTTTTTGGGACATCCTCTGGGGACGAGGTACCCCGCTCCCATCAGACTGCGCTCGGTCCCCACACTCCCTGGTAGGCGGTTTCCCTTGGCTCCTGGTGCCAATTTCTATTTAACAATGTATATATGGATACATTGACCAAATCATTAACCACTCGTGTGGTCGGTGACCAGCCACACGAGTCGACATCAACTGGTCTCTCTCTGGCCGACGACCCTGTACCCTCAGGGTCATCTGCCAAAACTGCAAGTTCGGATGTTCCCTGTATTGAGTTTTTACCTGGTGTCTTTGTGAAACATTCTTACACAAAATATATTGTCATCAAAATGGATAATGGTACTTCCTTCCGGAACCTGAATTGTTTCCAGATTCACAGTGGTCTAGTAACAGCATGTGGATTTACCCCCAAGGTCTCTTTGCAGGGCGATGGCTCTCTATTGTTAGAAGCCAGGAATGAAGAGGAGAGTTCATGCATCCAGTCTCTAACTGTGGTCGCCGGTTATCCTGTATCTGCCTCTCGTCATTTGGTCCTGAACCAGTCCTGAGGGGTTGTGTATTCTCGTGACTTGATCTCATGTTCTGATTCTTCCCTCTTAGAGGGGCTGGCTCCTCAGGGTGTTGTAGGAGTACAGAGAATTATGAAGAAGGTTGATGGGGTTTTAACCCCCACGCCCACTCTTATCTTGACATTTGACCGTCTTACCTTGCTGGAGGTTATCACTGCTGCGTGGTGGAAGCTAAAGGTTAAACCTTATGTTCCCTGACCTAGAAGGTGCTATTGTCAAAGGTTTGGTCATGTTTGCCGTTCTTGCAGGAGGGAAGCGTCTGGCCTTCCTGAGGTCTGTGGAAATTGTGGTGGAATTTCTCATGGTATAGATGATTGTTCTCAACCCTCTAAATGTTTGAACTGTGGAGGAGCACATGCAGCCTCCTCAAGGGATTGCGAAGTATACAAATATGAATACGAGATCATTTCTGTCCGAACGAAGGAGAAAATTTCCTTTTCTGAGGCAAAGGCCAGGGTAAGGGAGCGGTTCATTCGCCCTGGGGATACCTTTGCTGCTATGTTGTCTCGCCATAAAGCTACCCGGCAGGTGCCCCTGCCATCACACAATGCCCCCTCAAATTCTCGGAGTTCTACTTCCCGGCCTTCTCGCCCGGGGGGTTCCACTGAGGGAGTGCAGCCTGGAAGCAGCTGTGCTTCCTCCAGGGAGGTGCCTCCTGTCTCTGAGGGTGTCCCCTCTGCGGTGGTTCTTCCAGCGTCTGGGAGTGCCTCCCCCATCCCAGTTCCTCCGGTTCCTCCTCTGACAAACACCCGTGTCGATGCTACATTTTGCTTTGACACATCCAAAACTCCCGATGTCCTTCCTGTGCATCCTTGTCCTGACATATCCAAAAAAAAAACAGCGTCTCTCATACTTCTGTATCAGCTGCTACTTCTGTACCGACTGCTGCTCCTGTACCATCTGCCCACTTTGCTACTGTTGCTCACTCTTCTTTACAATGTGGCACTATAGTTTTTAATGCTTTAAGTTCTGGTGCAGAGATGGAGGTTGCATCTGCCAACCTCAAACGAGTGAGGAGTGAGGAGTTTTTGGGTGACTCCCCTCCTTCTAAGGTTCAAACTTCTGTACCACATGAGGATTCTGAGGGGGCTCTTTGCTCGACAACCCAGCCAGTGGTGGCATCTGAGTCTGTGGGTGTTCATGATGGCCCTTCTAGGATTCTCGTCCCTGCCTCTTCCTCAGGTGTGGTGGGACCTGGGTCTTTAGATACTCATAGAGCTCAGTCGCTTGCTCCCTCTGATCCGTCACCCAGCGGCCAACCTTTGGATGATTTGGTTGGGGGGGGTTCGGTTGGCCCCGAGGTGCCAGCTGAACCCTCACATGGGTGTGCGGACGGGGCACGTGGGTCTTCCAAGAAGGTCTCTGTGCTTTGGACTCATTCTGGTGATGGGCGGGACATGTCTCGGGGGGTAAGGGTACTTCCACCCATGGAAACTCTAAATCTTCATTGCCTTCTCAGTTGGTGAGGCAGAGCTCCACACCTAGGAAGAAGAGCTTTCACTCCCTTCCCAACGAGGTTGCTACATAGCTTTCTAAGTTCATAATGTTTAATACTAATCACTATGGCTCAATCGGTACCAATCTGTCTTCAGTGGAACTGTAGAGGAGCCATGGCAAATTGGGAGGAATCGCAGTTATTACTCTCTGCTCTGAACCCACTATGTGTGTGTCTTCAGGAGACAATGGTGGGGGACAGACAGTTCCCTTCCATTAGGGGGTATAAGGCCTTCCATGCATCTCCTCCTGGTGGTCACAGCGGTGGATGTGCAATTTTGTGCCGTTCTGATGTCCCCTTTATTTCCTTTGAGATTCAGTCCCCCTTTCAAGTTCTAGCCATACAAATGTACGTTGGGAGGTGCTATACCATCTGTGGTCTGTACCTTCCACCTTCCGTTTCTGTTATACGTGCTGATCTAGAAACCCTTATCAACCAACTGCCACCCCCTTTCCTACTCCTTGGTGACCTTAATGGCCGCCATCCTTTGTGGGGTGACTCACTTTCAAATCTCTGGGGTGATCTTCTTGCCTCTTTGGTTGGGGATTTAGATTTGGTTGTCCTAAATGATGGAAGGCCGACCCATTTTCATGTTCAGACTGGCACATATTCTGTCATTGACCTTACCATCTCCTCCTCTAACTGTTCCCTTGATTTTTCTTGGGAGGTTTTGGATGATCTACAGTGGGGCACCAATTTTCGCGCCTAATTGGGTCCAAAAATAATGCGCGAAAGTGGAATTAGCGAAAGTTGGGACATTGTCTTTATGGCAAAAAGGCTAATTGGTTCCCGGTTATCCTAAAGTAACATCAGATTTTCATTTTCACTTGCAATACAGTACATCAAATCACAATTGTACATTGCATTGTGAGATACAAACAATAAAAACTGTACAGTACACATTATATGAGGAGAAACATACCACATTTCATTATTATACTGCCGTTTCTTCACTCCAACACGATACTCTCTTTTAGCCTTGGCCTTTCCTCCCGACTTTGAATGTCCCGGCCACTTTTTATCACCACCACTGCCTCCCGGCCCTCCCCCCACACCACCAGGCTCTTCCCCCACACCACCAGGCCCTTTCCCCACATTACCAGGTATAGTAGAGGCCATTGAACCTTGAGAATCCAACACAATGGAGCTAGCACGCTCGTACACAATGGCGGGAATGGGTGGACAGAGTGTTGACATGACGTCATTCAAGATGGCGGTGGGTTGCGGGCGGGCGGTGCAGGAAATTCAAAGTTCAAAATATTGTCCCAAACCCAAAATTTGTGCGCGAAAATCGATTTTTTTCAAGCGAAAGTGGAAGTTAGGGAATATTTGGTGCATGCTGCGAAAGTGGAGTCCGCGAATCTGCTGTAGCGAAAGTTGGTGCACTACTGTACATGGTAGTGACCATTATTCTGTAGTGGTCCAGCCTACTCGCTCTGTTCCTGTAGCCCGTCTGCCATGCTGGTGTCTGAACAGGGCTGATTGGTCTCTCTTTGAGGAACTATGTGTATTTGCCAACAGGGTTACTGATTTTTCAACTATCGATGATGCCGAATGTTATTTTACTAAGACCATTCTCTCAGCAGGGGTTCATTCTATCCCACGGACTTCTGGTGTTTTTTCCCGGAGACCTGTGCCATGGTGGAATGATGACTGCTCCATAGCAAAGGGAACTTACAAAGCAGCTGCTTGTCGGTATTTTGCCAATCATAATGTTGTTTTTCTAAAAATACAGTTTTGCAAAGCACGTGCTCACTATAGATGGGTCATGAAGAATGCTCGACGTAACTCATGGAGGTCGTATGTTTCTACAATTACATCTTCAACTTCAAAGTCTGTGGTGTGGAAAAAGGTGCGCAAGATTTCTGGTAGGTTCTCTTCCCCCTCCCCTACGGTGTTGCGCCTTCACAAAGAACTTGTGTCTGCACCAGATGCAGTAGCCTCTGCTTTTGCAGATCAGTTTTACGCTGTCTCCACAAAGGATCCTTCTCAGCCATTTGCCATGTTTCGTAGGAATCAGGAGAGGCTGGGTCTTGACTTTCGCTCTCGTGGCGGAGAGCTGTATAATTTTGATTTCAGCCTCCGTGAGCTACGTGCTGCCCTTTCAGAGTGTCATGACACTGCTCCTGGGCCTGATGATATTCCATACGCTATGCTGCGTCATCTTCTGACTGATTCACTTCAGTTTTTATTAGACCTTTTTAACAGGGTATGGAGTGAGGGCTCTATTCCGAGGAGTTGGAAGTTGGGTATTGTCCTCCCCTTTCCCAAGCCTGGTAAAGACCATTCCCAAGTCTCCAACTATCGCCCTATCACTTTAACATCATGTGTGTGCAATCTGTTCGAAAAGATGGTCAATGTCAGGCTTATGTGGTTTCTGGAGAAGGGTTGCTTTCTCTCTCCGTCGCAGAGTGGTTTCCGTAAATTACGGTGCACTTCAGACAACCTTATCAGGCTCGAGGCATCAATCTGTGAAGCTTTTGCCTCCAAGCAACATCTTGTGGCTGTGTTTTTTGACCTTGAGAAGGCTTATGACACTGCCTGGCGCCATGGCATCCTCCAACAACTTCATGCCTTTGGTTTACGTGGTCGCCTGCCTGTGTTGCTTGGAGACTTCTTGACTGATCGTGTATTTCGGGTCCGTGTGGGTTCTACCCTCTCTGCGCCACTGTGCCAGGAGGAAGGTGTCCCACAGGGGAGTGTCTTAAGTGTTTCCCTGTTTGCAGTGGCCATTAATGGTATCATTGACACTGTGCCTGCTGGGGTATCCTCATCCCTTTATGTGGATGACTTAGCTATATGGTTTTCTAGCTCCCGCATGTCTGCTTTTGAGCAACAGATGCAACTTGCCTTGGACAAGATTTCTGCCTGGGCCACTTCCAAGGGTTTTCGGTTTTCCCCTTCAAAGACTGTGGCTATGCACTTCTGTAGGATGAGAGGGGTACACCCGGACCCTGAACTCCAGCTTTGTGGCAGGAGACTCCGTTGTGTGACAGAGACGAAATTCTTGGGCCTGACTTTTGATTGTCTTTGACATGGGTCTCACATTTGGCAAATCTTAAAACATCATGTATGAAGGCTCTCAATCTATTGAGGCTTCTGTCCCATACCTCTTGGGATGCTGATCGAAGGACACTCTTGCATTTGTTTCAGGTAGTTGTAACCTCTAAGCTGTCATATGGCTGTGAGGTATATTCCTCTGCCACAGAATCAAGACTAAAAACTCTAGATGCTTTCTATCATACTGGTCTTCGCCTTGCAACTGGGGCTTTTCGGTCCTCTCCAATTCCCAGCTTATTGGTGGAAGCTGGTGTGCCTCCCTTAGATCTACTGCGTCAGTCTGTTGCAGTACGGTGCTGGCTCCGGATTCGTCGCCTTCCAGACTCACTTGTCTGTGAGGGTGTGACGAAACAGTCTTGTCTTTTGTGTTATAGTAGACACCCTCGCATGCCTCGTCCATTTGGCTATAGGGTTCAGGATATAATGGAGGGGTTTGGTTTGTCGGCAGTACTTGTCAGTCCTGTTTGGATCCCGAGGGTTGCGCCTTGGATATTGCCCAAGGTAACTTTCTGCAGGCCTATTGCAGGTTCAAAGGATTTTGTCGCTCCTCAGTGTCTTTTAAGGTTATTTTTAGAACATTCTTCTAGTCATGGTGGTTCTGTGCCTGTGTATGTTGATGGCTCTAAATCCGCATCAGGTGTTGGTTTTGGAGTGGTATTTCCCAATTTTAGTCGTGGAGGTAGTCTTCCTTTGGTTGCCTCAGTTTTTACTGCGGAGTTGTCAGCCATCATTTTAGCCTTGAAGTTGGTGTTTGTTCATCCTGACAATTATTTTACTATTTTTAGCGACTCTCAAGGGGCGCTTTTGGCCCTGGACTCTTTTAACTCTTCCCATCCCTTAGTTTTAGCTATTTTGGAGTGGCTGTTCCTCATTCGTCGTCGGGGAAAGAGAGTGGATATTTTCCTGGGTTCTCGCACATGTTGGTGTGGTGGGCAATGAGACTGCGGATGCATTGGCCAAGGCTGTGGCTACTCAACAGCCCCCAACAGAATATCCGTTTCCTGCATCTGATCTAACACCTTACTTGCGGGACAGAATGCATGTGTGTTGGCAGAGACGCTGGGATGATGTTGCTCATAATAAGCTGAAAGAGGTCTTCCAGAGAGTGGTTGTGCCAAGGGTTCTCCCTTCCATGCCTCGGCGATTGGAGGTAGCTCTTGCTAGGCTTCGCATTGGGCACTCTCGGCTTACACATGGGTTCCTGATGAGTGGCGAGACTCAACCGTACTATGATGATTGCTTTGTTCCCCTTACTGGCCGTCACTTGCTGGTCGAGTGTCCAAGTTTGGGGGACTTGCATCGGAGATTCCTCCATAGGCATACAGGGGTAGCTGGTCTCTCCTCGATGCTTGGTGGAGCCCATAGTGTTTTTACTGATGTTTTTGGTTTTCTTCAGGAGGCGGGCCTCCTTCCACTTTTATAAGAAATTGTTTTCTCTTTTAACTATTCCTTTATTATTTTCAGTGTATTATTTCTAGAAAAAGTTATTAACTATGCACAATTTATTTGCCATGTGTTTTAGCTTGTTGTCCGGCGGCATATGACCTTAGCAGTTGCGCCGCCAGTTTCTACTACAATCAATCAATCAATCAATCCACATGACCATACCATCTCAGGACTCTCTCTTCGATTCTGGTGTCCACCGACTTCCTCACTCCACACCTTTCACGAATCACATTATTTCGTATCCTATCCACTCTCTACTCCACATACATTCCTCAGCAGTCCCATCTCCCCTGCCCTTACTCTAGACTTTTCATTTTCATGTCACACCGTAGTCTCATACCCATATGCTAAAGTTGGCACTAACACTCCCTCATGTAAGCCTCATGCAGCTGCAACACTCAAGCCTCTGTTTCTTATCAAGGCCTTCATAGCACCAGCTACTTTTCTTCCTTGTGTCACTCTACTTTCAACTTCTTTTGAACATTTTCCTCTCTTTTCTATCACTGTACCCAAGTATTTGAACTCTCTCACCAATTCCAGTCTCTCTCCAATCACTGTGGCATCACACTGGGAGTCACCTTCTCTCTCAATAACCATCACCTTACTTTTCTCTACATTTACTCTCAAGGCATGATGCCTACCAAGTTCTTGTCCGGTACTTGCAAGCAGTACCGCATCATCAGCATACAACTAGTTTGAGATATTCCATCTATCACCATTCATTATTAATGCCATCCCTCTCTCCATTACTCGTGTTTATACTTCTCTCATCCCCCCATCCATATATATATTGAACAACCATGGGGACATCACACAACCTTGTCGCACGCCCACACCCATGTTTAACAATGTGCTTTTTAATTAAAGTTTCAAATACCTTACCAAGAGAAGATGTGACAGCTGTTGGTCTTTAATCAGAGGGGTCAGAGGAATTTCCTTTCTTTGGAATTGGGTGGATATTGGCTTCTTTCCATGAATTTGGGAATGAAGAAGTAGTATGCATAGTCTGAATAATTTAGCTAGAACAGAGGCAAGTTCAGGGGAACACTTTTTCAGAACAATTGGCGGAATTCCATCTGGGCCTGGAGCTTTGTTGGTAGGTAAATTGTCTAGGATGGATTTTACATATCTTGTCTTTATTTTAAGTGGAACAATTTCGGGAGAGTCAAGTTCTAGTATTGGGACGTTCTGGCTGGCATCCTCTATGGTAGAATTTCTGGCAAATGTACTGGCAAAAATATCCGTTTTCCCATGCAGGTCATTTGTAATGTTGCCATCTGAAGATTTTAATGGGGGAATGGATGATGACTTGTTAAAGTTATTATTGAAAGAATAAAGAGTTGACCAGAATATTCTATTATCATTAGGGTTGTTAAGTAGTTTTGATGCTTGCTTTTGAGGAAAGTTTGATTTAGCTAGATTTATTACAGCTTTTGCATGATTTCTAGCAATTTTAAATTGAGGGAGTGATTCAGATGTTTTTTATTTTAAGTAAGAGTTATATGCTAATGACTTTTGGGCTGTTGCTCTGAAACAGTTGCCGTCAAACCATTTTGGAGAGTTCGATCTTTTAGTGAACTGTTGACTTGGTATGAATAAATCCATACCAGCTAGTATTAAGTCGCAAATGTGGGACTGGATAGAATTGGAATCATTAGAGAATAAAGACTGCCATGGAATGTCAGCAAGATAATTTCTAAATCCATCCCAGTTTGCCCTATCAAAGTGCCATCGGGTCACCCTGACAAGTTCAGAACGGGGAGGTGTTAAGGGGTTAACTAAGGAGGCTTCAATGAGATTGTGGTAGGAGGATCCAAGTGGTGACAGTACCTCTATCCTGTATTGATCTGGATTATTTGTCAAGAATAAATCCAAGAGATGGGCATTATGGTTAGGATTATCAGGTATTCTTGTTGGTTGCTTTACCAGCTGGGTGAGATTAAACGATTCCGCAAACAGCTCACACTCTAGACCAGCGTCATCCGTCCTGACATAATGTAATAACCATTCAACATTATTATGTTAAAATAAACCAAAATGGTAATTTCGGTGCTAAGGGCAAGGTTAAGGTTGCTCAACTGTGTGGATATGGCATCTTTCATTCTTTGTCTCTTCACCGCACTGTTGTATCGTTATCTCTTTTCTGTTGCTTCTTCAATAGTCGCTGCTCTTCTGAAATGTCTGCTTGCATCCCTCCACCTCTTCGATGGGTGCTACGCACCCGTCTAGCAACAAACTCTCATCCCTTTTCTGTCCACTCTCTAATGCAAGAGTTAACCGTTACTCACAGTCCTTCATTTATGCAGCAGGTCAAATCTGGAACTGTCTCCCTCTGTCTGTATTTCCTGCTTCCTATGATCTCCAGTCTTTCAAACGCAGTGTGTCCAGGCATCTCGAAATGAAAGGATCTTGAATTTGGGTCTTATTTTGTATTGTTTTTTCTCGGAGGGAACGGTTTGCAGGCTCCTGGCCTTTGGTTCCTTCTTTCTTGCATTAAAAAACTAACGATATTATTAAATCCGCTTGTAAAAGGATATGGTTTTAATGTTCCAGTGTATTTTATTCAGATTTTTTAGCATTTTCATTATACACACACACACACACACACACACACACACACACACACACAAAAAACATACCTGTTTGTCGCATTTAAAGGAAAGGGTAGCAGGCAAGGGGGACGGGGACACTGCGTGGGCCATTCCCTAAAGCAACACTCTCGCGCTTCTCACTTCCAAACAGGGAGGAAGAATTTAGTCTCGGAGACATGTGATCTCTGGACCTGACAGTCAACCCCGACGTGTTGTCTATTACTGTGTCCATCCACCTTGGCTCTCGATGACGCTCTGCAGCCGTTGTGGTAAGGAGGCAACGTGGTTATATACAAGCTGTGGCTTCCTTCTCATCACCTCTCACTTGTTCACCACGTAACTCATTAATTGATGTGATATCCTTTCCTGTGGAGGCTCCCTCACGTTCACGATGTTTGATCAGATATTTTCATTGGGGTTGAGATCACAACTGTTGCTGGGCCGGTATGAACTGGACAGTTGTCGTGCATGAAAAGTATTCTTTCAGGAAAAGGTAGTGCATAAACCCGCACACTGGGTAACATCACTCCTTCCAATATCTCAAGGTATTGGTTCATGGTGAATCTTCCCTCGATCTCTGTTACTTCTCCCACATCATGCCGCCAGACCCAACCCCCCACGTTACAAGTAACGTGGCCACTTCTTGCTTCTTCATGTTTTGTCTGGCATACTTGTAAGACGAAATATTGTTCAGAAAAATACAATAGCACTGGAAAGACAGGTATCAATGGGTAGAGTGGTATTACATAATCGTAGAGAAATGTGCGATTACGTGCAGAGAGAGAGAGAAAGAGAGAGAGAGAGAGAGAGAGAGAGAGAGAGAGAGAGAGAGAGAGAGAGAGGTGTCCGAACTTTGTAGTGCTGATGTGAAGGTGCTGGAATATGTTAAAGTATACCAAGATGATATAGCCATGGGATGAAACTAGAGAGAGACAAGACTGACAAGGTTAAGTATGTGAGTGAGGGGGAAGGGGAATGGAGGAGGGGGAGACCAAGAAGATAAGTATATGAGTGAGGAGGAAGGAGAGTGGAGGAGAGGGAGACAGTAAGGAAGGAAGGATGGAGAGGAGGTAGGGTATTTGAACAAATGTGGTGTGAGATGGGTGGATGGGAGGTTCCCTGATCCAGTATAGAGGAACTGGGTGGCACTGAGGCAAATTGTTTGTGGTCACCTAGCTCAGATTTGAGATGTCCAATATATATAGACGGATAGAGTGTATACTAATACGGTGAATATATGTACTGAATAAGTGAACACTAATGTGATTTATTGACTTACAACACGTCAACAAGTCTGAAAGTATGTGGAGACAAGTCAGTGATACTTTGAATATGTTGACATAATAGGTAAGTAATACTGTGAATATGTCAACATAAAGGGTCATTAATGCTATAAATGTTGATATGACGGGTCAATATTGTAAATGTGATGCTAACAGGCTAATAATTATGCGAATATGTTAACATGAATTATACATGGAATGTAGTGACCTGTTTTTCGATAATATTGTTCTGACATACGTCAACAATAACTACTCTGAAAAGGCTAACATAGCAGGGCATTAACAGTTAATGTGTTGATTCAGCAGGTATCATTTATACCAGATATGCTGACAGATCAATAACTATTTATAACTGGTTACCTTGTGTTGTTCCTTCTCCAGCAATGAAGTCGCCCATGTGATGTAGAGGAGAAAGATTTCTCATCGGAGAAAATGACTGTCCCCCAGAAGTCAGGTCCAGAGTTCACGTGTTCCTGGGTAAACTGAAGGCAAAGTCGGCGATGTCGGTCGTTCAGCTTCGGCTTTGTGGCAGGATCTCGTGCATTCTTCTTCTCACAGTCTCTGACGACACTTGAAGATTTAGTTGGTCTCTTATTGCAATGGCGTTGGTGAAGGGGTTGTTGCTGATGGCTGCTTGTATTCTTTGGTCATCCTCAGCAGTTGTTTTCCGAGCGATTCCAGGTCTTGGCCGATCTTTTAGGTTACCTTATTGCTCACACCTCATCCAGAGATACACCATACGACGAGTAATTCCCAGTTCCTTTGCAATTTGGGTAGGAGATAAACCACTTTCCTTCATGCCTACTACTCTTCCCCTCAAAGCTACCTTGTTGTGAGGATCCATGTAGTTACTCGAGTGGTGCTCTTGTGCCGTGGTGAGCCAGGGTTATGAGTTGACCTCCCAGCACCAGGCTAATCACACCACGGCTGATGACGCGTTGTCACAGTTTCCGTAAAATTTACATAATGATTCATGAGTAGAATATATCAGTGTTTCTATGTGATATATGTTTTGCTATAATGAATTATTAAAGGCAAACAGTTAAGAACGTGAGTGTATTGAGAACCACTAATCAGAGTTTCCTTATAGGGAACCATTGCATATTGTTTCGTGTTCCCATTATGTATCGTCCTATAGAAACGACATCTGAAAGTATAATATACCTGGCATTATGCATCCATCACAGATGCAGTAATAAAAATTCACATTGTGCATACCTGTCAGTTTCTTGATAAGGATACGGAGTTTCACATCAAAGGGTGCATGGGAAGATTCAGAATACAATAGTTGCTGCGAAGACGATTTTGTGGTGAGAAATTTACAACTCAACATAATGTTTTGAGTTCCAGTTTATTTCATAAATGAAGGTGTTTCAAACCTGCAAACTGAAGAAAAAAGGATGTAATTACCAGACATTCTCCATCACACACACACACACACACACACACACACACACACACACACACACACACACACACACACACACACACATGCTCACAGACTAATCTTATTGACTACACATTCACAGGTGTTAGCCTGTTTTTAAATTCCCTCAGCCGTAGATGACAGGAAGATCTCGACGCCGATAAGAATGCCTCCCTACAAAAATAACCCAAATATAGCAAAAAATTAACAAAAAAGGAAAATTAATATACAGTATCCTAATTGAAGCGTTGAAGCGCCATGGGAGACAAGCAAGGGAGGATATTGGTCTGTGGGTGGCGAGCAGAGTGTGAAGAGTGAGAGTAATATTAGAATGTAGGAACACACAAAACGGAAGAAAATAAAGGTGACGATGGGGTGGACCGCTAATATGATATCAGTTAAATAAGTTTAACAGAATATTGCATAACACGACCAACACACTCAACAGAATATTGCATAATGCCTGAACGACAGACATACAGGTCAAAATGTCTACACTTATGACAATGTAACGTTTATTGGATGATTCACCAATGCCTAGGGCTACCACAAAGTTTTTTTTTTACAAGACGCTAATCTACGTACTATTGTCGATTAACTTGAGAGGAGCTTGTTTGTATCACTGTGTGTGTGGGGGTGGGGCACTCATTATGCACCACCAGGATGACTGATCGATGTATTCGTATGACCCCTTACGAGTGCAGTCCGTTCAAAGGGATTTATGTAATTCATTTAATTTTCCAAAGAGCTGCATATCTTTGCCCACAAAATCCTCGGGTAAATTTGCATTGAAGGATTAATTATTAATTCTACTGGGTTCGAGGCTTCATTTTTTGAGCTGCTGATCATCGGCTTAAGAGACTGGTGCTGCAGGTGCCAACGATTATTTCATTCAGAGTTGAGTTTCTTACATCTGCCATAAAAGTTTCTGTTGAATCGACTGTATATTTTCCAGTTAGTAATTCAATGTTAGATCACAAACATAAACTATGGAATCGTCAGCCAATCACCATCTGTGTATTACAAGCCCATCTAAAGAGTAGTGGAAGCTTCATTCATAAAATAATACTACGTCGTAGCAAGGGTTGCCGTCAGTCGCAGCCTTCCATAACCCTGGAAAAGTGTATCTCTTTCACTGTGGCCAACTGTACATGATCTTTCTGGAGCAGAGAGAGAAAGATTGAACTAGAACAAATAGGATTAGAGTGTTCACCCTTTTGGCCTGGCAACGCCGGATACCCCTCGTAGACTCTCTCTCTCTCTCTCTCTCTCTCCCTCTATTTACCTGATGCGTCCCCGGGTGGCAGATAGGAGAAGGCCTCACAGATATATGAGGTGCCGTGTAAGAGCGTGCGGACTATGTGACCCCCAGCATATATATATATATATATATATATATATATATATATATATATATATATATATATATATATATATATATATATATATATATATATATATATACAGTATGTATATATATATATACAGTATGTATATATATAAGGTTCCACCAAATATTCTGAATAATGTGCCATAAAAGAATTACATCTCACCAGAAGCTATGTGGCAGTGAGGTGAGATAATTTGCCATAATCCCACCAATCAAACATGAATTATACTGTTAATGATTTGACAGGCGTCCTAGTTGGGTCATTGCCTACTACAGGTCCGTTACACTGCCTCTTGTGCTTATGGGCAGTGTGCCGCAGAAAGTGAGTAGGCACTGTCTCGGCTGATAAGGGACCGAGATATTAAGCAAACTGAAATCCATTAAGATCTGTACTGTACGCACTGTACAACATAAGTAGCCTCGCAGATTACAAACTTGATAACTTAATGACTGAAATGGAAAACATTACCTGGGATATTGTAGCTTTGAGATCCACAGAAAAGAAGAAAAGGTAATTCAGCTCCAAGACGACAATCACCTATTTTACTACACAAGAATGCAAAATTGTAGAGTTTGTGGTGTAGGATTTCTAACTAGCAGAAATCTTGCAAAGAGAATTGTTAGATTCAGCAGTGTATCTGACAGAGTAATTTGGATTGTCTTCAGACTATGGAAGAACTAGACACTGAAAGTAAAAAAGGTATATGCACCAAATTCTCAAAGCTCAGATGAAAAAATAGAAACAACGTATGGCGACATCTCCCAGATTAAGGAAGAAGAAAAGGCCACATATAATATACTCATGGGAGACTTCAATGCAAAAGTTGGGAAATCGATAACTGGAGAAGCATGTATGGAAAAATTCGTAGTGGGAGAAAGGAAAGAAAGAGGGGAATGGTGATAAATTTTGTTGAAATGTATAAAATGAGAATGGAGAACATATTCACAAACGAACAGGAAGAAAATGTACCTGGAGAAGACCAAACTGAGGAACAAAGAATGAAATCGACTTCATTACAGTAGATAAAAGTCACACATTCGACAGTTGTCACAGTTATCAACGAAATAAATATAGCAAGTGTCCATGTATTGGTTGGCTGCACAGCCAGATGCATTTTCAGAAGTGAAAGGAAGAAGGTGACTAAAAATAAATAGTTATATCCAATATAAGTAAACAAAAACAAAGAAGCCTTTCAGTTAGAAATAACAGACATATTTCAGGCACCAAGTTATGCTGAGTGTGACATCGATGAGTTGAATGATAGTCTAACAAAAGTGCTACGAAAATCAGCATAGGTTGTAGGACATGCTAATACAACCAAAGCCAACAAATATATATTCAAAATGACATTCGAGCTCATGAAAAGAATAAAGGAGATAAAAGTAAAAACAAAGCAGAAATGGAAAAAGCACAATTAAATAAGGTTATCAACAAGAGACAGACAGAATAAAAAAGAAAGAGAAACATGGATAATATCAAAGAATCCATCAAAAAAGGAAAAGGCTGAAACAGGTCCGAAGTAAAATGACACTAGGAATGCAACAAATTATATCATTCAAAAACAGAAAAACATTGAAGTAATTCAATGCAGAGATAGAATAGTGAAGACAGTTGAAGAATTTTACAAAGAAATGTGTGTATCAAAGGCAATAGTACCAATAGCTAACTTTTCAGCTGGCACAAGTGAAATAACTCAGGTAACAATCGAAGAAGTAAACATTTATCTTAAAAGTGCGATATGAAAAGAGGGAAGATGAGGGAGAGGGTGGAACTGTAGCAGATTTCCTGTCTGATGGAGGAGTAGAAGTACAAAACCGGCATAAGCAATTATGCATTCAAAGTAAAAAAAAAAAAAAAAAAAAAAAAAGACTAAAAAAATGGTGTAATGCAATATTTTCCCTTACAAAAAAGGCAACTCAAAAGATCTTAGTAACTATTGATTCATTAGCTTATTTATCAGTTAATGACCAACTCTTCACTAAAGTCCTTCCAAACAGAATAACAACTAATGTGAAAGAAATCCTACCTTTTGAACTGGCAGGATTTCGAATGAATCAGCGAACTGAGAAAACTAAAGAACATAATTAGCCATTGTGCTAAGGTTTTGTTAATTACGAAAAGGTTTTCGAGTGAGTGGACCACATAGCAATTGAAAACTCACTGCTAGAACAACAAGAACAGTGTAAAATTGCTTGAAAACATTAATTATATGAAGAGGGAACTTCCCTTCTCAATCACAATTTTCCCAAGTCTTATGTAATTTACATAAAGACATAGAAAAATTATGTTTGAGAAAAGCGTGCGTTAGGCTGTACAATCTCACGAAAATTATTTACAGCATGCCTAGAAAGTATTTTGAGAAGGCTAGACTGGGAAAACAAAGGAGTAAACATAGGTGAGAAAAGGTAAACCATTCTTGTCTTGCAGATGACATTGTCCTCATCTCAGAAACAGAAGACCTTCCAAGAAATGTTAAATAACCTGAACAATGATAGTCTCGAAGTAAAGGGCTAAAGATGAACCGGAGCAAAACTAATGTTTTATCCAAATACACGAGACACCATCATCAGAATGAGTGAGGAAACTCTTGAAGAAGTCGAGGAGTACAATTACTTGGGGTAAATACTAAAACTAACGAAAAACCATGATTGTGAAATAAAGAGACCCATTACATTTGGATAGAAAACTTCTGGTAACCATACAGTAGACACCATGAAAAGTATCTTGCCAATATGGTATGAAACTAAACGTTTATAACGATATCGTTAATTTCAGTTATGACGTATAGATGTGAGACCTGAAAACTGACAAAATCAATGGAAAATCAAATAATCCTTTCTCAAAGACCAAAGGAAAGGTAAATCTTGGGAATATCTATAAGAGACAGGAAAAGATCAACTTGAGTGAGAAAGCAGACTAAAGTCAGACATTACAGAAGTTATAAAAGAACAGAAATGGAGATGGCAGGTCATGTATCAAGAATAAATGATAACCGATAGAGAAAGAGACTGACTGATTAGACTCGACGAGATTGTAAGCATAGCAGAAAAAGGTCAGACAGGAGGTGGAGAGATGATATAAAGTAGTTTGCAGGCAAAACGTGGCAGAGATTGGCTTAGTCAAGAAATTCGTGGAAATGGTTGGGTGAGGCCCTTGTTCAGTAGTGGAATTGCAATAGCTGATACTTATATAGATAGATAGATAGATATAGACAGATAGATAATACAGATAGATAGATAGACAGATAGATAATATAGATAGATAGATTGACAGATAGATAGATAGATAATATAGATAGATAGACAGACAGATAGATAATATAGATAGATAGATAGACATAAATAGACTTTCGTGTGTGTGGGTGGGGGGGCGCGTGTAAATGAAAGCTATGTGCTAATTATATTTTCTATAACTGGCTAATATAATATTTTGAGACAGCTCCGTGTTGCCATATTTGTTGGTCGCGTTTTCTTTCAAGTATTTTTGTATTCTTTATTTTTGTTTAATTGTGCCAGGCACTTCTACCCTTCAGAATTAATCAATTCCGACCAAATTTGGACACAATGACGCACTTGTTTCACAAGGTTTTATTTGCTAGGCAACTGTTCGTTGTCTAGCAACGGCCGAAAATACGGCTTTTTTTGTGCTTTTCACAATTTGAGCTGTAGAAGCATTATTAATTGGCCTAGAAAGCTCTCACTTCTTTAATCGTAATCTTGAAATCATTCCCTATGAGAAGTAAGCCATCCGTTTTTTCCTCTCTGTCCTCTAGTTTTCGAGTGGCTGCCCTGCGAAGTCTGGCCTCAGCATCCCTGGCAACCAGTATCGGTGTTCAAAAATGCCCCCCCCCCCACAGTACCCCAGACGCTGGATGGAACTGAATGAAATTTTTCATGCTTATATGAAAGGTCGACTATGCTCGCGCAAAATGCAAAGGTTCTGAAAAGTATTAAGGCAGGACCATCATTACTGGGTGGAATTTTGGAGTGGAGTACCTCCATACAAAAATAATATTTAAGAGTTGACACCCACTTACACGTAGAAGTCGTACCTCTGGTAGACAGTTCTGCAAATTTCAAGTTGCCTCGTTATACTGTGGGTGGATGGAATCGAATGAAACTTTGCATACTTATAAATAATAATGAGTACTACAAGTGTGATTCGTACATACATGACTTATATCCACCAGATTAGGGGTCAAAGGTCATAAAGTGCAGAAAATATGAAAAACACTGAAGTTACGACCTTGCAAGTGCGATATGCAAAGGCTGCGAAGATTATTAAACCAGGAACATGATTCCCGGGTGGAATGTTGCACTAGAGTACCTTCGTATAGAAATGACTTATAGCGTCAAAATAATAGTTCTTGGTCTTCTTAGAGCTGGCCATCGTCGCCTACTTTTTTTTTATGACTATTGGAAATAGTTGGAGATAAAGACAGGAAAACTAAAACTAGTGCACAGTCAACGAAATACATCATGCCATCATTGAAAACTGAGAAAATTGTTTAATCTTTAGGTGGCTAATGTAACAGTTTTTTAACTTAAGGAATCAGTTGTAGATAAAGACAGCAATGATTGAAAGTGGTGCTTTATCAGGGAAATACATAAGTAATATGAATTTTCTATTAGTTGGGTCCTCTTGTCCTGCCAGCATACATCTCCAGAAGCAAGACCAGCACACCACCTCCACAGCCTAAAAGTAGGACCAAGAAGGGGCCCTGGAGGTGATTGAGACTGAACACCACCTGCAGAGGTAAGAGATGGGAAAGATCAGTACCAGGCTAGGGCAGAGAGAGAGAGAGAGAGAGAGAGAGAGAGAGAGAGAGAGATTTGAATTTCATTAAAACAAAATTATTTTACCAAATACCCATCAACATGTACACATACTCCAGATATTGAAATTAATATATTCTGTCCTATTCAGGAATAAATTTATCTTGGGCTGTTCCCAGTCGAGTGTGAACGAAAAAGTGGAGTTGGCTGGTAATTGAATGGAAGGCTCTATACTTCAAACCAATTAATCTAATCATTCATGTCTAGCAACACTGTTTCCCCCGAAGATTCTGACTGGCTGGAGGTGTTTGTTCTATTTCGTTGTTGCTTAAACCAGTACTCTCTTTGTTATCAGATGTCATATTGTTTTTTCATTACAATTTTTAATTATTCAGAGTTGTTGCGCGATTTAAGGGTGCAAACTGATCTTATAATTCAAATGTGTGTTATACAAATGCTTAGATTAAGCAGGCTTCCTTAATTTTCTGTTAAATTACTGAGTGCTGGAGACGTAAAGGAACTGTTCGAATGCTGACCTTCCTTGGACTGTATCATAATTCATTGTTGACTCATATCTCTGTCTTCCTACAAAAATTTCATTGTTGTTAAGTATATAACGGATTTCATATTGCTTTTGACGACTGTACAGTATTGTCGAAAAACTAGTCACATTTGATAATAAAGACAATATCGGTTTAAGCATCAGAGAAATCGAACAAACACCTACAGCCAAGCAGAATCTCGGTGGGAACAGTGTTGCCATATGTGCATGGCCAGATTACTTGGTGTGAGGTATAGTAAGGGTCTGATTCGACAGAGAGTCACTCAAATAATAAATTCAGTGATTAAGCAGTGGCTCAGTGGGTTAGAGCACTCCGCTCTGCCCGAAGGGTCGGAGGATCGAATCCACCCAAGGGTCATTGGTAGACATCAGGAAGGGCATCCGGTCATAAAATGCTACACGCTCCAAACCAAAGTCCTCTACCCAGGGGCAACGCCTTAGCCCTTATCCAAAAAAGGGGTACCTGGCGTAAAACTCACTTATAACCCGCCGTGCGCCAGCAGACTTTGGACCCTCGTGGAGCCGTGGTGCCGGTGTAGTGAGAAATCCTGACCCCCCTCTAAAAATCTGATTCTTTACATTCATTGCACATGCACCATCGGCTGCCAAAAACATAACAGACATACGAATCATTCACTCTCTAACTCTGGAGAGAGAAGAACTCGTAGCTGGTTATTTTCTCTTTCGGTAAATTCGGGCTAGGGAATTTCACCCACGATAATTTAGACTGATTTATACTGCTATACCCCGTCATTTTTATCATTTTCGAATCTTGATCTCACGTTTACTTTCTTTTCTCTGCTGTAATGTATGATGCCTCTAATTCGTTGAGCCAAACAAAATAAGGGATGAACAAAGATGTGGCAGTGTAGTGAGAAATCTTGTCCCCTTGAAAAATCTGCAGATGCCATTAAGCACTCAGTATATTGCACTTGGTTATTCTTTGAATAAATGACTTACAGGATCAACTACCTCCACATTATATTAACCCGTCACGTCCCGACCACTTTCGCACCTCTGACACCCCCCAATCCCGACCACTTTTGGAAAAAAAATTTTTTGGCTAAAACTTCCGCTTATATTGAGAAACAAAGGAAAATCACAAAGAAAGTGCTTACCGTGGTCTGCAACTGGTCAGAACAGGTGAGGTCCCCTGCGTCAGGTATCGCATTCTATCATAGAGGTGTGAGGCGCTCACATTTTCTATGGTAGGTAATTTTGGGAGAAACAACAAACAACACCTCTACATTTATTGAATTTGAACTAATAAACAATAAGAATAACAATATAATGAACTTCAATGACAGATATATATGAAAAATAAGCATTGTACCTTCGCGCGAGCATAGCGAGTTTGGTCTGATTAGTAAAATGCTATGTGCTAAGTTTCTTGTTTCAGTCAACATATCATTTTTTCTACTTGTATACTACTGTTTCAATGCCATTTTACCATTTCGTACTGTATGTAAATGTTTTCAGCTGTTTTCATTCATTACGATGACATGTAGCATAAGTATAGCACACATATGCATACTCAGCGCACTCGCTACGACTCGTATTTCAACATAGATTGTTTTATCACTTTCATAATATTTTCTTCTTTACATTGGACCTTTCCTCCACCACTATAAACGTTTTCAATTATTTGTATTCATTACTAGGGCATTTAGCGAAATGCTAGCGCATAATCCCGTAGCAAGCACACTCTCTAACACTCGTGTTTCCACTTGTACTTTATATCTTCAATCCCAATATACTTTACCAATTACATTACACCCATTTACACCCCATTCTGCACTATACATATTTACTGACATTATTTATTCTAGTGAGCGTCAGAATATCGCATGAAAATACCTTCGCAGTGAATGTTTCGACCAACATAATACTTATACACTTACATACTAATATTCCACTTATAACACCCGTGTTCACTTGTAGACTCCTATTTACATATTACGGGCCTTATTTATTCCACTGAGCGTCTGAATATCTCATCAAAATACACTCGTAAGGTATGTTTCCACTTAGAAATTACTCATACACTTACATACTAATATTCCACTTATATTATACCCGTGTTCACTTGTAGACTCCTATTTACATATTTACGGGCCTTATTTATTCCACTGAGTGTCTGAACATCGCATCAAAATACCCTCGCAAGGTATGTTTCCATTTAGATAATATCCATACACTTACATAATAATTTTCCACTTATATTACACCCGTTTTCACTTCCATACTACTATTTACAGATCTACGGGCCTTATGATTACACTGAGCGTTTGTTTGTCGCATTCACACCTTATCAGAAGTGCAGGAGAGTGTAAAACTCACTGAATCATGGGTGAATACACAGACTCACGTCACACTGAACGCACTCATAGCGGGTGTCCTTTCTCTGAATGGTGGGTCTCACGCGAGAATTGCTACACACATGACACCTGCATTGGGGCCTAGGTCTATTTGCTTGGGGAGGTATGGGAGTGGGGAAATGGCGGGCGGATAATCTCAAGGGTGGGCACCTGGGGCTGTGCGGGTGCCGTGTTGGGGCCTTTCAACCGCATATCTTGCAACAATCCCTCGTGTCAGCTCCCTCACAAACCCTTCAAAGGTTTCCTGGACTCCTGTTGTCATGGCGTGAAGGTGGTGGCATTTCAAGGCAGTAATGTCAAGCAGGTGAAAGGATAGTTTTTTGTACCACTTCATCGTGGTCCTGGCACACTCGACAGTGGATATCGTGGAGTCTGATTGGTCCACCAGGCGCATGTTGATATTATAATCAAGCACACACTCAGGTTTCCATACGTGGCGCCTGTTCTCGTTCCGATAATCTACCAACTCTGTACGGTGCATCAAGGGGTGATGAACCGTGGACAAAAGGCGGACTTCTCTATTGTGGTTCCACACTGTTGCAAGGATATTGTTTGCCTGCAAGAAGACAACCTCATTCCTGTCAAGTTTCTGCCCCACCTTGACCATGTGATGCCGGTTCACCTTGACGGTCCCACATATCCCCGTGTCATGCATGTGTAGATATCGAGCAAGAAGAGGGCTAGTGTACCAATTGTCAAGGTAAAGGATGTGACCACGATGAAGATAGTCTTCTATCATTGTCTTTACCACTGCTCCCGACAGACCAATACTCCAAGCTTCTATTATGTTTGTCTGTGCACCGGTATACAGGACTATGTCTTGCACATACCCAGTCCTGCAGTCACACATAACAAAGATCTTGAACCCAAAACGGTGCCTTTTGTTGGATATGTACTGCCGAAATGAAATATTGCCTCTCCACAACACGAGACTCTCGTCTATGACGAGGTCTCTATAGGGATAAAATGAGGAACGGAATGTCTGCCTTAGGTGATCAAAAACCAACCTAATTCGCCTCATCTTATCTGTGTCATTAGCATTTGCAGGATCATCAGCATCATAGAAATGGAGGCAGCTTAGAATTTGCTGAAACCGATTACGGCTCATTACTTGGCCAAATATTGGTGTAAGCATAATAGGGTCCCTTGTCCAGTATGCAGGAATTCGGTTCTTTCGTACAATACCCAACAAAAGTACCAAGGCCAAAAACAAAAACATTTCTGCAAGGGAGACTGGGTAATCATAGAGGATAGAATGCCTGCTCCTTGTGCCCTGTCTTTCACTCTCACGCCACTGGCTGTTAGCGAACCGGTTTGTTTGATCCACTATTTCCTCCACAAAAGCCTCACTGAAGAAAAGGTGGAAAAAATCCAGCCTGGTTGAATTAGGGTGAATACCGGGAGCCATGTATCCAGCACGCCCCTGCTCAGTGAATGGGTGAATGAGGGGAGTAAAATCACTCCCATCCTCCCAATTCCAAGACACAAAATCCTCGTCCCGATCGTCCCCATCCTCGCCTTCGTCAGGGTGGGGAGATGATGGTGGGGGAGGTTGGGGAGGAGGAGTGCATAGGGCTTCCCGACTCGCACTCATCTTCCCTCTGCCTTTACCCTTCCCCTTTCCCTTACCCTTACGGCCTTGGGGAACATCAGGGGGCTGTGGGGAGGAAGCCCGGGAATATTGGGGAGCATAAGATATGCTGGGGAGTGGCTCCTCCTCACCTCACTGCTCCATCACCACACCACGTGATTCACCACCCACCCTCACTGCCCCAAGTGGTAAGCCCCGCCGCCTCACACCACCACGTGACTCACTCCCGCCACTCTCACTTTCCACACTCCTCCCAACACTTTCCCTTTCACTCCCCACTCCCTCAACGCCACTTCTGCCATCCCCAAACAAAACACTAGGCCCATACCTGTTAGAACGATGTGGTGTGCGCTCTGGGCCACGATGAGTAATAACCTCACGGCCGTACCACGTGGCAGCACATCCCACGGCTATGTCCTCGTCCTTGTCCTCGTCCTCAAAATCGGGATTCACGTCATGTAGGGGCTGGCTAGAGGATCTTGCATGTTGTTTTTGTGCAGCCTGACCCTCTCCTGCAGCACAATAAGTCACGTAGCGCCGCTTCCTGGGGGACGGGACTTCCTCATCACTGCTGCTGCTTTCCACATCCTCTGGTTAGACATAATCTTTGTCCATCTCCTCGTCATCGAGTGGTGAATCACTATCGCCAGTAAAGGCATCCAAGGCGGCTTGAATTTTCTCCTCCAAGAGTCCTCTATGCACCATGTCTGAGCAATACCATTGCTAACAGGTGAGTGACCGAGCTGCAGGTAAGCGCGGGTCGCGCGGGGTCACCGAGTGTCCCTGCCTGGTGGCAGGTAGGGGAAGGTCGTGCGATGCTACGTACCAAAAATCTCACGCGAATTTTGAATATTGTGGAAATTATGCCACTTGCAATTGCAAAACGTACCAGTACGTCGACGGGACTGGCAAATGCAAAATGTTGCAACGTATCCATATGTTGACGGGACGTCTCGGGTTAATTAACCCGCCGCGTGCTGGCTATTTTTAGCCCTATGAGTCACCCCAGTGCCGGCCATTTTTTGACATCTTTTTTTTTTGGCTAAAATGATAGATTTTGATGTGGAAACAATGAATTTCGCCATTAAAATGCTCACTGAGGCTCCAAAATCAGTTTTATTGAGTCCTGCATACTCATGTACAGGTATAGCCGCTCTCTCATGCTCACCACGTACATGAGAGAGAGCCGTTTTCTATGTAAGGTATACGCAGTTATTTATGCTGGGAAGGTGTAGCAATGTTCAGTGCACTTTTCTTATTACTAGTTACTTCAGCATCTATCACAATTTGTGTGTCTTTCTCACTGTGAATGCATTATATTACACTTACTTGAAGATAGGTACAACCTGACTTCATTACATACAGTCCTGGCACTTACAAGGTGTTTACAACTTGACTTCACTACCTGAAAATATTTACAAAATGCCTTCACTATGTACAGCACTGGGTGAGGCACACAGGCAGAGTGAGGCAGAGCGAGCGTGAGGGGGGGAGCGAGTGAGTGTATGGCCTTGACAGCCTGGGGGATAGTAGAGGAACAGTTACCTTACATGCCTGCCAATTATTACATGTGAATCTTGAAAAATGCCATCACAGTGAAGGTTTTTATTTTAAACCATTTTAAAACGGCACTGGCTCTGGCCGCGGAATTATGTCAGACTGCTTTAAAACGGCACTGGCATGCGGCGGGTTAAAATTTAAATCCTCAACTGCATTCTTTCCTTCCCTTTGCTGCTTCTTGTACTCTGTTCACGTGTCTTTTCTCTCCTGTCTCACCTGTAATAAATTCTTTTGGCCCCTGGTATAAATCAAGCTTATGTAGGTGATCTGACATGCCACCTCCTGAACTCTTGTACTCATACTGTACATATTTGCTTCCTTGAAACTGTGGAGAAGAAGTACATACACAAAAGAAAGTATAAAATGTTGTTTTCAATACAGTACTAGGGTTCATGTCAGTTACCATAGCCACTGGTGAAAATCATTTTGATGAAGTAACACTTTTAATAATATTGGTGCAAAGGAATATTTTTGCTTATCCTCATGTTAAATTACACTCCTAATAAGGAAACCCATGACAAGAAGTGTTCAAATGCTGAAGAAGGCTTGTATATATGATAATACTAATTATGTTTTAATTAAATGTTTCATTAAGATATATGACCATATTATTACTGGCAGTCTAAAGTGCCGTACCACTGGATTAATCTTTAACGTCCTAACCCACCCAGGCCTTAACCCGCCCCATCCCGACCACTTTTCCACCACTGACTCCCCCCAATCCCGACCATTTTTGGAAGAAATTTTTTTTGGCTCAAACCTCCGCTTTTTGTGAGAAACATCGAAAAATCATAGAAAAATCGCTCATCTGAGGTTTAAAATACTCGATTCAGGTACCAGTACCTCCTCACCTTACTGTGTTTTCTATGAGGCTGGCTCCAAAGAAAACGAGTTCTATGGGACTGTAACAATTCCACACCACTCATAAACAGTATTTATTTATTTATTTGGTACGAATATATATGTAGTACAAGAGAATATTGGGGAATCACCCTGGCCCTGAATTTCGTACCGTGGCATGACATGGCTTTACTGGCCAGGTCACTGGTAACAGGTGAATTGCTGAGACAATGGCATGCAGGGGGGTGGAAGGTCATGCTGGGTAAGGCATTGTCCCTGCCTGGCATCTTGTAGAGGAAGGTGTCCCGTGTATACGTACCAAAAATCACTTGCGAAAATTGAAAATTGTGCAAATTAGGGACCTTGCAACTGATTCGCGTTTAAGTACGTGAACGGGATAGGCAGTGAGAAAATGTGTGGACGTTGAATCACGTCCATGGGACGCCGCGGGTTAATGAAATGGGTAAACACTACTAAACACAACTGTATACAAACTTAGCCGGGCTTATACTGCATAAGATTTGGGTAGGTTAGGTATGCTTGTTGGCAGTATTACGTTAGGTTATTCAACAAGACCCTTAATTTCACTGGTTATCATAAAATCCACAAATTTAAAGTCTTCTTCTTAACCCACCCCATCCCGACGTTTTCTGGGCAGTGGTACGCCCCAGTCCCGACATTTTTGGACCTTTATTTTTTTGGCTCAAACATCCGCTTTTGGTGTGAAACATCGAAAATTCATAGAGAAATTGCTCACCTGAGGTTTAAAATACTCGATCCAGGTAGGAGTACCTCCTTACCTTACAGGGTTTTCTATCAGGCTGGCTGCAACGAAAACGAGTTCTATGGGAGGATAATTATTCTACACCACTTATGAACGGTATTTATTTATTTATTTGGTACGAATTTACCCTCCCAGGCACAGTCACGCGATTCGCGTGACATCGGCCTGCACTCTGCCAGGCACAGTCACGCGAATCGCGTGGTTTAGGCACAAAAATATTCGTCAGAAAAAAACTTATAGGCCGATTTGTGTGATTTTTGGGCGCATCATAGGGTAGCCAAGGCTTTCTTGAGGTAAGTCATTGGCAACACTGCTTTGCCTTATCTGCCTCAGCCCGCTCCCTCCAACCTCAGTGTTTGTTGAGCAGTCAGGCGGTGGTGTTTGACAGCTCGTGGTTCCCTTTAAATCGTCCATAATTCTCCCCCTCTTGCCCAAGGCAAAGACCCTATTGACTCAGTGAGATAATACATTGTATGTGAACATATAGTGACGTGATATTGTCGATGGAACATACATATATGTATTGAAAAGCAATTCTGGCCGTTAGCAATCGTTGGGCCTTGGAGCCAGACACATGGTCAGTGTAGCGGGGTTTCACCACTCCACCCCCCCGTAGGCCGTATGGCGTGAGTGGAAATACGTATATAAATGAAGCCAAGGCATAAATATATATTGTGTGAAACATACTGTGGATGGCTTGGTGAAATTATGGAGCCAGCAAGCGTTATGTGTGGCATGAAACAGAGTGTTGTGAAGGGGCAAACCTGAAGTTGGGAGGGGAGAATTACCGGTGTTTTAGGGCTAGAATTATTGTGATTCTGATAGTGTAAATGCGTATGGAATTGTATGAAATATACGTCAAACAAGCTGCGAGTTTCCGTGAACGAGTGTGGTGTGTGCTAAAAATAGCGTTGCCTCATACTCTCAGGGAGAAGCTGACTCACACACACACTACATAACTCCTCATCTTCAAATCCCTGGTCTAACTGGATCAACACCCCTGGAGGAAGTGAGTTCTGCAAATTTTGTTGATATATGTAATAATCTATTACCATTACCTCTCACACTTTCAGACAAATAACCATTTTCTCCTACAGATTACACATATGAAAGAAAGTAAATCTCCACAGCAGTAACTATAGAAGAGTTATGTTTATGTGTAGTAGGTTATAACAATAGAAAAACATCCATGGAAGATGTAACAGTCTGTACAGATAGGGGAAAAAGATAGTAGCATAGTCTTCAGGCCGGTGTGCGAGGAAGAAACAGTGTGTGTAAAAGTTGGTAGCGATCGGAAGAGTAACCTCACTTTGTCGGCCAATTACTCGAAAACTATTAGACTTATCGATTTCCTGTTACAACCATCATCAATACCACTAAATTCTACGGAAGATCAGTACCAGAATGTAAGCCTTTGGTAGCGTTTTGAGGGGTAAAAGGCGAGAGAAATGTTTTTGTTCCTAGCGGTTGTTGTGTGACATGACAAGCGCTCGGAGTAATAACATCATTTTGTCGGCCAGTTACTCGAAAACTATTAGACTTATCGATTTTCTGTTACAACCATCATCAATACCACTAAATTCTAGGTATGATCAATACCAAAATGTAAGCCTTTTGTAGCGTTTTGGGGGATAAAAGGCGAGGGAAATGTTTTTTTCCCTCGCGTTTGTTATCAGTGACATTCGCTCGGAGTAATAACCTCACTTTGTCGGCCAATTACTCGAAAACTATTAGACTTATCGATTTTCTGTTACAACCATCATCAATACCACTAAATTCTACGTGTAATCAATACCAGAATGTAAGCCTTTGGTAGCGTTTTGGGGGGTAAAAGGCGAGGGAAATGTTTTTCCTCGCATTTGTTATCAGTGAAATTCGCTCTGAGTAATAACCTCACTTTGTCGGCCAATTACTTGAAAACTATTACACTTATCGATTTTCTGTTACAACCATCATCAATACCACTAAATTCTACGTATAATCAATACCCGAATGTAAGCCTTTGGTAGAGTTTTGGGGGGTAAAAGGCGAGGGTTTTTTTCTTTTTCCTCGCGTTTGTAATCAGTGACAAGCGCTCGGAGTACTAACCTCACTTTGTCGGCCAATTACTCGAAAACTATTAGACATCGATTTTCTGTAACAACCATGATCTATACCACTAAATTCTACGTATGATCAATACCAAAATGTAAGCATTATGTTACGTTTTGTGCGAGAAAAGGCGGTGGAAATGAGTGTCTCTTCCCGGCTGTTACCATTGAAAAATGCTCGTAGTAATACTCTCTGTTTCTCTGCCAATTGCTCGGAAACTATTGGACGTATCGATTTCACGTTTGAACCTTGATGAAGAGCAGGAAATTCTACATATGTACAATACATAAATATGTAATATTTCTGATAAGAATTCGTTGTTACGTAGACGGGAACATTGCGTACGCCTTGCGCGCATCACGAAAGTCAATCACGCACGGAGTGCCTAGTACTTTTTTTCGATTTACTCGAGAACTATGAGGCGTATGGGGTTTTCCCGTCACAGTGGGAAAGCTGGATAATTGGGGCATATTACTATGTAATAAAAACATAAGGTGCCTGGGAAAACTTTGCTCTCAGAGGTCAGTGAAATTTTTCCAAAAATGGCTCTCAGTTTTTGGCCATTTTCTCGAAAAGTATACATCGTATCTCAACCGGATTGGTTTCGTTAGAAAGCTGATGAAATTCTCTATAAAAACTTATTAGATCATTTTCCTGTATGATGGAAAACCTTCAAACGGCGATGTTGGGAAGTGAAAAAAGTTTACTCGACCATGCTTCCAGGGCTAATAACTTTTTTTGCTGGTGTTTTCCTGTGTTTTGGTCATGTTTATCAGATAGAACAAACATCCATGCATACCTGGAGATAGGTTTCATGGGAATACATGGATTTTTGGGTGGCGAAAATAAGGCAAGAATGTGTTTCATTCGCTCAAATTTGCTCAAATTTGCCGCGCGCGCGCGCGCGCTCCCCGGCCGGGCGGCTTCGTAGTGAAAATTCCTGCACCAGAAAACTTACTGAAACTTACCGTGCGAGAAAGGGTTTATATGTTGTATGAGAGTATATTGATTTTCAAATGGTAATATAGGCATTATAAGCATTATTTCACTCACTAACTCATCACCATTCCTGACCTTTTTTTGCCACATTACCTGATCATCATTTCTGACTGTTTCTTCCTCTAATGTTTGTCCTCCACATTGTCATCGATTGGGGAATCACTCTGGCCCTGAATTTTGTACTGTGACATGGCATGGCTTTACTGGCCAGGTCACTGATAACAGGTGAATTGCTGAGAAAAGGTCATGCAGGGGGGGTGGAGGAGGTCATGCTGAGTAAGGCATTGTCCCTGCCTGGCATCTTGTAGAGGAAGGTGTCCCGTGTATACGTGCCAAAAATCACTCACGAAAATTGAAAATTGTGCAAATTAGGGACCTTGCAATGTTGCCACGTTAATTTACGTCTCCGGGATATGAGTGCACATCATGTGAGGACGTGAAGTCACGTCTCAGGGACGGGGCGGGTTAATTATCTTTAATACAACCACCAAAGACTCAGTATGAAGTCAGAAAGGATGGGTACAAAAGACATTTGTGATACCTTCATCATCAACTTCATGAGCTGTACCTAAGCTGGGTAACGTTAAGTTAGCCCCTAACAAGGGTATGTAATTGTGAACAGAACATGCAATTCACATCCAAAAACACATTGGATATAATCCATTATTTAGAATGACAAATATGAAGAACTGTGCTCGATAGTTTTCCACTAAGACTACTCACTGAATTGGTTGTTGTAGTTTCCTGCTATAATCACCTCGATTTACGTGTATGTGGTCTACTATTTGTGTTATTATCTGTGTTCTGGCATTTTTCAGCTATGATTCTAGATAAAGAGTCTGTCTATCTATCTATTGCCAGATGCCTCAATCTCATTTGGGGTGGCCACAAACAAATCGCCTCCAAGTCGCCCTGTCCCCCGCCATTTTACTGCCCTGCTCCCAACTCACACCCCCCTCTCTCATATACCTCTCCACCCCATCCCTCCATCTCATCCTCGGCCTCCCCCTCCCTCTTCCCCCCTCCACCTCACTCACATACACTCTCTTCGTCAGTCTTTCACCCTCCATCCTCTCCACATGGCCAAACCACCTCAGTGTGTTCCTCATAACGCTTCCTATCACATCCACATCCACACCACAACGCTCCTTTATATCCTCATTCGTCAGCCTGTCTCTCCATGTGACTCCACAGGCTCCTCTTAAATAACTCATTTCCGCTGCTCTCACTCTTGACTTGTGTCCTTCCAACAACGTCCAAGCTTCACTTCCATACGTTAGAGTTGGTATCACAATACTGTCATGTAGTAACTTTTTCACTTCCATCCTCACTTCCCTGTTTCTTATCACTGCTTTCAAAGAACCAGCAACCTTTCTTCCCTGCTGTACCCTTTCAAACACTTCACCCTCCAAACCTCCATCCTTACTCATCACACTATCCAAGTACTTAAACGTCCTCACATTTTCCAATTCCTCACCATCCAACCTCGCTGTACATTCACTGACTTCACCTCTCTCAAAGACCATCACTTTACTCTTCCCTACATTCACCTTTAGATTCCGTTTCTTACACACTCTCCCAAACTCATCCACCAAGCCTTGCAGCTCCCCTTCGTCTTCACTCAACAACACAGTATCATCTGCAAACAACAGTACAGGGAGTTTCCAAACACTATCCTCTCTCACCAGGGCCAATCCAACATCCACTACCCTACCTTGTACCTCTTTTATTACCCCATCCATGTACAGATTGAACAACCATGGAGACATGACACATCCCTGTATCAACCCAACTTTCAAAGAGAAAAATTCACTTAGTTCACCATCCATACACACTGCAGCCTTCGGACCATCGTACCTACTCTTCACAGCATTCAACAACTTCCCATCTACTCCATATATTCTTAACACTTTCCACAATCCTTATCTATCCACCCTGTCATATGCTTTCTCCAAATCCATGGAAGCCGGATACAACTTCTTTCCCTTCTCAAGAATCTTTTCCACTAAAGATCTAAGAATGAATATCTGATCTACACAACCTCTTCCTTTCCTAAAGCCTCCCTGTTCTTCTTCAACTAATTTCTCTGTTCTTTCTCTAACTCTGTCAATATGTATCCTACCATACACTTTTCCTATTATACTAAGAGGACAAATGCCCCTATGATTACCACACACTTTTTCCCCTTTTCCTTTGTACAAGGGAATAATTATACCTGACTTCCAATCCTCCGGGACTCTACCTTCCTCCCAGGCCAATCTGCACATCTTCCACATCCATTCTACTACTATCTCTCCCCCATGCTTCAGCATTTCACCACACACTCCATCAATTCCTCGGGCTTTCCCCTATTTAACTTTCTTCATTGCTTCCACAACTTCTATCCTACTGATTTCTTCCTGTCTTCTCACCTCCCTCCTTCTCCCAGCCATTCCCCAGCCACTTATACTCTCATTACTTCCATCCTCTATGTTCAACAATTCTTTAAAGTGTTCTCTCCATCTGCTCACTTTTTCTCCCTTCTCCACTAGTAATCTACCATTATTATCTTTCACTCCCCTGCTAACTTCACTTCCACCCTGTCTTACTCTTTTCACCTCTTTCCAGAACATTTTCTTGCAGTCCCTCCACTTTACACTCAAATTCCTTCCAAATTCCTCATCCACTCTCTTCTTACTCTCTCTTACTAATCTTTTCACCTCTCTCTTTCTTTCTACATATAACTCTCTCTTCTGCCTCTCAATTTCTTCCACGCCCCTATTTCTCATCCATTCATTGTATGCTTTCTTCTTTTGTGCCACAGCCTGTCTCACCTCTTCAGTCCACCACACTATTCCTTGCACCCCCCTCCGTTTTCTCTTCCTTCCACACACCACATCACATGCTGCACATATTTCTTCTGTAAATATCCTACACACCTTCCACATCTCCCATCTGCTCCAATTCATATTTGCCCAATCGTTCCTCCACTTCTCTCTTATACTCTGCCTTTTTCTCATCCTCTTGTAACCTTTCCACTCTCCTTGCAACTATTCCTTCCTCTCGTCTTTCCCTTCTTCTATTCCTCCATCTTACTTGAATCCTAATTCTGGCCACCACCAAGTAGTGGTCAGAAAGTCCACTCCCCCAACCTCTATAAGCTCTTGCATCCATTACACATCTTCGCATCCTTTCATCCACACACACATAATCAATCATTGCCTTCCTTTCATTCAGTTCACCACCCACCCTTCTCATCACTCGCCACTCAAGGACCTGGACAATCTCTCTCTCTTTCACCTCATCATTCGCTCCTCTTACATTCCATGTACCCATTACCAAGTCCTTTGTCCGGTCCTGGGTCGTCATCGTTTGGTCAGTCCTTGTCCAAGGCTTCTTGTTTGTTTTTGTAGTTAGGTGTTTTCCGGGGAGGGGCACTAATCCTCTACCAACCCTTTTTGTCGGCTTTTAACGACAAGCAGGGATACTGGGGGAGTATTCTTGAAGAAAACCCCTACCCCCAGTGGGGATAAAGAGTACCATGCAATATTCTGTGCCTTAAATATGGGGGTAAAGGACAGTGATCTGAAAATTCAGGAGGTATGTTGTTGTTGGTGTTGCTCAACCCCAGTCATATCTGGCCGTCAGACCCATTGGCCACAGACAAGGAGGTGCTTCTATGGATTTGCCAACAGGTTCTGTATGCTGTTGATATTGTGTCTGCATTATAGTATGTCTTGTGCTGAGTGCTACTGTAGGTTGTAGAGGCCCTTTCCACAAGAAGAAAAAGTTGGAGAACCTCTGTTTTACATGAAGTCACAATGTACAGTGAATTTAACTGGCCAATTAGTGGAATATTGATTCTTTCAAAGTTCTTCTTAGGCAGCTGAGATGACTGAAGGTGTGAACATGGGTGATGAATTACATGAGAAAATTCAACATGGAAAGAGAGTTGTATTTATACTGTAGGTATTAGTAAGGAATAGGGTTAAGTATGGAAGTACAGCACAGAAACCATTGCATGTCAGTACAGTATTGTAGTTCAAAAATGATGTATGGAAGCAGAACATGGCCACTGCTGGACAGTCACGTCTCATGTGAGAGCCACTGAAATGAGTTATCTGAATGGAGCTTTTGGATTAGCATGGATATAGGCAGACAGATGAAATTTATAGACTGTGTTGTGTTCATGTGGATGCCTTGGAAAGTATCAGGAGGAATGCCTTAGGGTAGTTCTGCCATGTGCAGTGAATAGAGGGTGAGTGAATGACCAGGGAAGTGTATGAATGAAGTTGAAGAGAATCATGATAATGGGAAGACTGAGGATATGGCGGTGAGATAAAGTGGAGGGGTATGTGAGAATATTCTGAAATAGAAAGAGTGACTTTCATTGACTGGAAAAGGATGGCATAGAGGCAGTTTATTCAACCCCAGTGTAATGGGGTCTATAAAAGCCCACGTTGCCTAGAGGAAAAGCGAGGATCCTCTGTTTGGCTCAGTGGTAACAGTGTTTTAATGCGCGGGCCTGTGATCGAATCTCGTCTGGACCAGTGATTAATTTGTTAAGTTTCAGTTCAGTTATTACATTGGTTGGCAACGGTGTGTAATGTAAGGCGGCCTTGGAGGGCAATGGTATTCTTGGTTAGCTGACAGCATCCTAGTCCTTACATCCTGGGGTTGAGCTGTCAGGTGTGGTCTGCAATATACCCAATGGTGGGCTCTGATGCTACGCTACCGTGTGTTCGAAGTTCACCAAAGGGGAGAAAAGAGCGATGTAATGGAGTCTGTAAAAGACCCCATTGCCTAGAGGCAAAGCAGGGATCCTCTGTTTGGCTCGGTGGTAACGTGCATGAGTTTGAAGTCCGAGGGCCTGCAATCGAATCTCAGCCAGACTAGTTAATTTGTTAAGTTTCAGTTAGGTTATACACCAGCGTATGAACGATGAGAGTATCTGGCAGTAGTATTGTGCAGGTACCATAGTTTCATGTGGGTGCATAAGAGGTGTATTGGTTTAAGCGGTAGGTTACAGAACTATGTTGAATTTGAGTGTGTTATGTGCAGAGGAGAGCATGTGAAGAGAGACAGATGGGAGCAGATTGATCTGACTGGTGAATTCCTTGAGTGTATAGAGGAGTGTTGCTACCTGGGTGATATGATATGTGCGGGACCAGCTCAATCACAAAGATTAGAAATGGTTGGAAGAAGTTCAGAGAGTTGTTACCTCTTCTGGCACAGAGGAGACTGTTCCTTAAAGGGTCACTCGTATGCAGCATGTGTGTGGAGCCTTATGGAAATAAAACTTAGGGGATGAAGGAGAAAGATATCCATAGGCTTAAGTGTATTGAGATGACGATAGTTAGATGGATGTGTAGTGCATTTTTGAATGACAGACCTGGGGATGTCAGAGTTGGGAATGAGAATTTGGGAGGTAGGATGGGTCTTGAATGCATTATTGATATGATCAGAAGATGCAGATTGAGGTGGTTTGGCCATGTGGAGCGAATTGAGGATGTTAACTGGGTGAATAGTGTGAAGGCTGTGCAGGTCGAGGATAGAGGTGCCAGAGGCATACCGAACAAGATAAAGGGATGAGGTCATACAGAGTGATCTCAGGGTTATAGGCCTGAATAGTGAGGCTGCTGTAAATTTAGCAGCATGGAGAGCCTCCAACAGATATACAAGGCTGACACTTGCAAGCATGTATGTTACCTTTAAAACGAAATGAAGCAAATCCCCGGGAGATCAAGTTTTTCTGATCAAAGCTTGTGTATTGTTGTGATACCCATCATCCACTTAGTTAATGTAGAGCTACCTACTTCCTCCTTCACTTATCATTCTTTTTTTGTGTCTGCCCTCCTCTCATTCTGTTTACTCTCATCCTTCCTATCACTTTTAACTACTCTTCTTCTTTAGATGACTGTGTACTACATTACAGTCCTAATGCTTTCCTGTAATCCAGAAATTTTTGTGCAATGCTGGGTGGTAACCATATACCTGTAACCAATCAGTAGGGTGGTGTGGAGTCTGCAAAGGTGCCCCCACTAACTGAGTCGAGATTGCAAATGCAGTATCCACCCAGGTTGAAAACCTCCCCAATCTTTCCCATGCCTAACAGTGGCAAGGCACTGTCTGTTATTCAGAAACTTCAATTACCTTAGGATGGCCCCTGCAGGATCAAGTGCATGCCTGCTGTAGATGGGCCTGCTCGACCAGTCAGAGTGGGTTGTTCAAAAACAACTGTATGGAATGTTGATGCTGCTGAGATGACGGTAGTTAATTATATTGGAAATAGTGAACTTAGGGAGCTGTAGGTACTGTCATTACAGCTCTCAGTGTTTGGTTATAAATATTTAAGTAACAAAACGCAGGGTTAATCACCTACTATGGCAAATTACTTGGGGGTATGATGGAAGCTTAGCCAATACTGCATCTTCATGCATTAATTTTAAAAATATTTATGATATTAAGTTTTATTGAACACAAACAGAACTTTACTGTCATATTATCTTAAGCTTATAGAGTTACATAGAGAGACAGACTGTCAAATGAGGAAGGAGCACTGCGGTGTTGATGTGGATGTGATTGACAAAATTTAGGGAACTGCACTGAGGTAGTTTGGTCACATGGAGAGAATGAAGAATGAAAGACTGACCAGGAGGATGTATGTGAGTGAGGAGAAGGTGGCAACGGAGAGGGGGAGACCAAGGATGAGGTGGAGTGATGGTGTGGAGAGGTATATGAGAGAAGGGGTTGGAGGGAGGACAGCCAGATGGCAGGTGACAGGGTGACATGGAGGCAATTTGTTTGTGTTAACACCTTATGGGAATGAGGCATCAGGCTACAGATAAGTAGATAGATATTTTTCACCTTAAAAAGTGTGGTTACTAGATAAGAATATTATACTTTAACCATGAGTTTGCATCATATTATGGGTTTAACCAGCATGCTTTGTAAAAATTCTTTTTTTTTGGGGGGGGAGGAGGGGGCGAGTCCAGGGAATCTTGTGGTTATTGTAATCAGTGTAAGTTTCAGAAGAAATTTGTTTAACCCTTCTTTAGTCAGATGGGGTGTTTTGGCACCCCCAATTTTTTTAAGAGCTCATATTTCCTAGCCGGTAATTCGAATATTTATCTCCGTTCCAGTACTCCCCTGATTCAGTGAGGGGAGGGAGCATGTGGATTGGTTTAGTCCTGCCTCTGCTGTAGTGAGAGAGAGGGGCACTTCCCCCCCCCCCTCCGGGGTGTCCAGTCACCCCATCATATTAACTATTTTGATCATATTGTAATACAGATAGTTTTTTTTTTTTTTTAATCCTATTTTTGAATATTGTTTATCATTATACTGAGTTTGAAAATCACAAAAATGTATTTTCCTGTGCGTGTTTACCTGACAAATGAGATATGTGTCCTCTTGTTATTTTTATACGGATATTATAATTTATTGTATTTTGTTATTATAAATTAATAAACACTACCTACAAAGCATTCAATCTTTTCATTAGTGATTGCAGAGATATGCTGAAGCGGTAGTATGAATATATTTCACATGTTAGTAACACATGTATTTTTGTACTGGGGTGTTGTAACACCCCCGGACTAACCACGTTTGAATACCCCACAGGACTAACGAAAGGTTAAATACCACTTCCTCGGAACATTTACTACCTTAAATTTTCCTTTTGCATAAGAAAATAATTTTCTTCAAATATAATGGATATTTGAAGCCATTTTCCATTACTTTACTCTGAAACATGCTCTGCATAATTTGCTATACTCATTCCAAAGGCTAATTTCCGTATCAAGAGATGTAGATTTTCAGAGATCAAGATGTTTTTAATGAATTAAAGGTTTTCTCAGTACTGCTGGTCTTACATGTACATCAACATTGTGACAGGTGAATACTAGTCAAGACAAGGGAGAAGGAAAATGTAAAATCTAAAGTCTGAAAAAATAATGTACTTGTTGGTTTCCTCGCAAAAAAAATGTGCTGGGCTGGGCTTTATAATTAGCCCACACAGTTCAATAAAACCCTTAATTTTATTATTTTAAAACGTGCTTAAAAAACAGTTCTTATTTCTGTTATCACCACCAAAGATACAAACAGCTAATTATGACATTTGTGTAAACCTAACCTTTTCATATTGTTCTATACCTAAGCTGGGCATATGTTAAGATAGCACCTAACATGGATGTGTATTTTCCAAACATTTTAATATATGTAACTCACTTTCACAGAGAAATCACTGGGAAAAATCCTTTTATTAAGTATAAATAACAAGAATTCTGGTTTCTCACTTGATTGCTATGACCATTCACTGAATCGATTGTAGATGTTTCCTGCTAAAACTTTCTTGATTCAGATGTATATTGTCTACTCTATTATTATCAACAATTTGTCATTATCTGCTATGAAAAAACACGATGAGGGGCCCATGCAGTCCAGTCATCACTAATCGCCAATTATCAAGTCAACTGCTTATTTATCCCTGCACCACAGCTTAACCGCTTATATTCACATCTAATTTTAACAAATTAAAACCGAATCATAGAGTAACTGCTCGTAAGATACTAGTCCTTTAAAAAATAACTATAATAAGACTATAGGCTATATTAGCCCGATAATCGGTCTCCCTTCACCCATATCCGCAACTTCTCTGTTTACAGTGGATTTGTTCCCTATTTAGTTTGATTCAACGATTTAGACCCATCATACATTACGACAGAGTAAAGAAAGAAAGTAAACGTGAGATCAAGATTCTAAAAGGATAAAAGTAACTGGGCTTAACAATATAAATCTGTTGAGATTAACGTGAGTGAAATTCCCTAGTCCGAATTAACCGAAAGACGAAATAACTAGCTATGAGTTCTTCTCTCTCTGTGGAGTTAGCAAGTGAATGACTCGTACATCTGGCATGTTTCTGGTAGCCAACGGTACATGCGCAATGAATGCAAGGAGTCAAATTTGAGGCAGTCAGGATTTCTCTGTACACCGGCCAATATTACTTTTTTTTTCTGCTACGTAGGTTAGAAATGATGAGAAAACATTGAGAACAACCATAAAAGTACTCACAGAAGCCATTCAGGTCGATTTTGAGGCCGATTTTCCCTGAGTAAGAGGCTGAAAACTTCGGAGTAACGCCCATAGATTTTATCGGCCACCACCCACACCCATTCAGCTGAGGTAGGACACTATTCGAGCCAATGACATTCTTTTCGGGTTTATGGATGATATAGGTACAGATGCGGGAAGGGTGAGTGCATGTCCATGCCAGTTATCTCCCACTGAATGCTGGTTACAATTGCAGAACGTACAGGTATGGCTCCGGCACTGTCCACAGATGAAGGCAATGCCGTACGTGCACGGTTCCAGCACTCGGCAGGTTAAATGGTTATTTGTTCACAGTTTCACCTTCCCACCTTCAGCCATTATATATCACGATAAAAGAAGAGCCGTGTATGAAGACACAAAAAAATGGAAGAAAAAAAGCACAATGACGAGTTCTTACACTGAAATAAGACAGTTAAAACTGTAAACAGTTAGAGGATACTGAGAGGAGTCAGGTTAAAATGAAGGGCTGTAACATGAAGAAAAAATGAAGGCAAATCAGTGAAGAATGTGTTGTTGAGGAAGTAGTTATTGTGCCATGATAAAGTGATTCCTGTGTACCTTGTAACAGATCATAAACAATTGTCATACTTGTCTGGTGTCACCATCCAGCGTTTCCTCCTGCCCTTGATACTTCTCCGCCACGTTCATATGCTTTGACTCTCTGATGTAATATGCAATGAGGTCGTTGTACCACTTGTTCACCAGACCTGCCTGCACACATCGCCACATCACTCTCTCGAAGCTTCGCAGGTATGTTGCACCCTGAACCACACATCAAGGAGACTACGAGTGATGGCTTGTCAACAACAATAAAAGTATCACAGTATGAGATGGCAGCAATCTTACTCTGACATACCGACTGTATTACCCCCTTCAATGAGCAGTGTGTTTTACCCCACCCTACCCTGTTGAATGCAAACATTGTTCGATTTTTTAGGTTACTCATATCGATAAATGACATATATAATGAAACAGATTTTGGCATGCTTAAAATGTATTTGTTACCAGGTTTACTGTAATTTAATAATATTGTTGCATAAATTTCCTGATAAACTCTTGTTCTGAAATATACAGTCCATATGTAAAGCGACAATGACCATCACCGACTTGCGGGAATGACAACTGATTCATCTATATCTATATCTATACTGTCAATTTGCTTTTCCAGATCCATGGATACCATAAACACCTTATGGTTCTTCTCACAAGCCTACTCTGCTATCTGTCTCACTGCAAATATTTGATCCACACATCCTTTGCCACTCCTAAAGCCACCCTGTTCATCACTCACTAGGACTTCTGAAAACTCTCTTACTTTCTCAATAATAATTCCTTTATATACCTTCCTTACCACACTCAGTAAACTTATGCCTTGATCATTCTTGCATTCACTTTGCTGACCTTTATTTTTGTACAGGGGTACAATATAAGCCTTTTTCCACTCTGCAGGCCTTCATATGTATCTCCAACAAGCACTTAATTCCACTCTCTCCACTACAGTTAAGCATCTCTGCATACACCTCATAAACCCCAGCTGCTTTCCCATTTTTCAGCCACTTCACAGCATTCTTCGTAGGAGGACTACTGGGCCTTGAAAGCAGGTTGTGAAGCCTATGCCAAGAGTCGGTCACATAAAAAAAAAAAAAAAAAAAACTCTTCACCTGTGCGAATGTCACATCTCCTGGCACTGCATTCCTTCTCTGCACACCCTCCGAAACCAATCATGTTTACAGCTGCTCTCCTCTCTCTATTCCCATTCATCAGGCTTTCAAAATATTCTTTCCATTTGGTCTTTACTTCATCCCCACAGGTTAATAATCTACCACCTACATCCTTCACACCATCAAATTTCTTTCCGCTTTCACTTCTACATTTCCGCACCTCTTTCCAGAATAACTTCCTATTTTCAGAGTAGTTCGCATTCATTTCTCTTTCTAGATCATAATTTACCACCTCCTTTCTCCTCCTCAATAGTATCTTTACGTGCTTCTTGCTCTCAGTATATTCAGTTCTTGTTTCAACTGAACCCCTGTCCTGTAACCACTTTAGCCACTTCTTCCTCTTTTCCGCCACTGCTCTCTTAAACTCCTTTTCCCACCATGCCATACCTTTCTTCTTTGTTGTTACTCTTGCCAGACCACACACCGCTTTAGCATTCCTAACCAAGCAACCCCTATATGCATTCCACAGGTTGTCCAGATCCATTTCATTCCAATTCACTGATTCTAACTCCATCTCTACTTTGATCCTGTTATCAACTGCCATTTTTTTGATCCTCAGCTTCTCAACTTTCAGTCTTTCACCCTGACTGCTCCTCCCTCTCCTGATCCACCTCACTCCTCTCAGCTTGATCTTGCATACCACAATCATATGTTCTGACAGACCTCCACATCGGCCTCTCACGGCTCTCGTATCAGCAATCATTCCCATCAATGACCTCTCTACGAGCACGCAATCAATCAGGCTTCTTTCAACATGATCTCTGTTCTCTCTATGCCATGTATATTATTTTATGTGCATCTTTGTGTTTGAAATACGAGTTACAAATGCACAACCTCCTCTCCTGACACATATCCTTTAGTCGCTTCCCATTATCATTTTCTCCTGGTGCTCCATATCAAACCATTATGTAATCCTCAGGACCAGTGCCTACTCTTCCACTCATATCCCCCATTACGATCACTTTATAGCTCTTAAGCATTTCTCGCACTGCTTCATCCAGCTCATCCTAAAAGCTCCCTTTCTTTCTCTCACTCCTCTCCTCACACGGTGCATTTGCTACAATCTCCTGCCACTTTCACCTTATCAAACTTGAACTTGACATACATACACCTTGGGCTGACACATCTATAGTCTCTCATTCCACTCTGCCACACCTCATTCATCAACAAAGCAACTCCTTCCTTGCATCTTCCTTGCCCATTCATTCCCGATCTTACACTGCCATGGGGTTTGTGAATTTATGAACTAAGAATGCTTAGATGTTGCTTGAAAATAGAGACAAGGAATTGACTTGTGAAAATCAAGCAGTAAGTTTACTTTATGCCGGCTTACTTCAAGGATTCTCTAAGGACGAGAATTTATAAACTTTCTCAACAGTACTCAGCAGAAACTAATTACTCACACATGCTGTTTGTTAGTACTGTTAGCCTCTTGAGAAAGTGACTCCACCCCTGACAATCAATAACTAATGCTATTAATGATAAACAGGTTCTTGCCGGTGCATTAACTCCTGGCTGGCACAACGGATTTAAGCTTGATACAAAAGAACTGACCTAAGTACCAGTTATGAATAATGTAAAACGTTTGTGCAAACTAGGAGTGGTAACTAAAATAAGCTTAATGTGGAGAAATAAAACATGATTTTAATTACATTAAGCTCAAAGAAAAGAACTGTAAATTTATTGATTACAATTAAATAAATTTACTGTACATGAGTCTCAAAAATGAATTCAAAATAACAAGGAGAATACACTCGTTCATTCAAAAGCTAAACACACTTAAACTTAGAAAAACGAAAAGAAATACTGGTCAGTGGAGGGGAGCTGAGCGAAAAGAACTGGGCGCCTGTGCTGGACATCAGACACTGCAATTCACCAAGCCCGCTTTGCCAATTCACCGTCTAGGTGGAGATTCAGGAACTCACTGTACAACGAAGATGGTCTTCACACTGGGCACAAACGGTCCTATTATCACGACGACTCAAAGCTGACTAACTTCAAACAGTTGAAAGGGGGCGAGAGATGGCCGTGTTCTCAGGAATTAGGCCGTGGCCTAAGTCAACGGTCAACGAGAGAGGATGAACGATATACACTGGCAATAAATCACTCAGTGAAGGCACGAATGTCGTGCATAAGAATGATCACTTGTGAAACAGTGAGAATTGTTCTGCAAACCATCCTGATTGGATTGAATATGAGGACAGTTGAACTGAGTGATGCCCAGTGGGAATTCCACTAGAATTCGTGGTTTTCTCACTTTAGTACAAGGTCACGAATTTATAAATACGCTCGCACGAATTCGTGACATTATGCCCCATCAAAATCAAATTTTTCTTCAGAAAAATTTTTGATATACACACATATAAAATCCTAACTCAGTCACACAAGATTCACACTGTGGTGTGTGTACTATCCTGCTACAGGAGAATATCACAGTCGCCCATGAGTGTAAAAACCTCTTATTTACGTTAATAAAAGCAAGTTTGAGGAAAAAAAACTCCGTGACGATTGTGAAAAATCCTGTACTCTGGTCAAACTGAGCAAAAAGTTTGCTACATTTACATTAACAACTAATTGTTATGTAGCAAGATGTAATACACGGTGTAGGTGTGACAGTTGTAGTGTAACTGTGCCTACATGTAAAAGTATGTGATACAAATCAATAGTAAATAATGACGACGAGGCAGAAGAGAAGAGGCGGCAGCATGTGGCAGAGACAATCAGCTGATCTCCACGACAAAATTGCTACACCCGCCAGCTGCACCTGCAAAAGCAATCAAGGTGGAGCATCAAAAGTGTCAGTGCGACAAACAATCTTTATTAAATTACAATTTCTCTGCCTAGCCATCAGTATGTATGCTACAAAAAGTAAGCCCTAGCCGAAAATTTTAAGTGACAGCCAAGCTTTGTACATTCGAGGTCGCCATTATTTTCATATTGGATACATTTTTTACCAGGAAACTTGGTCCCAGGACAGAATCTCAAAAGACCCTTATAGTTTACTGGTTAAATCCTAAACCTACATTATTATTAACCAGGAAATGTAGTCGCAGGACGGGGAGCCGAACGAAAAGACTGGGCGCCTGTGCAGGACATCAAACACTCCAATTTGCTAAGCCAAAGGACCCAGTTTACTGGTTAAACCCTACTCTACACTTACGATTAACATTGGCAAGCTGAGAATCCCTACACAATCTCGGGCAGGTCACATTTTAACACCCACCGTGGGTGTGAACACTCATGTGGATAATGTGCATTCTCCGGGAATCCTCAGAGAGGCCCACAGCTCGAGACACCACAAGGTAACTCAAACACAGCCTTTCCCCTTAACCTACGGTACATAGGTATGTACAGGCCCTGGACATAATGTGTCCTGTGGGACCAACGGGCGAGACATCAAGTCTGCACCCACATTACCACTGCCCTGTCCCTCAACTGACTCTGAGATTATGGATGTGGATTCAAACGGCACAGGAAGGACATGTCCCTGACTGGTGGTACGTGGACACACATTGCAGGAACGCATAAAACTATCTATTTCCGGTCCCATTCCTGGCCAGAAAAAGTCAGCATGGATACGGCCCTGGGTTTTCCTTTTGCCCATGTCACCTCCTGAGACTGAACAATGACCCCATTCTAACACTGCTAGGCGATACTTAGCGGGAACGACAAACTGCAGTCGAACATCGCCCTGGGGTGTTCATGACTCACGGTACAGCCGTCATTGTTTACAAAGGAACCTGGCTTGACTTCCCAGTGAATACTTAATCACTCTACCCTTTTGTTTCTTCCGCACAGCAGCAAGTGTTGGGTCAGAATGTTCTTGGACAACATCTTAGCTATAAATCAGATCTTGCGGCAATGCAATGATCACCAGGGTGACACAGTTCGGAGCCTCGACCATGGCTCGTGTTACTGCAGCCGAAGTCTTAGTAACATCATCTGTGGTGCAACTATACTTGGCACCTTGTATGTTGCCTATGATAAGGTCAAACAAAGGTTCTGGCATGACAACTGCAACTGTCATACCAGAATAAAATGGAGATGCCACCTGGATACGTGCCTCAGGGAACAATCACACTGATCCATCAATAAGCTGAGCTTGGATCTGTCGACCTGTGTACTCCTCAGGCCGAACTAGACTCTGCCTGACAGAGCAACCTGAGGAACCATTGTCTCTCAGGACCTTCACAGGAATGACTCCCACAAACCCTGACTGAACAAGGAAGGCACTGTCACCTGTGGGAGGGCCTGTGGAGGAAGCAGCCAGCCACTGGTGAGGTTGCTGAATGAATGATTCGACAAACATGGTGCCCTGAGAATTAGATACCTGAGGGGTCGTACTCACTGTCTGGAGAGATGGAGCATTGACCACCTGTGGCGGAGGGTTCACTGTAGCTGGGGGACTAGTGAACTGTGGGGAAGTACCCGTACTGCTAGGGACAACACCACCGTACTGCTGTTGACTGAAGGCTGCATTTTCCTCCTGCCTCTGATACACTGGGGCTGGTGCTGAAAAGGACAGTCCCTACCTTTGATTGCGTGGCTGATACTGCTGCTGGTTAGGGTACTTGTCGTACCACTTCCACTCAGGTTTCTGAATGTTTTGCCCCTGGTCCCTCTTCTGCGGTTTGTTTGAACCTTGGCCATTATTCTGAGAACGGCCTTGTTGCTGGGGTTCAGTCTGAGACGGTTTCCCAGATTTGTCAGCTTTCCTGTTCCAGGTGTGTTGCTTACGAGTTTGATACCAGTACGCAGTGAAGAATGCATCAGCCTTCTCCACTATTTGGCTAGCGTCCCTTACCTGAGCCATAAACTCAGCAGACCACGACTTTCCTAGCTGTGTGTGCAGCATAAGGTCAATTATCCCCTCTCGCGTGGAAGGAGTTTCATCTTTCTTCATCCACTCATCTAAGTAAGCAGTAAGCTGATCAAGAAACTGAACAGCCGTCTCCTTTTCTTATAAATGCGCCCTCATAAACTGACTCTTGGCGTCGTCAACTGTGAGACCATATGCTTTGACAAGTGCGACCTTCATCATTTCATACGGGAGATTGTCTCCACGAATTCTGTGGAGAATATCGAGGGCAGGGCCCTCAAACAAGCTAAGAAACTGGAGCCGCTTAGCTGCCTCATCCAGCTGGTACAGCTGAGCCATGTCTTCGAAACGAGCTATGAATGGCTTGATTCGCTCGCCTTCCTTGTATGGAGGAAGCTTGAAGTGTGGGGTCGCCAGAACATGTGCAGGGAGAGCGCTTGTGGAGCTTAGGTTAGCTGCACCAGATGTGTCTGAAGCCAAGAAGTCTCGCTTGAGCTTCAGCATCTCAAGTTCATGTTTCTCACGTGCCTAGTGCTCGGCACGTTCGTGTTCTCGTTCTCTCTCGCTTTGTTTTCGCTCATATTCGCATTCTCATTCACGTTGTTCTCGCTCGTGTTCACGCTGAATTCGACACTCTTCACGAGCATCATTCTCATGTTGCTGCTCGTAACTAAACCGTGAGAGCACGTAGTCCTTGATTTGTTCAGGGTCGCTAAGCCCCATATATTTGGCTTCCTGTACATATACATTAGTAGTCATGATGCTAACTCAATTAAGACTGAGTGGGCTAACGACTGAGCACTGACTGCTATTTTGCAGAGAAATGCCAATAATCAAAGTAAAGAATATAGGCACAGGTTGGTGGTGACCAGTTTTATCTAGTTAAACTGGTAAAGAAAGAAAATTGAAAAAAAATGCAACTGACTGTGAAAACTATTACATAAAATTAATAGAAATGAATCCATGCCACCAGTAAGATAGTGCCTATAGTCTTTAATGATAAATACCTAGGTGTGGGTGAGTGAGTATTATCTCATTAATAACTTTAGAGCTAGGAGTTAATATCCTGGAATGAGGTCGCCAGATGTCATGGGGGGATGTGAATTTATGAATTAATAATGGTTAGATGTAGCTTGAAAACAGAGACAAGGAATTGACTTGTGAAAATCAAGCAGTAAGTTAACTTTATTCTGGCTTACTTCGCCGATTCTCTAAGGACGAGAATTTATAAACTTTCTCAACAGTACTCAGCAGAAACTAATTACTCACACATGCTGTTTGTTAGTACTGTTAGCCTCTTGAGAAAGTGACTCCACCCCTGACAATCAGTAACTAATGCTATTAATGATAAACAGGTTCTTGCCGGTGCATTAACTCCTGGCTGGCACAACGGATTTAAGCTTGATACAAAAGAACTGGCCTAAGTACCAGTTATGAATAATGTAAAGCGTTTGTGCAACTAGGAGTTGCAACTAAAATTAGCTTAATGTGGAGAAATAAAACACGATTCTAATTACATTAAGCTCAAAGAAAAGAACTGTAAATTTATTGATTACAATGAAATAAATTTACGTGACATGAGTCTCAAAAATGAATTCAAAATAACAAGAATACACTCACTCGCTTATTCAAAAGCTAAACACACTTAAACCTAAAAAAACGAAAAGCAATACTGGTAAGTGGAGGGGAGCTGAATGAAAAGAACTGGGCACCTGTGCTGGACATCAGACACTGCAATTCGCCAAGCCCGCTTCGCCAATGCACCATCTAGATGGAGATTCAGGAACTCACTGTACAACGAAGACGCTCTTCATGCTGGGCACAAACGGTCCTATTCTCGTGACGACTCAAAACTGACTAACTTCAAACAGTTGAAAGAGGGCGAGAGATGGCTGTGTTCGCAGGAAGAAGGGCGTGGCCTAAGTCAACGGTCAACGAGAGAGGGTAAACGATATACGCTCTCAATACATCACTCAGTGAAGGCTCTAATGTCGTTCATAAGAATGATCACTTGTGAAACAGTGAGAAATGTTCTGAAAACCATCCCGATCAGATTGAATATGAGGACAGTTGAACTGAGTGATGCCCAGTGGGGATTCCACTAGAATTCATGGTTTTCTCACTTTAGTACAATGTCACGAATTTATAAATACGCTCGTGCAAATTCGTGACATGCACATTTCGCACCCTCCCACTCCTTCACTTTACACCCATTCTTCTTCGTTTCACACAGTGCCATAAAGGCATATCTCGCACTCCTGAACGCATTCACCACTTCCACCCTCTTGCTTTCCTCATTCACGCCTCTCACATTCTACATGGCCATACGAATCTGCCCATTTGGTTGGGGCCCTGGGCAGGTATTGAGCCCTCCGAGGCTCTCTGAAATGACTGCCATGATTAAGTGATTTTGAATAGGGGAATATGGGGGACACCTAACCCTGTCAGAAACCCCGGTTATTTCGTGGGTGCAGGATCTGTCTGTCTGTCTGACTCTCTGCCTGTCTCTCTCTCTCTCTCTCTCTCTCTCTGAACCAGGTTTTGTTAGGATACTGCACAGTGTATATTCAGATCATGAATTCAAATTCTCTCTCTCTCTCTTTCTCTTTCTCTCTCTCTCTCTCTCAGCCCACAATTATAGTTATACATTCCTACTTACTTTTGGGAAGGCCCATGCATAACCCCCAGGGAAGAACTCCTCAGTGGCCACATGTAGGTCATGCGTCCTCCTGGGGTTACTGTTGTGCTCGAGCATAGCGAAGTGCAGGAATGTCTTCGATGATATGTAGGCAAACCTTCCTTGGTTCACGAGCACCATACTGTCTGATGCGGTGTGAAATTGCATATCCTTCACCATTTTCTGATATTGAGGTACAGTGGAAGTCATGATAAGTTGATATGTTGCATCCTGCAAAAAGCAAATTGTATTGTTAATATTTTGAATGGAATGTTCAAGATTCACTAACTAACTTACCAGGTAATGATTATTATAAGTTTCTTTCTTTACTTGTGGTATATTTTAAACTTTGGATATCCCCCATGTAGTGATGAGGTTGATGAAGAATATACAGTATCCAATCATTCGAGCATCAAATGACACTTTCACTCTAAAGAAAATGACATGTAATTGGAATGAACGCAATACACGTAAATATTACTAATATGTCTGTGACATGACTGTGATATTTGTTCTTTGCCGTGATGATAAGGTAGTAATGTTGTTCCCATAGAGATGTGTAGATAACTGAAACAGTTAACTGATGCCGCTAGAATCATGCAGTGAGTTACAGCGGGAGGGGGGAGAGAGAATGTGACAGGGAGAAAGTCTGAGGAAAGGAGATAATAGGAGGGAGTAGAAGAGGGTTTAGTTCCAAGAGTTATTTTCAGCTGAACTATTATGCAATGCAGTCATGACTATAATGTCAAACTGAATGAAAGGCAAACAGAAAAACTGGAAAATGTGGAAAGTCTCAGGGCTGAAAGAATGTGATGAAAAGTAAACATACTGCGGTGTTACAACCCTGTAGTGGATATGTGCCCACATACATATTTTATTTTGACCACTGTCCCATAATATTATTCACCTGCGAGGTATCGGTCATTGCCAGCCGGGGGTATTTGGGCCACCTGGACCACCTAACCTAACCTAAACTAACCTAACCTAACTAACCTAACTTAACCTAACCACTGTCCCATAATATTATTCATCTGTGAGGTATCCGGTTTTTCAAAGAGTCTTTGCCAGCCAGGGCTATTTGGATCACCTGGACCACCGAGGAGGGCCAGACCATTTTAATCACAACTAGCATCTACTGTATTGTTTTTTTTTTGGGGGGGGGGGAGGGAGGGTGTGTTCGGGTATCACTTTTCAAGAGCAACAATGTATATACACTGTATGGAAATGTGAAGATGGTGCAGCTGGTTTGAACAAGCTGATAGAATTTAGAATTACTGTAAGTGTGTAAAATCCAGGAAAAGTAAACATGGTAGGGAGCTTTGTGAAGAAAGCTAGTTTCCAGTGAACTTAAGATCGGTCAAAGATACCTGAATTTTTTTGTGAATACCTATCGGTGTCTGAAGTTTATGTGGAAGATATAAGAAAACTTTAGGAATAACAATGATTGTCATAGTGCATGACCATTGTTGGTCCAGGTTCGCCCCCAGTGTGTTTACACATTACCGGGAACCGTTTTAGACTAGTACAGTATTTCATATGTAATTATATTTTCACTTGCGTACTGCGTTCGTGTGTGTGTGTGTGTGTGTGTGGGGCCTTCAAAGTATTCATGAAAATTAAGATGGCGATGCTGTAAAAGAATGAGGTGAAATAACTTAAGGAGGTACCAATGCAATGTATAGTAAGTTCCTTGCATGTTCTGTTAATGGTTACATGCCCAACTTTACATGCATGATCACTTCAGTTGCCTTCAATAAGGAAACAAAATGTGCTGGACAGCGGTGACTCCAATTTATTTTATTTAAAGAAAGGGCTTATGGGATGATTCCTTGGAACAGAGGGGGGGGGGGAGGCTGACAGGGGAGAGCGAGCAGGGTGGAGAGAAGAATCCACTAACCACGACAAATCATGCCGTTATCATCACTCCAGGACTGCAGTGGAGTTCAAGATAAGTAATCCCCGCCATACTAACCTTGTCATTCCTGATTCCATATTCTAAATTGGAGTCATAGAGCTGCTGCAGTGTGTTTATTGTAGAAGGAGCAAAAGGCACAGTCAAGGTGCTGGTAAGGGAGGTCTTGTAATAGGTCGTCACCAGCAAAGCATACAGAAGCCAAAAACCAAGAAACACCTGGTCAGAGGAAGACGACAGTAATATTTAAAAAAAAAAAAAAATGAGAAATGAAAAGTAAAAAATTATATGGAGGGGTCCAGTGTTACTTTAATTAAACAGTAAAGTTCATTATATCTCTAAAGTTGTTCTGTTATCATCACGGTGTGTATACAGTAACAAAACTTATGATGGATAGATTAGGAAATATCACATGCAAGCAGCATAAGGCATCCTCATGAAGCATGACTGGAAACAGCCGGTAGGTTCAATCGGATTTCTGCAAAATTCTTCAGCTGTGGCGTCAGATTGCTTTGCACAAATGTATACCAGTCCTGATATTTTTTATCATGTTTTAGATCTGGGCGAGACAACATTATTTCTTAGGTCGGGGTGTTGTTTCTAGGCGAGAAATCTAGCCTATTCCTCGTTAGTTAGATCAGTAGTGCACATATCTAGTCACTAAAGTGTACACATCAACATCAAATGCAGCAGAAAGCAATATCCAAGGATTCTGACCAGAAGGGAAATCTGCAACATTATCCCATACCTCAGCTAGTCTGTCACTAAGTTGGGCTTAAACACAGTGTTCGCTTGAAGCAAGCCAAGAGGGAAGCCAGTTGTTGCCAGACTGAAATCGAGTTGATAGTATTGTGTACACTGCAAATGAACAAACCGCTCCAGGCCACTGTATTATGGGGCACAGCAGCCATTTTTTTTTTTTTCTTTCACGGAGTCTTCTTGTGGATAATAGTTTCAAAATATTAAGTAAGTAATTACATGATGTAAAGTGCTTGGATTCTGAAGGTTACATCGCTTGGTTTCAGAAACCATTCGGACTTTTACGTTAATGAGGTTAATCGATACTTATGTTCGCAACTGCACCATATTATATGTTTCTGTGTAATGGGAATGTAGAACTCGAGCAGATGCTGAGGTGGCACGCACTAACTCGTCAAGCTGACACGCCTTCTAATTAATACAATTGAAGTTCAAGGACTAGTCTATACCTACAGTCAGGTTCAGTGACCAAAATATGGACGTATCTTCCAAATTATATATGAAACTTACTTGCAGTGAGAAAAAAAGTTTGAGCTCAATCAATGCATCTCAGAAGATTAAATTACTCTTCAATTTATTCTTGACATCTTGTCATCCCTAAATCTATAATTCCAGGCTAAATGTCTATATATCTATTGCCAGACGCTTTGATCCCGTAAGGAGTGGCCACAAACAAATAGCCTCCATGTTGCTATGTCCCCTACCATTTCGCTGCCCTCCTTGCAGCTCACCCCCCCCCCCTGCAAATACTTCTCCATGAGAATCCTCAGCCTCCCCCTCAATCTCCCCCCCCCTCCTCCTCACTCACATGCACTTTCCTCTTTGGTCTCTCACTCACCATCCTTTCCACAGGGCCAAACTATCTTAGTGTATTTCTCCTAATGCTTTCTATCACATCTACATCGGCTATATTACTTCTACAATGGAAAACATCCTATCCGTTTCTCCTTTCTCTGAAATCTCCATTCTAGGTGATTTCAATGTTCACCACCATCTTTGGCTCTCCTCTCCTTTCACTGATGCACCTGGTGAACAAGCCTACATCTTTTCTATACTTAATGACTAGTGCAGCTTGTACAGCACCCTACCCGTATCCCTCACCACCTTGTAAAGAGTTCCAGCATACCTGACCTCTTCCTGACAACCAATCCTTCTGCTTACACTGTTAATCTCTCCTCTGTTGAGCTCCTCTGATCACAACCTTATTACCTTAACCTGTCCTATCGCTTTGGTAATGCCTGTGCACCCTCCAAAGAAAAACTGATTGTGGCACTTTGGAGCTGCGGATTAGGAGGCCCTCAGGCAGTACTTCTTTGATATTCCCTGGAATGTTTTATTGCTTCCATGTTCGGGAGCCATCTGAGTGTGCCATGCGCATTACAGAGGTTATTATCTCGGGCATGGAAGCATACATTCCTTTCTCATATCCTTTGACTAATGGAAGAAAGCCTCCATTTAATCACGCTTGTTCTAATGCTGTCCACAAGGAGAAGGCCTATGTAAGATACCAGAGCCAACCCACCCCTGAATCTCATCTTTTTTATGTTTCTGCCCGGAATTGTGCTAAGTCTGTTCTTTGCGCTGCCAAAAATAATTTCATCCGTACTTAATGCTCTCAACTCTTCAACTCGAAATATTCCCGCTTCTTCTGGCATCTTGCCAAAAATGTTTCTAACAACTTTATCTCATCATCCTTCCCCATTCTTTTCTACTCTGGTGGCTCTGTATCTATTTCTTCTACTGATAATGCAGATCTTTTCACTCAGACTTTCTCCTGCAATTCCACCTTAGATGATTCTGTTGCTGTTCCTCCTCTAACTTCCTCATGGCTGACATTAAAATTTCTTCAGCTGATGTATTTTCTGCCATCACTGGCCTTAATACTAACAAGGCATATGGGCCTGATGGGGTCCCTCCTGTCATCCTCAAGAACTGTGCTTACGCCATGCCTAGGTAAACTCTTTCGCCTTTATCTATCAACTTGCACCATCCCTTCTTGCTGGAAGTTTGCTCTCATTCAGCCAGTCCCAAAGAAGGGTGACCATTCCTAACCCTCTATTGCTCAATTGAATTTAACCGCTTACCTGGAGGCCATCGCTACTGTGACACTCGTTTACATAAGTACCATAGTGCAGGGCATCACTTCTGTGATCCAGGGATTTTTTAAATTGCCCAGGCTTTCAAGTACAGTCTAGTATCATTTATAAGTACTGCCAGTGTCTAGCTGTAGGCGGCGCTGCTAATACCACTAGTACTCACATCCAGTGTTACCAATTTAGCCATTTTTCAGTGTTTGCCTCGCCTCCCCACCTCCCCTCCCTTACCTCCTCCCCTGCCTAGCTACAACCTGGCCATGCAATGCAACTCCCAGCCGATTTTTTCCATTAGCTTTTTCCATTAAAATGTGCCCTATGCTCTATTCTCATACTAAAAAATATATTAAAAAAGGGAAAAGGCTAATTGATACTGTCATTGGCCATGAAGTTCCTAATTTATCACCTGGCAACACCCCACATGCACTTGGTCGCCAATTATCCCTGTTCATTACCCATTGAAATGTCCCTTATAACCTATTCTCATAATATAAAATACATTAAAAAAAGGAAAAGGCTAAGTGATACTTCCATTGACTTGCAAGTAGCGAATTTATCATGCATTGTCTAGATCTCCTGCTATCCCCACGGGAGGAGCACGGCGTGGTCCAGCCATCCCCGTGAGTAAGGGGTTAACTCATCATGTCTGGGGGTTGTATCATCACCCAAACCACCAGCAGGGGTTTTTACTTAAAAATCAGTGTTATTTAACCTGCAGCATCCCAACTGATTTTTCACCACTGACCCTCCCCTCCCTAATCCCAGCAGATTTTTTTTATTTGTTTTTATTTTTTTTGGCTAAAACCTCTGCTTTTTGTGAGAAACATTGGAAAATGCCCATAATAGTGCTCAGCTGAGCTTATAATTGCGTTATACAGGTCTCCCTCTGAATACTTGGTACTATTTTCTGTGACCCGTGCTTCAGAGAAAAAATTTTCTATGGGAGGAATAACTATTACAAGCCACTTATAAAAGGTTAGATATTTACTTATTTCGTAAGAATTTATATGTAGTATAAGAGTATACTGGTTTTCAGACAATAATATAGGCAATATAAGCATTGTTTCACTCACCAAACATATCAACATACCTCACCTTCCTTTAGAATGTTACTGCCTCATCACTTCTGCTTGTTTCTTCCTCTGGCTTCTTTCTTCCTTTCTCCTCCACCTCGGGAATAACTTTTGCCTTGAAATTCGTCATTGGAGAGACCATGGCGCAACATATCTTTACTAGCCAGGTTACTGCTAACAGGTGAGTTGCCAAGAAAAAGGCATGCAGCGGGAAGGGGGAGGGGGTCAGGCGGGGCCAGGCAGTATCCCTGCCTGACGAGGGGTAAAGGAAAGTCTCCCACATATACCTACTAAAAATCACCCACGAAACTTGAAAAATGTACAAATGATGGACCTCGGAATTGCCAAACGTATGCATACATCATTGGGTGTCACTGTGACAAAACATTGCAATGTATCCATACGTTGACGGGATGCCTTGGGTTAAACCATAATTTCTCAGCTAAAACTATAATCTAATATTATAGTATAATATTATAATATAATGCTATAATCATAATAATAGTACAAAAACAATAATACTATAAAACACTAGAGAATGTATACATGCCACCCAGATGTCCCCGGATGGGATGGGTTAACATCCTGTGTCTCAAAAGTTTTCAAGTCTATTCTTAACAGAAAAATTTTAAAGCGGCTTTCCTATCACAATCTTCTTTCTGACCGTCAGCATGGGTTCTCTCAGGGATGCTCCACTGGCGATCTTCTCACCCATTTTTCAAACTCAAGCTCATCCTCATTTCCAGGATTGGCAAAAGCTTTGCCATTGCTCTTGATATCTCGAAGGCTTTCGATCAAGTCTGGCATAAAATTTAATTTGCAAACTGCCCTCATATTGTTTCTATCCTTCTATCTGTACCTTCATTTATAGCTTCCTTTCTGGTCGTTCTATAGCTACCATTGTACACAGCCACTGTTCTTCTAGAGCTATCAACAGTGGCGTTCCTCAGGGCTGTGTCCCATCGGCAACTCTCTTCCTTTTATTCATCAATGACCTAAGCTGAACATCTAACCCTATCCACTCATATGTTGATGATTCCATCCATTAGCCTACCTTTCCATTTGGTTCCCGCAACGTCCATCTCAGCAGTTACTTCAACAAACAAGGGAAGAGGCTATGGCACACCTAATGTCTGACTTGGCTTGTATCTCTGACTGGGGTAAAAAAAAATCTTGTTTTTAATGCATGAAAGACTCAGTTCTTACACTTATCAACCCGACAAAATCTTCTACAGGAGTACCTACTAAAGTTTAATAATATCCAGCCCAATCCTGCATCATCTTTAAACATACTTGGGGTGTCATTCTCTCGGGACATATGGAAAGATCGTATTACAACTTTTTAAAAATCTTCTTCCAAGAGATTAGGTGTGCAAAGCCATTTCCATATCTTCTTTATCTCTGCACAGTTGTTGACTTTTTACATGGGTTTTATTCGCCCCTGGGTAGAGTACAACTTTGATGTGCGTGGAGGCTCCCCATACACAGCTCTTCTCAATAGGGTGTAGTCAAAGACTTTTTGTCTCATTAACTCTCCTCCTCCTGCTTGCTTCCTTAACCCGGGGACTGAGAGCCACAGCTCAGTCTGGGATGCATCCAGTTGCAAGCCACATCCTCAGGCTGTGCTGGCCATGTATCACTGCTATCTAGTCCACCCCTAAACAACCTTACACATGGTGCTATGCAAAGAGAGAGAGAGAGATGTTTTTTCTTTTCACCAGATGATGCCCTGGATGTTTATCTTTAAGTTTATACAAAACAAAAACCAATTTTTGTTTTCATATTTTCGCTACTCCCCCAAGTAAACTTACCCATGGCCCTACACAAAGACAGAGAGAAAGAGATATTTCCTTTTTCACCAGATGATGCCCTGGATGTTTGTCTTCCAGTTTATAATAAACAAACACTAAAAAAAAAAATCAAAATTTTCTGCACACCATGCGACGGAAAAAAAAAAAGGTAATTGTGCAAGCCACGGGTTAAATCTCTGTCTCTTCGCCGCACTGTTGCATCTTTATCTCTTTTCTATCGCTACCTCAATGGCTACTGCTTGTCTGAACTGTCTGCATGCATCTCTCTACCTCTATGACTGGTGCTAGCACCCATCTAGCAACAAACTCTCATCTCTTTTCTGTCCAACTCTCTAATGCGAGAGTTAACTGTTACTCTCAGTCCTTCATATATGCAACAGGTCAGCTCTGGAACTGTCTCCCTCTGTCTGTATTTTCTACTTCCTATGATCTCCAGCCTTTCAAACATAGTGTATCCAGTCATCTCAAAATGAACGAATCATAAATTTGGCTCTCAATTGTATTGTTTTTTTTTTTCTTGAAAGGATCTGTTTGTGGGCTCCTGGCCTTTGGTTCCTTCTTCCTTGCATTGAAAAAAAAAAAAAACTACAACGCTGTCTCACATCCTCATTTGTCAGTTTGTCGCTCCATGTAAGTCCACATGCTTCTCTCAAATATCTCATTTCCATCAATTCCATGTGCAGATACTAATCCATTTCATAACCAAAAATAAGAGAGCAGTGACCTTTTGAAACTTACTGATAGAACTGTTAGAGCCCAGCTTGCTGTCCAGAATATTATGTTAGAGATTCAAATAAACGTTCGATTAAAATGTTTTAACACATTCGGTCCAAAGAAAGTATTGAGGATTTGTTGCTGACAGTTCCATGGAACCTAACCTAACCTAACCTAGCCTTTGCTTCGCGGTTTGAAGCAGTTCACGATATTTAGGACGTATTACAGAACCTGTACAGTAATCCCTCTAATATCCGAACGCCCAGTATCCAAACATCCCCACTAACCGGACATAATCATCCCGGGATCCAATATTCCCAAAATGGTCTGAAAATCACAAAAAAATCAAGAAAAAAAAAAACGATTTTTTCCCGCCAGTAATTTGAACTTGGCACGCGGGGCGCAGGACAGTTTTGTTGTGGCGAGTCATTCCTCCGACATCCGCTAGAGCGCCCCTGCATCCTCCACACTTTCCGCCTGTCTCTCGTCGCAAGTGAACGCCCGTTGTCATGGCTGCCCATGAGCCCACTTTTGTGGTGGTGCCTTACCTGCTGCAGGCACTCCTGCTGCTCTCATGCCTCTCCTTCGTGTGTGTGATGATGGCCCCGCTGCCTGAGAAGAGGAAGAGAGTGGTGTTGACTCTGGAGAAGAAGCAGGAGATATTGGAGAAAGTAGATGCGGGGTGGTCTTCTTCACGCATCCTTCGCGAGTTCAACCTGGCTCAATCTACTTTGTTTGATATTAAGAGATCCCGAGACAAACTCATGCAGTACACGGTTGACTTCTCGTCGAGAAGAAAAAAGAGCGTGGAGAGGAAGGTGATGTTTACTGCCAAGTTTGCTGAAGTCGACCGCTCCACATTGATTTGGTATCGACAGCAACGTGCTGCTGGTGCGATGGTACGTGGTACGGAGCTGAAGGCTGCTGCTGAGAAGTTTGCCAGGCTTCACGATGCCCTAGACTTCAAGGCATCCGATGGTTGGCTCTTCGCGTTTAAGTTACGGCATGGCCTTACCAACCGTAAGGCTCATGGCGAAGCTTTGGACGCTAACGAGGATGGAGTTGACGAGTTTCGGCACAAGGTGAAGGGCTTGATCGACAGGGAGGGCCTCACTCTCGGTCAAGTCTACAACGCTGACAAAACTGGTTTATTCTATCGCTCTTTGCCGATGAACACTCTAGCCGAGGAGACGGAGAAGCGTGTACCTGGCTGCAAGCTCTCCAAGGAACGGATATCGGCTTTGTGTTGTGCCAATGCTAACGGCATGCACTGGCTTAAGCCCGTTATTGTTGGCCATGCAAAGCAGCCTCGGTGTCTTCGTGGGGTGATGGATGTCCTTCCTGTCGTCTGGTACCATTCTTTGAAGGCATGGTTTACAGCCCAAATCTTCAAAGACTGGTTCCACCGCCATTTCGTCAAGGAGGTCATTACCATACGGAGAACCTGGGAATCCCATGCGACCAGGTAAAGGCCTCCTTCTCCTCGACAATGCACCTGCCCACCCGTGCGACAAGGACTTGGTGGCTGAGAAATGGCCGCATTAAGTGCATGTTTCTGCCACCTAATACGACTGCTCTCATCCAACCAATGGACCAAGGAGTGATCATGGCAATGAAGAGGCTGTACTGAAGGAAGTTCCTGGATGAAGTGATGGTTGTTTTCGAGGACGAGGACGAGCGCAGGGAGGGACGGGACACGCAAGGCCAGCGGACTTTGGAAAACCTTTGCCGCTACAACATCAAGTCTGCAATCTACAACTGGGCCAGTGCATGGAAGGAAATCCCTGTCAAGACTCTAGAAAATGGTTGGTCTCGTCTGCTTCTCGGAACGGATGTGGAGTACGATTTCCAAGGTTTTGACGTGGATGACTTCCATGCACGTCTACGTACACATGGCGACGATGTTGATGTGGACGACGTGTGTGAGTGGTTGGATGAAGACGAGGGCGATCCTGGGTATCAGACCCTGTCTGATATCGAGATCGCATCTTCAGTTGCAGGTGTCAGTACCCAGCTTGAAGATTCCGACGAGGACGGCAACAATGATGCGGACTCCTCTCAGCACGACACTACTCCAGCCATTCCCAAGCTGAGCACACTCCGGGAACACCTAGAGTTTGTTCTGGGCTACTTGGAACACCCGGACTGCGACAGGGAGATGGGGCCCTTGGGACTTGTGGAGGAAGTGCATGCTTTCAGGCAGCGCATCATTAATCGTCAGAATCGTCGTCCCTTGCATCAATCAATGATTGACAGTTTTTTCAGGCCCGTGACCCCTGCTGTGTCCAGCCCTGGCTCCACTCTGTTGCCTCCCCAAGACAGGCCCTCATGCTCCGAGCCACAGCCCAGCACATCAGCCACGGTGGAGTCACCGCTCGACGTGAGTTTGGGTCTGTCTTCAGAGTCGTCTGCAGTGGGTACGCCATCACCATGACCCAGTGACGCACCCCTAGATCACCTGCCAGCGATACTTTCAGACTCTGACAGTGAATAGATGCCAAGAACTTCTCCCCTAGACCACACGGGAATTTAAAGTGTTGTGCAATGAAAAAAACAGTGTATTGTGTTAAGAATTTACAGTTGTGAGTGAAAAGACAAACAATTTTTGGACTAAATTTAACATAAATAAACGTGTGTGTTTTTGCTTTAGAAAATGGTTATAAGAGTGGAAAGACTTAAAGTGCAGAGTGCAACACTTATTAAGTTACAATGGAGCATGAGTTAGACAAGAGTGTGCACTGTGAAGAGAATGGATTTCTGAGTGCGAATGACTAAGTTCAGTGCAAGACTTCATGAACGGTGTACTGCAAATGCTTCAGGAAATTCTTACTGTCAGAGTCTGAGAGGAGGCGGTTATTCATCGAGATGGCCATGGACTTGCTGTAAGTAGGCAGAATGTTTCATACTGTACTCTACTGTATTTTCCATACTATACTTACCTCAGACACCTCATTTCACTCTTTTATGTCCCTTATTGGTGTGAATATGCTGTGTCTTAGGTGCTATGCATGTGCAGTAGGGAGGTGTTTTTCTGAGTTAGGCTAGGTTAGGGTCCATAACTACCAGTCCAGGAGCCAGGGATTGTAAGTACCCAGAATGTTGAATATTGTATGAACCTACCTCAAAAACCTCATTTTATGCTTCTTTTGCATTTATTTCATTCTTTTATGTCCCTTACTGGTGTGATTTGGGTCTTAAATAGGTGCTATGCATGTCCAGAGGAAGTTGTATAGGTGTTTTTCTGAGTTAGGGTCCATAAGTACAAGTCCAGAAGCTGGGGCCCAATATCCGGACAGGACCACTATCCGGACCTGCCTATGGCTCTATTATGTCAGATATTGGAGGGATTACTGGTAGATATATGCAGACTATATCTGACTGCATAGCAACAAAACAAAAGAATGTCATGCAAAAGGAAATGAGATATATTGGCTTGACCTGTAATTATAGTAGTATTTTCATCAGCAGTGAAGCTCTTTTGAAGTTCTCTGTGGTATAGAATAATGTAGCAGAATACAAGTCACCTTCAGGAAATTGTCACAGAGACAGAGAGGCAGACAGAAAAACTGGCAGAAAGTCATACACCTCAATATATTAATTATTGTTATTTAATTCTTACTACCATCAAACACATTTAACCTGCCCCATCCCGACCACTTTTCCACCACTGACTCCCCCCAATCATGACCATTTTTGGATTTTTTTTTTTTTTTTGCTCAAACCTCCGCTTTTTGTGAGAAACATCGAAAAATCATAGAGAAATCGCTCACCTGAGGTTTAAAATACTCGAAACAGGTAGCAGAAGCTCCTCACTTTACTGTGTTTTCTATCAGGCTGACTCCAAAGAAAATGAGTTCTATGGGAGTGTAACCATTCCACACCACTCATAAGCAGTATTATTTATTTACTTTTTGGTATGAATTTATATGTAGTATGAGAGAATATTGGTTTTCACACAGTAATATAGGCAATATAAGCATTGTTTCACTCATGAAACACATCAACATACCTGACCTTTTTTGGCGACATTACCTGATCATCATTTGTGACTGTTTCTTCCTCTAATGCTATGTAAAGTTTGTCCTCCACATTGTCATCGATTGGGGAATCACTCTGGCCCTGAATTTCGTACCTTGGCATGACATGGCTTTACTGGCCAGGTCACTGGTAACAGGTGAATTGCTGAGACAATGGCATGGTGGGGGGAAAGAGGTCATGCTGGGTAAGGCATTGTCCCTGCCTGGCATCTTGTAGAGGAAGGTGTCCCGTGTATACGTACCAAAAATCACTCACGAAAATTAAAAATTGTGTAAATTAGGGACCTTGCAATTGATTTGCGTTTATGAACGTCAACAGGATTGGCAGTGACAAAACATCTATCTATCTATCTATATACCTAGGCTGCTTCCCCCAAGGAAAGGGAGGTAGCCGAGACAGGACGACTCACTCTCCATTTACTCATCCATTCAAACACATTTATTCGCATCTTAGCCCCAAAGGGGAGAACGGACAGATCCTCACCGCATCACACCGCACAAGGGTCAACTGCGCAATGCAATCAGTGACATCCACAGCAGGGCCCGACAGCAGAACTGGTTTACCCCTGCCACATCATAACAGACCTATCTCCTTACCCGCACCTGACCTGACTAGCTGATCAGACCAAATGCGGGAGAATATCCCCTCAGGGCTGCGTCATCACTTATTCATTCACAATTTCTCTCCATTTATTTCTGTCACGCACAGCCACTCTTCCTTGCTCAACAGACATCCCTCTCGCATCCAGCGCTCTCTTCACACTGTCCATCCATCCTATTCGTGGTCTTCCTCTCAGTCTTACATCTCTCACATCAGATCTAGTTATCTTTTTCACCAATCGCTCATTATCCATTCTCTCCATATGCCCAAACCATTGCAACACCCTCTGCTCAACTCTACCAGCCATCTCCCGAACAACTCCAGTTCTCCTTCGCACTTCATCATTTCGCACTCAATCCATACGCGTCACTCCACACATACTCCTCAGACATCTCATCTCCATTACATTCAAACTTTTCCTCTCTTCACACCCATATTCCATGTTTCAGCCCCATATAATGCAGTCGGTACCACAACACCCTCATACAACCTTCTCTTTACATCCATTCTAAGCGAACGACATTTAAACACTTTTTTCATTCCTCCCAGCACCTTTCCTACTTCATTTATTCTAAACTTCACTTCTGCATCTATTCTTCCATCCACAGCAACATGTGACCCTAGATATTTAAAACAATCTACCTCCTCAAGCAACTCACCATTCAAAACTATATTCATCCCCCTACCATCTCTCAACCTCGTACACTTCATCACTTTACTCTTATTCTCATTTACTTTCAATTTCCTCCTTTCACACACCCTTCCAAACTCCTCTACCAACTGTCTCAATCTCTCCTCTGAATCAGTCACCAGTGCAGTATCATCTGCAAACAGCAGCCTGCTTCAGATTCCACTCTCCTCCATCAACATTTACCAGACTCAGACCACCTAAAACTCTTGCATTCACCTCCCTTACAACACCATCCATGTAAATATTAAACAACCAAGGTGACATCACACATCCCTGTCGCAGCCCCACTCTCACGGGAAACCAATCACTCACAGCATTTCCCACTCTTACACACGCTCTACTATTTACATAAAAACTTTTCACCCCTTTTAGTAACCTACCATCAAGTCCATACAATCTTAAAACAGTCCACAAAGCCTCCCTATCAATTCTATCATACGCTTTCTCTAAATCCATAAATGCCCAAAACACATCCTTGCCTTTCGCTAAATACTTTTCACACACTTGTCTCACAGCAAACACCTGATCAACGCATCCCCTCCCTCTCCTAAAGCCACACTGCTCATCACTAATCACTCCCTCTGTACCCTCTCTAACTCTCATAATGGACCACACAAGCACTTGCCCAGTCAATTGGCACCATACCTTTCTCAAAGCACACATTCAATAATCTTACTAACCAGTCAACAATAGTCACTCCACCACCCTTCAGGCATTCCACAGCACACCCATCCATACCTGCAGCTTTCCCTGTTTTCATCTCCTTTACTGCCTTCTCCACTTCCTCCTTCGTGATCAAAGAATCATTCAACTCTCCCAACACATTTATTCCTTGCACCCTTCTATCTGCCACAATCTCAGCCACCCTTTCCTCCTCTACATTTAACAATCTTTCAAAATACTCTGCCCATCTCTTCCTTACTGCATCCATCTCAATTAACATCCTTCCATCCTCTGCTTTTACTCGTTCTTCCTTCCCAGACTCTCCCTTTCGCACCCTTTTCACCTCCTTCCAAAACATTTTCTTATTCTGTTGAAAATTCTCTGTCAGCCGCCAACCCCACCTCTCATCTGCTGCCACTTTAGCATCACGCACAGCCCTTCTCGCTCTATTCCTCTTTTCCTTATACCTTTCATATGACATCTCATCCTTCCTCTGCAGCCACACTTCATATGCACGTCTCTTCTCAGCCACAGCCATACTTACTTCCTCGCACCACCATTCACTTCCTTTTCTTACACCACCACCCACACGTCTCACACCACACACCTCTTCTGCATGCCCCACCACAGCACTCTTAAACAACTGCCATTCCTCCTCCACGCTGCCATTTTCCCGATCTTTCACTGCGTTCCCACTCATCTCTCAATTTCTCCTGATACTCTATCTTTTTCTCTCTCTTTATCCAACTCACTCACTTTCAAAACCTCCCTGCCACACCTAACCCTCCTAGCTCTCACCCATCTCTTACCTACTCTTAACTTTCCCTCCACCAGGTAGTGGTCAGACATACCTCCACCCTCCCCTCTCAGAACTCTCACATTCAACAATCTTCCTATTACATTCCTAGACACAACCACATAGTCCATCAAGGCTCTATCAACAACCCTTCCACCCTCCTGTCTCACCCATGTATACTTATAAATATCTTTCTTCTCAAACAGCGTATTCCCAATCACCATGTCTCGCTCAACACACATCGCTATCATTCGTTCCCCATTTTCATTTCTTCCAGGCACACCATGCATACCAACTACGCCTTCAACTGCTACATTTCCCACTCTAGCATTCAGATCTCCCATCATTACCACATTCACATTCGCTCCAAAACTCTGCAGACACTCATCAACATCATTCCAGAAAGACTCCCTCTCTTGTTCATCCCTTTCACTACCAGGCCCATATGCACTCACAAACACCCACAACTCACGTTCAAATTTCGCTTTCACCCACATCAGTCTCGATGACACCTCCTTCCATTCAATCACACACTGCTGTACTTCCGGACTCACTAACAAGGCCACACCTTCTCTTGCCCTTCCTCTATCAACACCTGACAATCTTCCATTCACACTTCCAAACATAGATTCCCCCTTCCCTTTCATCTTCGTTTCACTCAAAGCTAACACATCCAACTTTCTTCTCACAAACATTCTCCCAATCTCCTCCCTTTTAGCCTCAATTGTACTACATCCACGCACATTCATAGACCCAATCTTCAGGGTACGGGGATAACTCCATCCCCCATCCCTTTCTCTGGACTGTCTCTTTTTAGGAACTAAAAAACAGAGGAGGGGGTCCCTAGTCCCCTCACCCAGCCCCTTTTAGTCACCTTTTACGACACGCAGGGAATACGGTGGCAGTATTCTTCCTAACACAACCTGGCCGCAGAGTAGTAGTACCACCCCATAGTGCGGCCAGGTTGTGTCCCCCCCGCCACAGGGGGGGGGACACAAAACATATGGACGTTAATTCACGTCGACAGGACGCCACAAGTTAATAAGTCAGGATGAAAATATACAATGCCCGTACTGAAAAGAAAACAGATAGACAGATACTGGAACAGAAACAGACAGACAGATACTGGAACAGAAACAGACAGACACACTCCATTAACTCGTCGCGTGCCAGTGCCATTTTAAAACGGTCTGACATAATTCTGAAGCCAGTGCCAGTGCCGTTTTAAAATGGTTTAAAATAAAAAACTTCACTGTGACCGCATTTTTCAATATTCGCGGGTAAGAATTGGCAGGCATGTAAGGTAATTGTTCCTCTACCATCCCCCAGGCTGTCAAGGCCATACACTCACATACTCCCCTCCTCACGCTTGCTCTGTCTCACTCTGCCTTTGTGCCTCACCCAGTGCTATACATAGTGAAGGCATTTCGTAAATATTTTCATGTAAGTGTAAGTTGTAAATATTTTCTTGTAAGTGTAAGGACTACATAGTGAAGTCAAGTTGTAAATACCTTCCTGTAAGTGCCAGAACTGTACATAATGAAGTCAGGTTGTACCTATCTTCAAGTAAGTGTAAGATAATGCATTCACAGTGAGAAAGACACGCAAATTGTGATAGATGCTGAAGTAATAACTAATCAGAAAAGTGTACTGAACATTGCTATACCTTCTCAGCATAAAAACCTGAGTATACCTTACATAGAAAACAGCTTTCTCTCACGTAAGTGTCGAGCGTTAGAGAGCGGCTATACCTATACACGAGTATGCGGGACTCAATAAAACTCATTTCCGTGTCTCGGTGAGCATTTTAATTGCAGAATTTGTTGTTTCCACATCAAAATCCATCATTGTAGCCAAAAAAAAAAAAAAATCAAAAAATGGCTGGCACTGGGGTGACCCATAGGGCTAAAAATAGCCGGCACGAGGCGGGTTAACCCTCCCAGGCACGTTGACATGAACCACGTTCTTTGTGGTTTTGCATATAATCGCATGTAGATGCAAATCGCGTTGTTAAACAGAAAACTTCATCAAAAGGAAAGTTTTCGGCCGATTTAAGTCAAATTTTGGTGCATTCTAACGGGTGTGTCTCTTCCGAGGTAAACACATGGCAACACTGTGACTGCTCTAATGAGACAATGCACAGCAGAAAAACCTCAGTACCTCACGACCAGCTGGGGTGAAAGGTAGTGCTGCTGTCAGTCGTCCCTTAAAATCCACCATTTTCACCCTCCCACTCGAGGCAGTAGCCATTATTGAAATATTGTGACTGTACGGTGTTTGTTTCTATAATGTGAAGTAATTGTGTCTTTGGAACATAGATATATTGTTTGTAAAGCACTGGGGCCCATTATCAGCTGTTAGGTCTAGAGGCAGGAGTCTGGTTTATTATTGCGGAGTTTCCACTCTTCTTCACCCTGCCTGTAAATGATGTGAGTATTTTACCTTTACTGTATAGTGAAGCTAGTACTTATATTTTGTGAAACATATAGTGCCTGGATTAGTGAAATAACTGACCTACCATAGCAGGCGTTATGTACGCCATAGAGATATGCCATAGTTGCTAAGGAAACATGCAATCACATATCCCACAGAGTCAGGAAGGGAATAATAGACGAGGTTGGTATGGAATCATGTGACAGTGTTTTATATTGCATATAGTTTAGTGTGAAATATACAGTACATACAAAATTGTGCTGCGAGTGTCCATCGAGAAATATGGCGTGCATTGACTGACTTACCTCAAACATAGTGCAAGTATCAGAGACAACAAATATGCCACACAATCACAGACTTCAGTGAAAAGGTATTGTACCATTCTCAGACAGTCCTATATTGCGTAGAGCTTAGTGTGAAATATACATATAAAATAGTGCAGTGCGTGTTCACCGAGAAATATTGCATGCACTGACTGACTTAACGAAAACCTAGCGCAATGATCAGAAAAAAAATATACCACAGCCACAGATACAGTATATATGTGTCTTGGTACGAATGTTCGTGGACAAATCTACTGTGGGCATCGCATGTGTTAGGCAAATGTAGCGCAAGGACGAGAGAACAAAATACACCACACACACACACACACACACACACACACACACACACACACACACACATAATTGTAGCCAATTTGTACATGTCACCTAGATCAAACACATGGGAAAGAGACGAATATGAGGACCTGGCAGAGAGTACAATTCAGAGTTTAAGAGCATTACTACATAAAATGGAAGAGAAATCGGAAAGAATTATACTAACTGGAGATTTTAATACAAATATAAATTGGAATACTCTAGATATAATTAGCCAAGAAAGCTGTTGGGACCAAAAGCTCCTGGATCTCATGCAAGAGTTTTTCCTAACGCAACATGTAAGGGAAACCACCAGAAAAAGAGGACTCGATGTACCTTCAATGCTAGATCTCATATTTACTAGGCAAGAAAATGACATTGACAGTTTAATATATCACCCTCCACTCGGCAAAAGCGATCATGCAGTACTAAATTGCAACTTCAGGATAGCATATGACATAGTTAACAGCAATGAAAGTTACAAAAAGAGCCTAAACTATAAAAAGGGAAATTATCAAGACCTAAAGAAGTATTTCTTAGAAGTTGATTGGGAAAAGGAGCTTAGAGGACAAGATTTAAATGCTGAATATAAAAAATTCTGTGAATTTTATGAAATAGGAATCCAGAAGTACATCCCACAGCACAAAGAAGCAGATAAGAAAATACAGAAATGGTTCAATACAGAATATAAAAAATCAAAAGAAAGAAAAGATTTGTTGTGGAATAGATACAGAGGACACAATAGTGAATGGGCATATAATAATTACAAACAGGTAAGAAATGATTATACAAGGATAAGGAGGGAAGCCCAAAAACAGTTTGAAGAGGATATAATAAATAAAAGTAGTGATCAACCGAAGCTATTTTACAGCTACATCAGAAGCAAAACCAAAGTAAAAGATATAATACAATCCATTACGGACGAGGGAATCACTTATACACAAGAGAAAGATATGTGTGAAGCACTAAATAAGAATTTCCAATCAGTTTTTACAGAAGAAAAAAATTTTGAGAGGGACTATGTGGAACATGCATGTCCACACATACTACCAGATATACAAATATCAGAAAAAGTAATACAGGAGGAGTTAAGTAAATCAGACAGAGGAAAAGCAAATGGTCCTGGTGATATTTCATGTTGGGTGCTACGAGAATGTGCAAAGGAGTTAAGTAAACCATTATTTTTAATTTTCAAGAAATCCTTGAGTCAAGGTAAACTACCTGATATTTGGAAGAAAGCAAATATTGTCCCCTTATTCAAGAAAGGGAATAGACAAAATCCACTCAACTACCCACCAGTATCACTGACCAGTGTTGTAAGCAAGGTATTAGAAAAGCTTATAAGAAAAGCTTGGGTAAATCATCTAGAAGAACACAGTATGATAACAGAAGGAGAGTGGTTTCAGAAAAGGAAAATCATGTGTTACAAATCTGTTGAGCTACTATGACAGAGTAACAGACACAATACAGGAAAAAGAAGGATGGGTGGACAGTATCTATTTAGATTTCAAGAAAGCATTTGACACAGTATCACACTAAAGACTTTTATGGAAACTGTACCATCAAGGAGGATTTCGAGGCAAACTGTTTTGTTGGATGCAAGATTTTCTCAAAAAAAGAGAAATGAGAACAGTACTAAGGGGAAACTACTCATCATGGAAAGAAGTGACTAGTGGAGTACCACAGGGTTCAGTGCTGGCACGAATCATGTTTTTAGTGTATATAAATGATATAAACAGTAACACTGGAAATGAAAGCTATCTAAATATGTTTGCAGATGATGCAAAAATACAAAGGAGAATTACTAACACAGCCTCTTGTAAAGAGCTACAAGAAGAATTAAATAAACTTCATGAATGGAGTAATACATGACAAATGGAATTCAATATGGACAAGTGTCGTGTAATCAAGTTTGGTAAAAGTGGAAAAAGACCCGATTGGGATTATACGTTAGGAAATAAAACCCTACACACATCAGAAAGAGAGAAGGACCTAGGTGTGATTATCAATAACAGACTACCTTCGGCTGACCACATCAGTGAGAAGGTACGGAACATGTATACACTGCTTGCAAATATGAGAATAGCATTCACATACATAAATGAAGACATGCTAAGAAGGATAATAACATCATTCATTAGACCAACCCTGGAGTATGCATCAGTAGTCTGGAGTCCTCATCTCAAGAAACACATGGACAAGATTGAAAAAGTTCAAAGGGCCTCTACAAGATGGATACCAAGCTTGAGGGATCTAAGCTACGAAGAAAGACTAAATAAACTGAATCTACCAACCCTACAGGACAGAAGGAAAAGAGGTGACATGATAATGCTATATAAATGCATATCAGAGAAGGAGAAAATAGACATAAATGATTACTTAACATATGGGGAAGCATCAGCAAGAGGACACTGCAAAAAACTGCATAAGAAGAGAGGTGAGGAAATTCAGTTTCCCAAACAGAGCAATTGATCAATGGAATGCGCTACCGAATGAAATAGTGTGTGCCAAAACAATTCACAAATTTAAGGATATGTACAATAAATATGGTTTAAGACACGGGACAGTACGAGCTTGACTCATTCCTGTAAAGATACAATTAGGTTAAAAAAAATTAGGTAAGAACACACACACACACACACACACACACACACACACACACACACACACACACACACACACACACACACACACACACTACATAACTCATCTTCAAACCCTTCAAGGTCCTGCCAGCATCTCAACACCTCTGGAGGAAGTGAGTTATCCGTATTTTGTTGATCTGTATATTAACCTATTTCTATATTTCTATATTTTTTTACATAAGTAAGTATTGTTTTTTACATATACACATATATGATAGAAAAAAGTTCAGCTTCAATATCAGTAACTAGCAAATAGACTAGTGGTCATGTCGAGTTTCTGAGAGCACTATCAAAAAGCTTATGATATTTTGTGTATACTTTGAGTAAAAAAAGAAAATAAAACCTAACAAGCAAAAATATGTAGGTGTGGGTCAGGCAGGGAAAGTGTTTTATCTCGCTTGCGGGTGAGGAGTATTCTACGTTTGTCGTCCATTTACGCAAAACCTATTGGACGTATCGATTTCCTGTAAGTCCATGATAAAGATCAGTGAATCCTACGTATGTACAGGACATAATGTAATATCTCTGATAAAAAGTCGTTGTTACGTAGGCGGGAATATAATGGTTGTTGTACACGCATGACGAAAGTGCAGCACGGCCGTGAGTAACCAGTAGTTTTTTGCGAATTACTCGGAAACTATGAGGCGTATCAAAATCTGCGGGGACCATGAGAAAGCTCGTGAAATTCTACATCTATCTATCTATCTATTGCCAGACGCCTCGATCCCGTTTGGGGTGACCACAAACAAATCGCCTCCAAGTCGCCCTGTCCGCCGCCATTTCACTGCCCTGCTCCCAACTCACACCCCCCCTCTCTCATATACCTCTCCACCCCATCCCTCCATGTCATCCTCGGCCTCCCCCTCTCTCTTACCCCCTCCACCTCACTCACATACACTCTCTTCGTCAGTCTTTCACCCTCCATCCTCTCCACATGGCCAAACCACCTCAATGTGTTCCTCATAACGCTTCCTATCACATCCACATCCACACCACAACGCTCCTTTATATCCTCATTCGTCAGCCTGTCTCTCCATGTGACTCCACAGGCTCCTCTTAAATAACTCATTTCCACTGCTCTCACTCTTGACTTGTGTCCTTCCAACAACGTCCAAGCTTCACTTCCGTACGTTAGAGTTGGTATCACAATACTGTCATGTAGTAACTTTTTCATGCTGTACCCTTTCAAGCACTTCACCCTCCAAACCTCCATCCTTACTCATCACACTACCCAAGTACTTAAACGTACTCACATTTTCCAATTCCTCACCATCCAACCTCGCTGTACATTGACTTCACCTCTCTCAAAGATCATCACTTTACTCTTCCCTACATTCACCTTTAGATTCCGTTTCTTACACACTCTCCCAAACTCATCCACCAAGCCTTGCAGCTCCCCTTCGTCTTCACTCAACAATACAGTATCATCTGCAAACAACAGCACAGGGAGCTTCCAAACACCATGCTCTCTCACCAGGGCCACTCCAACATCCACTACCCTACCTTGTACCTCTTTTATTACCCCATCCATGTACAGATTGAACAACCATGGAGACATAATATTATGAAATAAAAACATAAGGTGTGCATGAAAACTTTTGCAGTAGAGCTTCCTGAACAAAAATGTTTATTTTTTTTATGGCTTTCAGTTTTCGGTTATTTGTTCGAAAACTACAAATCATATCACAACTGGACTTTCTCATTGGAAAGCTGATGAAATTCTCTATCAAAACTTATAATAACATTTTTCTGTATGATGAAAAACATTCCAACTAGGATGTTGGGAATTGAGACTGACGTTCTGAAATGTTTATTCACGTCGGCCTAATGTACTTTTTTTTATTTTTTGCTTGTTGGCTAGAACAAACATCGGCGAATAAGATGATGTAGGTTTGGGTGGCGAAACTAAGGCGCGAATACGTATTTTCAGCCGGACGCAGGCGGGCGGGCGGGGAGGGGGGAGGAATAAAATCGTGTCCCGGATAACCTACTAAAACTTATCCGTGTGCCAGAGGGTTAAGATTCAACATGACTATTGCATCCTTGCTAACGGCAAACGATCATGTCCACATTTGGAATGAAAACATCTCTACTGCAAGACGGATCAATAGACAGATAGATACAGGCTCTGCATTGTCAATTCACAATGATTACCCGTCCCCGTCCCAGAGGGTCTCTGGGACGGGTATTGTTTTCACTCAGTCTGTCTGTTTGTTTGTCTGTCGGTCTGTTAACAACTTTTCGCAAAAACAACTGATCCGATTCTGACAAAAATTACAGGGATGACAAGCTACGACTTTTTAATCACCTGATTAAGTTTTGGGCCAAATTGTGACAAGGCCCAGGCTGTAGGCCCCTAAAAAAAAGGTCTAAAAAAATGTAAAAACAAATCATTTTCTTGCTATAACCCCTTTCAGATTCGTCATATCAACATGAAACCAAATCCTATAACATGCCTGATTACATCGAGGGGAAGGGGGGGTCACGCCCCAGTCAGCGGTAGGAGTCAGTGTCTGGTGGGTTGGGCCTAGAATTTCAAGTGGGCATAAAATCGTCATATTTCACCCGAAATACTCCAACTTTTATATGTGACATCTTTGACTAGATATCTTGTGTTTATACGTCAGCACTAAAATTACTGCCGGGGACGGGTTTGCTGTGCCTTGGCACTGCTTCTTGTTTATTATTTTATTATTGCTACTGCAGTGTTGTTTTATTTGGATTACGAACAAATACAACTCTTTTACAAAGGAAGGCCTAAAAACGTTCGGACTGACAGAAGGGCACTCTATGAATAATGGTTCGATTTATTTTTCCAGCCTAAGGCAAAACTCCCCTCACTCATAGCAAAGACATTCTTACTTACCGGTACTGAAGCACGTTAAATACACCTGCGCTTCTGAAGTGAGGGCACTTCATGTGCTGAATGGAGTGTGTGTGTGTGTGTGTGTGTGTGTGTGTGTGTGTTAACCAACTATCAGTTTTTACCCGATATTATTCTAAGGTGGCTGAATGGTGCAGAGTAATTCCATGAGAAAATGTATTGTTCTTTAGAGGAATATGTCAAAGGTGAAGTTCAGAGGATTAGGTCAAACGTTGACCAAGGAAATGAACCTTTTTTGTGTGTGTTTTGTTTTGTTTAATGCAACATAGACCAAATTAGGAGGAACGTTTGAGGATAAGGCATGAATGGTACGTTTCAGTTTCGGGACCAAACATTGATAGTCTAAGGTCACAGAAAGTCAAAGTTCATCTGAGAGTTACAATCCTATTTTAATCAAATCTGGTGAAGCAATTGAAGCACAGACAAAGAATAACCAACTGTTTTTTCTTTAGAATAATAAATAAAAGATCAAGGTCTCATGATAAGGAAAAATTAAACAGTTTTTATCCTATTTAGACAAAACATCGGCGATATGTTGAGCAAAAGGAAAGAATAAGAAGGTCCGACTAAGAAAAATCAGTCAGAGGCGAGAGTCACAAGGGAAAGGTAAAAACTAGCATACCAAGGCAAGGTCAGCTTAGTATTTATATCATTTAAGCCAAAACTTTCAGCCCTTAACTGATTTTCGCAGTTTTTTTTTTTTTTTTTGCCTATCGAACATTGGGGCCGGAGCCCCTGGTCATTAAGGCATATATATATATATATATATATATATATATATATATATATATATATATATATATATATATATATATATATATATATATATACATATATATATATATATATATATTATATATATATATATATATATATATATATATATATATATATATATATATATATATATATATATATATATATATATATATATATATATATATATATATAATAATTTTTATTTTATTATTTTTTTGTAGTTTTATTTATTTATTTATTTTTTTTATATATTTTTAACTTATATTACTTATAAACTAAAATGCCTAATCTAAAGACCCTAAAACTAATCACCTGACAGACAAATCACTAACTTATACTAAATCCTAAGAGACAAATAACTAGACCTACACTAATGGTAAAAAAAAGCCTCAACCAAGAGAACACCATCGACTTCAGATTTTCGCAGAGTAACAGTGGCGTTTATATGACAACAGTACGGGCGCAAAAGTAGCGAATGAGGACGCCCTTTCATGATTTAACTTAAATGCGACAAAACATTCTCAATGTGCTAATAGTTATAACACAACGATCATGAATACCGAAACACTGGCGCCAAAAGCTGTCTGAGAGGGATTCACAATGCTTTTATAAAAACGATACTTCAAAGCACACGTCCACACCCCCAACACAAAAGAAAAATGGTAAGTCTTTATTAATGAGAGGTACGTGGGAATGGACAACAGGTTGTCACGAGTCTTTCACACGTACACGCATACATACGACTTATATATATATATATATATATATATATATATATATATATATATATATATATATATATATATATATATATATATCATCAGCCATAATTAGTCCACTGCTGAACAAAGGCCTCCTCCAGACTTTTCCACGAATTCCTAGACTGAGCCAATCTTTGCCACGTTTTCCCTGCAAATTTCTCAATCTCATCTCTCCATCTCCTGTCTCATATATATATATATATATATATATATATATATATATATATATATATATATATATATATATATATATATATATATATATATATATATATATAAACAGGGCTCTTGCTAACTGCCGATGGTTGCGAGCGATTTGGCTCCTAAGGTTTCAGATTTACGAGGCAAATAAATTTTTAGTAGCCAAACTGACTACGAGCCGAAATATTTTACGAGCAATAAATATATTTATTTACACATTGTGATGATTAGACTCATATAATGAGGTCTTAAACATTCACAATGGCGACAAGGAAAGACTTAATAATCGATCACAACGTGTTTTGTTCATTTAAGTGGGATTTATTTTGTAGTTTACTCATCGCCAAAGTGGATGTATTTTCTCCTCGCCAAAAGGCGAATTGCATGTAAAATTTGTTCGCCGAAGGGAAAAAATACTCGCATTTGCGAGCTGTGGCTCGCCAAACATGAGCCCTGATAGAGAGAGAGAGAGAGAGAGATAACAGAACAATCACTCTTGATTACAAAGGCAACTAAATGATTATTTCAATCATGAGAGCATATGAAGTATACTAAAGATTAATACATAATATCAGGCACACGTCACACGCCAACACCTGAAAAAGAATTTTCCCTTGGGAAAATTCGTTCGTTCAGTTACGTGACAAACAATCAGTACCTCTAATGTGTTTAATATCTAAATTGAACTGCTGAAGGAACAAACTCCAGCGTGTATGTCGCTGATTCTTTGTTTTCAGATTATTTAGAAACTTGAGTGGGTGGTGACCAGTAATTACAGTTATGGTGGGGCCAAAGGGAGAGCAATACATAGAAAAGTGTTGCAAAGCGAGGATCAGGGCCAATAATTCGGTCAATTTTTACACGTTTCCCTCATCCGATTTGTTCATCCAACCTGAGTGTTTCCTGTTTTTTTTTGGTGTGATTCGATCGATTTTGACCTTCGTTTCTATCACAAGTCCCTAGTTTTTGTCGAACGCCATTAGCGACTCCCGGTGGAAAGGACTGGTCCAAATCAACTAAAATCACACACAAAAAAACAAATGAAAACACTCAGGTTGGATGCCTGTTATCACGTGAAACGTCCTCTTTTTATAACTAAAGGAAAATGACCTGTTATTTTCGTAGTTACACTGAACTCCCAAAGTTTAAAATTTTATTTTTCCGAGGAATTGTAGTGTTTGTCGTTTGAATTTGAATATCATTTAGGTCGGAAATATTTTTTGCGGTCCTTCCCCCTTCCCCCAAGAATACTGTGGGACCTGTGGGAAACCGGGGTTTTGGGTGTGGGAAACACGCAAAAGCGAGTAATTTCCTACTGGAACTGTTATCAAAATCAAACGAAAAACACAAAAATCCTTCGGAAAAAAAAAAAAAAAACCTTCCTAAGAAGTTCGTGTTTCCTAACTGGGGGGCTTCGACCCTCAGAACGCCCAGTCCTGGCTGTGCTTCCTAACTGGGGGGCTTCGCCCCCCAGACCCCTCCTGACATTAACCAAACCTCAGTTAACGTAACCGGGTGTAAGTACGAAATAATGGCTTAACCTACGGTAGCATAAATTGACTGTTCATGTTCCCTAACTGGGGGGCTTTGCCCCCAGACCCCCCACGACATTAACCAAACCTCATCTGACCTAACCTAACCGGGTGTAAATAAGAAATAATGCCTTTACCTAGCAGTTTACAGTTCCTCGTCTGCATCTGAAGAGTCGTCTGTAGCTGTAACGGCAACTGGTGATGGGCGGCAGTGCAACACTTTCTGATCCTCACGTAAAATGAGAATTTTGCCTTGATTTGGGTACTTTGTCCCTGTTGATGGTAAAATACCATGCAATCGCATAAAGGCTACATTTTTATCTTCTTGCTGGTAGAACTGTGAAATACCAGTGAAGTAATAACTTTTGCAGGCTTCCCAGTCCATGGTTGGAGACGAACTGACTTTCAAATCTTGCGGGCCCTAGCATTGGGCGTTTGAAATCCTACTTTGTGATTGGCTGAATCATGAGCTACGCATGCGCTTTATCCACCCACACACATAACACGCACCAATGAACACACACTGTCTGACCACGACAGGGAAAATGTCTCTCCCATAGAAAATAACAATGTAAACTGCATAACTCATCAAAGGTTGATTTAAGACTGAAGTGTCATTGAAGAAAACAGGCTTAGAAATGCGTAAAGTATAAGGTGAGTTAATTGAAAATGTTAATAAAAAGTCGAAAATCACATGAGGTATACGTGTAAAGTTAGATCTTCCGGAACTAACTTTCAAATGTGAATGGGTGAGCGGACACAGCGTGCGCTCGTCTGTGATTGTGATCGGCGGAAGCAAATCATGTGTAACTCGTTTATTATCAATTTGCGAGAGAAATGTCATAGAAGAAAAGATTCTTAGAATGACCAAATCTACTCGAAAATGTTAACGAAAAGTCGAAAATCGCATGAGGGCAACGTGTAAAATTTGACCAATAATTCTTTCTCTCTCACCTAATAGTTACGCTGAGGATTTGGAATCTTTCTACTGAAATAGCATACGGGATGCTCAACTCCCTGATAGTCGTCTTGCAAGAATACAGCACCAGCCCAAAAGTTACTAGCGTGTACAGCCAGTTTAAATGGTTTGTCAAAATCAGGTGCAGACATCACAGGGTATCTTTGGCCACCTCAAAACTCTCCTGACACTCCTTGGACCACTCAAACCTTTTCTTCTTTTTCAACAGTTCAGTGAGGGGAGACACCAGAGTAGCAAAGTTTTTCAGGAACCTTCAATAGTATCCTATACAGCCGAGAAGCCTCCTTAGCTCACATCTATTCTGAGGGGTTCTGAAACTCTTAATGGCCTCCACCTTAGAATCTGGGAGGCACACACAACCGTGCCCAACAACATTACCTAAGTATTGAACTTGGGCACACACAAACTCACGCTTCTTCAAGTTCACTACTAAGTGAGCCTCGGAGAGTCTCGACAGTAAGATACTAAGTTCCTTTAAGTGGCTTTCCCAATTATCAGTATACACTACAACATCATCAATATAGACTACACAATTTTCCATGCCTTCCACCACTTTGTTCATCAATCTTTGAAATGTTGCCGGGGCGTTTTTCATACCATACGGCATCACGTTACAACAATAGGTTTGCCCTCCAGCCACAAAGCACGATATATCCATGGCCCGCTCTGTTAAGGGTACCTGCCAAAACCCTTTCCGTAAATCTATTTTTGTAATGAACTTCGCGGCACCAATACGATTGACACAATCCTCGATTTGGGGCAAGGGGTAAGTGTCCATCTTCATCAAGGAGTTCATTTGACGGTAATCGATACAGAATCTGGCCGAGCCATCCGGCTTCGGCTGCAGCATCACAGGGGAACTCCAGGGACTAATGCAGGGAGAAATGAGCCCATGATCCAACATATACTCGAGCTCTTTGCGTAAGACACCAAGTCGTTGTGGGTTGACTCGATAAGGTGGCAGCTTCACTGGAACAGCATCACCCACATCTACGTCGTGTTGAATCCAGTCGGTCAACCCAGGGTTGCAACTGAACACTTCTTTATGGGTGGAGAAGAGGGTTAACAGTTGCAATGATTGGTCCTAAGGCAGATGAGACAGTTTGGACTTTAAGATGGATTATGCCTCGCCATTCTCCAGCCAGCCATAAACAGGGGTGTTGCAGTTGCACTCCAACATGTCGTCCTCATCATTCTCTCCCGCAGCAGCACCAGTCAAGACAAAGTGAACAGGAGCTGGAGACTCGGGCACAGTGATATGGCTTCATCATGTTGATATGACAGAGCTGATGTTTCTTCTTACGATCAGGCGTCTCAACCAGGTAGTCAGTCTCACTAATCTTCCTCATTACACGGTAGGGACCACTGAACTTGGCAGCCAGCAGCTGACCCTGCAGTGGCAAAAGTACTAGCAATTCGTCACCAGTGTTAAACTCCCTTGACCTGGCCTTCTTATCATACCACACCTTCATATTTTCTTGCACCTGTTTCAAGTTCTCATGGGCCAATTCCAGAGTCTTGCTTATATGGATCTTGAAATCTTGCACGTAATGGAGTAAGCTCTGGCTCTCATCCACACTGGTGCTCCATTAACCAAGCTCAGGGGACTTTGGACTCGGTGGGCAAACACGAGCTCGTTGGGAGAGAAGTCCAAACTCTCCTGTGGAACCTCCCTCACTGCGAACAGTAGAAATGGCACTCCATGGTCCCAGTCCTTCGTATGCTCCAGGCAGTACAGTACTTCCAAAGCCTCGTCTTGAGCATCTGATGGTAACGCTCCAGGGCACCTTGAGATTTGGGATGGAAGGCACTGCTTTATATATGGGAGACACCAAGTTGTGCCAGGGACTGTTGGAAAACATTGGAGAGAAAATTAGACCCTCTATCAGACTGAATTTCCCAGGGCAAACCAAATTTAGTGAAAAAGTTAAGCAAAGCTTTTACAACTTGTTTGGCCTTTATGGTCCATAAGGGAATAGCTTCTGGGTATCTAGTGGAGGGGTCAATAGTGGTGAGAAGGTACTGGTGACCGGTGGATGTCAGAGGCAAAGGACCAACTATGTCTATGATAATGCAAGAGAAGGGGGCATCTATAGCTGGAATGGGGATACAGGGTGCCTTTGGTATGTTCAGGTTAGGGTTACCGACCACCTAACATGTATGACAACACTTTACTGCCTTCGCCACATCTGCTGCCATGCGGGGCCAGTAAAATTCAGCCTGCAGCCTCTCATGGTTTTCCTCACACTCATTTGACCTGCAAAGTGGGTGGAGTGAGCAAGGTTTATCAATTCCTGCCTACAAACACTCGGCACCACCACTTGATGATAATCCCAAATCCCGTCATCAGCATTAACATGTGGGGGTCTTCTGCCTCCACAAAACATCATCCTTCATATAAAAACAACCACCTTTCTCTTCTTCAAAACTATCCACAGCATTCAACTTCAATTTCTGAATTTCTTCATCACTAGCCTGTAATTCCTTGATCATTTCAATATCCACCTCCTCCAATGGAGCAGGCAGAACATCCTCTAAAGCACCCATAAACGTATCACAGAATAATATCCTCATCATCTGGGCAATCTACTTTCTCAACCTTGGGAACATCTACTACTCCCAGGACAATACCACAGGGCAGATCACAAGGGGGTTTTGCCTGTTGACTCTCAGCTGCACGTGACATAGCCCTTGTCACTGCACAGGCAGGGAACACTTCCTCCTCCTTAGAATCTATTGGTGCACCCTCAGATACAAGTACCTCTGACAACACTGGAGTGGTAATTTCTTCACCTCTCACTAAATCGTTCCCCAGAATTAAATCGAACACCACTTTCAGGAAGATAATCAACAACACCCAGTCGTGCCAAACCATCAATCAACTGGACCTTCAATTCACAAGCAATCAATGGCACAGTCTTTGTGCCAGTCACACCTCTGATTAAAATATACTTTTCAATGGAACCTTCAGAAACAGAACTGTTAGGCCTTACCCACAGAGATATAGATGAACCGGTGTCCCGTAGAATACGTACAGGATGCTGAACACCGTCAACCACCACCAAGCCACTGTAGAGGTAGGGGTAGCAAGAGGATACAAGGGCAACACTGCATGTCACCGCCGGTACAACACCTGAAACAACAGGCTCTGAAACATCTGTGGCCTCCTTCCTTCTACCTTCTGGGACAACAGCAACCCTAGCAGGGGGTAAAACATTTGAACTTCCCCGACACACGATAGGAGAGTTAACTGAAGGAGTAACCACTGGAGCTTGAGAGACAAAACTGACTGATTTAGAAACACCAGCCTTACGCCAACACCTATCGACAGTATGGCCAAAATTCTTGCAATACAAGCAAGTAAGTGGGCGGCGAGATGATCGGGGAGAGTGTGGGTGCGTATGGTGCTTGAGTGTGTTGAGGTTGTTATTGGAGGAGTTGTGTGAATGTGAGTTGGGGGCTGACTTTGAACTCACAGTTGGAGTTTTCTGGGTCTGTGGGGGATACCACTGCTTAGGAGAGGATTTCTGGGGAGCTTCTTTCAGTTTATTTGAATTCGTAAGCAGTACATAATCATCTGCATAGATTGCAGCTTCAGCAGCAGTTTTAACTCTCTTATCAGCCAGTGAACCTTCAATTCTTTGTCAAGGTTCTCCATGAAACTCTCCAGAATGACCAAATCTTTTAATTTCTGGTACGAATCTTTAACGTCTTCGCTCCGCATCCACTGCTGAAACGCATCAGACAACCTCTTAGAGAAATCACAATGAGTATCACGAGGGCGCTTTCTACAGTTCCTAAACCTCTGCTGTAAGCCTCTCGCCTTAACTCATAAGTTCTAAGTACCGCCACTTTCAAAGTTTCGTAATCTTTAACTTCATCTTTTGTCAAACTATCATAGGCCCTCAAAGCCTTACCTTTAAGTGCCGTTTGTACAGTTGTGGACATATCAAACAGCAACACCCCATCCACCAGCGAGATGGTGTGATGCTCTCCGCATCTGGTAACAGTGATTGGGATGGAACTTCACCAGGTTTTGTTTGGTCGCTAGGACGAACCGAACGCCATGATCATTGCCATTGTGCGCAGTTATTGGTGGTATATAAACAATGTCCCGCCTGACAATATACTGAAAATTACAACGTATTGTGAATATAGTAATAAAATAATGTCATCATACATATTCCTAATTTATTCACATGAAACAGGTTTCGTAAGTATGACTTTCGACTAATATCATGAACCATATAACATTCACCAACAGCCAGCATATAAGCCATAATAACAGTCTGCATTCCCATACCTATCATAATAATCACATAATTACCGTGACCCCCCCCCCCTCCTCCTTGACAGTGAACCTGAAACTGTTAGCCCTCTGTAGGGGGCACTACAGAAGGAGGCAGGGTGGGGCCCCTGGGAGACAGGAGGAGGAAGCAATACTGGTCTGGCTGGTGGGAGGGGGGCTTTACAGGAGACGAGTGATGGGGTAGGGGAGAAAGGACTGTGGCAGGAAACTATGATGGGTTGGATAAATGATACACTGGTGACATGGTGCCAAATCTGCTATAGTTTAATGTTGATTATGAAATTTGGTAGTCAGGCTGTTAAACGTGATACAGACTGGCACGTTACGCAGTCTACCAGCATGTTTTGTTATATCGTCTAAAGGACGACCTACTCCCCATAGGGTAGCATATTACAGAAACCCTGCAGTATTAGTGTATGGTGATGATTATGTCATCACATGGTGATATGTGTAACGTTCCTAGAATGTTTGATGTCACACCTGTTGTCATGGCGACTGGGAGCTATTCTTGTTGCGTTTATGTAGTAACATCGTGGATGACGACTGATATCGAAGGCAGACGAGGATGAGGGAGGAATTTTCTCTTGCTACAATAAATAATAGTTAACAGTAGTGATTCGTGCCTATGGTTCTCGTTAATATCTGTATGGCACCGGTGTAAACCACCACGTGATTTACTGGGGGGGGGGCATGGACTGGGTCCCAGAACATAGGTGGCGATACTGGGATGGGCTAATAGGTGGCTAGAGAGATGCCTTATCAGCTGTATTATATGATCTTTATGTTGGATTACTATTAACCCTATAGTGACAGAGTAAATCGTAGTATGAAGGATGTGTAACTGTTAAACAATGATTCACAACTCAGTATCTATTTTACTGTCCCCCCTTCCCTCTTCCCGACAACTGCGTGCACTCAAACGGGTACTGACGGGAAGGGGAGATGGCCGTAATGACTGCTCCACCATGAACGACGGATTACAAGTTTATACAACAATGACAGTGGTTCACCTGTTTTCTTTAGTGGAATGTAATATACACCGTTATTCAGCCAGGGCAACAGCTCCATGTTCGGACACTGCTGATATGTGTGGCTCAGTAGTTGCTCTCCGTGAACAGGTCAGTGGTCCTTGTGTTTATCTTTATCGTGTCTATTTCATACAGTGTGAGTACCACTCGGTTGTTTAGCATAACAAAACACACTGCAGATGAAGTGTGTGTTTGCATTTAATAAAAGCGATTTCTGTAACTGATGGCATAGTTGATGTAATATGCAAGTGCTCAGACTGGATAACTGAAGACATTACAACCTTGTTCCTCCATTGTTGGTTAAAGGGTTTGTGAAGGAATGTTTGCGGCATACGACAGTTGCTCAGTATGAACCTAAACATAACTAATAACCACTAGCAATCTCTTAAATCAACAGCCAAACACGGCATACAGAAAACGGTAACATAAACCAGAGTTTAGTAAATCCACCTTTATTTTACACTCGTGCCATACAGAGAATTATGAGAACCATAGGGACCATCATTACTGTCAGACTGTTCATATTTACTGGTGATAAAGGAAAAATCCACATAGGCCTATCCCTACTCTGTTTGCGATATCAGTAGTTATCCATTATAATACCACGCAATAGGCTATAAGAGTAATTCCCAATCACTATGACAACATCTGTAACATCTGACAACCTGTAGGGACATGTAATATATTTGCATATTAGCAAATTGTCGTGATACTCATAATACAGGGGTACTGAGCCATCCAGTGGAAAGTGTGTCGTGAATTGTTAAAATCCACGACGGTCAATAACAACACTTGGCATTGTCAACGTAACGTTTCATGGTCTGTAAAAAATTCTACATTCCCCGTGAAACACTGATATGGCCCAGTCATCACCTTGTAATCTATCCTTCCCACTGTAGCTCCTGTCCTCTACCAAAGTCCACCTTCCCCTACCCCATCACCCCTCTCCTCTAGCCCCCAGTTCGAACACTATGGCCAAATTCCTCACCCACCTCCCTCTTCCTGTCTCCCAGGTTCCCCATCTGCCGCCCCATGTCGCGCCACCTCCTGTACGTAGTGAACTTGCTTCGATTTCAGAGGTCTACCAATGTCAGATTCACGGTAGGGAGGATGGGCGTCACGATAATATTCTGTTCATTACTAGCTGTGGGGAAGCTGATAACTATGACATATATGATGAATTATTAACTGTTTCATGGTTCATGACTCGAAACTAAACCACTCATGAAATCCGTGTCATTCATAATAACTGCCATTATATAGTGTATTTTGTGACAATATTAAAAAACTTGCTATCATCAGTATATTTTCTGACGGAACACTGCTTATACTGTATATTACCACTGATAACTGCGCACAGCAGGAATGATCAAGGCGTTCGGTTCGTCCTAGCGACCGAACCAAATTGGTGAAGTTCCATACCAATCAGTGTTACCAAATGCAGAGAGGACTACATCACCTCCCTGGTGGACGGGGTGTATTTGTTTGATATGTCCGCAACTGTACATAGGAAGCCCACAAATCCTTATCCCATCGATTACCTTTGGCCACCTTTTCAAAAGCGGTCGAAGAATTCCAGCACAAAGTTCTCATCAAACGCAGGAACTAGCTGAATCGATTTTACATGTTGATGAATTGAGCTTGTTTCCTGACCACATCTCTTTTGTCCTGATCTAATCCTTTCTAACTCAATTTCCATTTCCATCTCTTTCATTCTAAGTTTTTTCTCCATCTCTTTCTCTCTTAGTTTTTTTTTTCTCTCTCTAGTCTCTCTTTCTTCAGTCTGCATCTGCAATCTGAGGTGCAACATTCTCAACTCGTGATCACGCTGGGCTTGTCCTTCATTATAATCAATCTCTCTCTGATGAACAACAGTTTGATTAACATGGTTCTCATAAGATAAGTGCTCCGATTCTTCACTCTCGAGGTCAGGCAATGAAGAAGGAACATAGTAAGGGTCGGTCCCAAATAACTGGTGATAGATTAAGTTTGCAAGGGGGAACTTATTAGAAGATTCAGATGTGATATCCAAAACTTTAGTTACGCACAACAACTGTCTCTTTAACTGTCTTAACTCTTTCCTCTGTTGGTGCGCTCCTAAGGAAATCTTGGGCATCCTGTTCGTTAATAATGTGCAATGGTGCCACAACGTTATCATTACTCTGTCCCTCCATGATAGCACTGAAACAGTTTCACTAGGCAGCTGTCGAAACTAACGCCTACACCCGTAAATTACAAAAATTTCATATTATAAACACAGGATTCTTCAGGGTATTATCCTGGCAAGGTTAAGCCATTTTCTTGTTACGACTCTGAAGTGGCGCAACAAATAATAAAAGTAATTTATGATGATCTGACTGCGTTATAAAAGAATTAATAAAAGAAAATAATACATGCTGAATGAAAGTTTGAAGCAATGAAAGACACACTTCAGAGCAGTAACTCTGGTTCTCATCCCACGATCAATACCTAAAATAAATCATGGGAAACTAGGGTGAATAGAAAAACAAGAAAAAAAATTCTTAATCTAATAAGAAAATTTTTTACAAAGGGATAACAAATGAACAATAATGAACAACTAACTTAGAAAAATAACGACTAGAAATGTAACAAAAAGAAATATTATAAAAACAAACTAAATATTTTATGCACGATTATACTCTGAAATCCTAAAGCTAATTAAACAAGAGAACAATACTGGGCAGGACACAGGGTCTCACATCCCATGGAAACACTATAATAATAATAATAATAATAATAATAATAATTTCTAACTATGGTGTACAAGCTAAGACTTATCTGAGTTGGGGTATACAGTTGTGCGGGTGTGGATGTGGATGCGGTTTCAACAGTGGAGCTTACATTACAGGAAAACAAATATTAAGGTACTCCCCTGACAGACCCTACTCAAGTAAATTTCAGCTCTCAACTGATATTCGCAGGTTGTTGTTGTTGTTTGAAATTCGCCCCGCACTTGTTGGGGCATGGGCAAACAGATAGCCCGTCAGGGAAAAAGCAGGAACAAGCTCTCCAATTAGAGCATAGTGGGAACAGCAAACTGACGAATGAGGGAAAGGCAGCAGAGGCAGGGGAAGGTGCGATGGTTGGTGGTGAGACCGGCTGCCTGATGATCGACGAGACAGGGCGGGGCAGCATGCGGAAGGAAACAGAAGAGGCTGCTGGGCAAAAAAGCCCCTCAAGTCTGCCCATCAGAGTCCGAGATGTCTGTGTACTCGGAGTCACGATCGACATGCTCATACAGCTCTAGCTCTCCCAAGTCCCTAAGGCGAGGTGGAACGCGTAGCTGGGAGTCTCCAATGACTTGGTCTAGAACTAGAGCTAAGCCGCATTCGAGTCTGGCGGTGAGGAGCTCACGAGTAGACACAGCATTGTCGGACTCAGCAGAGGATGGCAGAATGAGGGCAGGTGAGGGGCTTGCAGGCGGTGGATCGATGGCAGAAGGTGTGAGGTCCACGCCCTCAGCAACAGGTGGAGAAACCGGGGGGGAAGGGCCCTCGAAGTCAAGATGGTCTGACAAAACGAAGACGGCAGCCCTTTCTTCCTCGGCTGGTGACAGCAAAGGGTGGACCTCAGTGACGGTGATGGTAGTGTCGAGCTCCATGGCCGTGATCGGTGCCGGGTCAGTAGGGGGGGAGCCAGACAAGCCAGTCGCCCTGTTGAGGGGACCATCCAGGCACAGTCATTTCCATGGTTTACAGCAGGACCGAGGTGGAGGTGGCCGTGACTTGGGCTGCGACAGAGGCTGCCGGGGAAGACGCTCCGGACGAGGGGCTGAACGAACGTAGCCAATAAAGCTTGGGGGGGTGGCAAGTCTCGGTAGCCTGTTCTCCTCAAAGATCTGAGGGAGGAGAACGTGCAGCAGTGCCTTGTCACCCCCACAAAAAGCCTGTGCCATAGCAACGAACATCGAAACCAGGAGATTCGTCTCCCCAGAACACCCAGGACCCTGAGACTGGCGTCTCTGGGCCGGGGGGCGCCACTGTGCATGGGGAGAGCCATGCACAGCAGCACCTCCCGGCCCAGTGACATCCGTAGCCTCGGGACCCTTGGGTGACTGACGGAGCCGAAGCTCCACAGTCTCACCCTTGCCAAGAGAGCGCCGAAAGTGCAGGGGGTTAGGTGCAACGATCCCAAGTCTGTGCATGAAAACATCAGCACCGGTGTCCCGACGCTTGATGAAGCTGTACCCAGACTTCACGTTGAACCACACCACCGCACTTATGATCTTCGTGACTCCCGGCGGCTTGGAACTACTGCTGGATGCCCCCCTCAACGGGTCATAGGCGGTGGCAGAAGCTCACTGGTCAGGCATCAGGACGTCTGCCTGGGACGACAGCTGGTGAAGTCTAAGGGTTCCACTAGACGAGTTTCACTAGCTTATGTGCGCAGAACATTCACAATGTGCTAATAGTTATAACACAACGATCATGAATACCGAAACACTGGCGCCAAAAGCTGTCTGAGCGGGATTCACAATGCTTTTATAAAAACGATACTTCAAACCACACGTCCACACCGCCAACACAAAACAAAAATGGTAAGTCTTTATAAATGAGAGGTACGTGGGAATGGACAACAGGTTGTCACGAGTCTTTCACACGTACACGCATATATATATATATATATATATATATATATATATATATATATATAGTATATCTATCTATCTATCTATCTATATATATGTATATATATATATATATATATATATATATATATATATATATATATATATATATATATATATATATATATATATATATATATATATATATATATATATATATATATATATGTACATATATAAAAAGAACTAACTAAAAAAGCGAATAAAGCGCCTCGGACCCGGACGGACCATACGTTGACCACTAAGGAACGGACAAAGGACATTCTTAGAGTGGGAACATGGAATATGAGAGGAGTGAATGATGAAGTGAAAGAGAGAGAGATTGTTCAGGTGCTTGAGGATGCAAAAGTGGATATATGTGGATTGACTGAAACTAAATGGTAAGGTGAAAGGGTGAGAGAATGGGAATATGGTGTAGGTATATGTGTGGGAGTCAGTGAGAATGAGAGGGCAAGAGAGGGAGTATGTCTGATGATAAGGAAGAAGTGGAAGGAGAATATAAGAGAGTATGGAACAGTGGGTGCAAGGATTGTATGGGTGAGGATGAAAGTAGGTATACAAGCGTGGGCGATTCTATGTGTGTATGCTCCAACAGAGGATCGAGTGGCAAGAGTGAAAGATGAGTTTTGGGCGAGAGTAGAAGCATGTATGGACAAGTTTGAGAGGAGCGAGAGAGTGCTGTCGATTGGAGACATGAATGGCAAAGTTGGGAATCTACGAGTGGATGGAGTGGTGGTCAGTGGGGTGTGCCAGCTGAAGTAAATGGGAATGGTAGTGCTTTGGTGGACATCTGTGCTTGTAAGGGGCTGGCAATAGCCAACACCTACTTCCGTCATAAGATGATCCACCGGTATACATGGAGAGTAATGAGGAGGATGGATGGTGAACTTGTTGAACGAAAGGCAATGATAGACTACGTGTTTGTGGATGAGCGAATGAGAAGACAAGTGTTGGATGCAAGAGTGTGGAGAGGGTGGGGAAATGGAGTCTTGGACCATCACTTAGTGATGGCCAAGGTAAAGATGCAAAGGAAGTGGTTGAGGAGGCGAAGGGGAAGACAGGAGGAAGCAGCTCCTGTGAGAAGAGTGGAGAAATTGCAAGATAGTGAGAAAATGACAGAGTATAAGAGCACAGTGGAAGAAAGATTGGGAAGGTATGAGCTAGGGCAGATGGAAGGGGTGGAAGACGTATGTAAGATATTCACGGAAGAGATAGGCGCAGCATGTGAGGCGGTTTGTGGAGTGAGGAGGAGATGCAAGGGTGTGCAAGGGACAGCATGGTGGAATGATGAGGTGAAACGAGCTGTGGAACAAAAGAAGAAGGCATATAGTGAATGGTTGGCGAGTAGAGGTAGGAGAGAAGATGAGAAAGAGAAGAGAGAGGTATATGTGAGCAGGAGAAGGGAGGTTAAGAGGCTGGTGAAGGAGAGTAAGAAGAAAGTGGATGAAGAGTTTGGGAGGAATCTGAGTGTGAAATGGAGGGAGAGTAAGAAATTGTTTTGGAAGGAGGTAAAGAAAGTAAGGCAGTGTGAAAGAGGAAATAATAGGGGAGTGAAAGATAGGAATAATAGATTGTTGGTGGAGAAGAGAGAGAAATTGAGGAGATGGAAGGAGCACTTTGAGGATTTGTTGAATGTAGAGAGTGAGAGCAGTGTGAGTATAAGTGGTTGGGGAATGGCTGGGAGAAGAAGAGATGAGAGGAGGGAGGAAGAGATCAGTAGGGCGGAAGTAGTGGAAGCGATGAAGAAGATTAAGCTGGGAAAGGCCCCAGGAATTGAAGGAGTGTGTGGTGAAATGGTTGGGTATGGGGGTGAGATTGTTGTGGAGTGGTTATGGAAGTTGTGTAGATTGGCTTGGGAAGACGGAAGGGTTCCAGAGGACTGGAAATCAGGTATAATTGTTCCTCTGTACAAAGGAAAAGGGGAGAGAGAAGTATGTGGTAACCATAGGGGTATTTGCCTTCTTAGTGTGACTGGTAAAATATATGGTAGAATACTCATTGATAGGGTTAGGCATATGACAGAGGAGCTAGTTGGAGAAGAACAAGGGGGATTTAGGAAGGGAAAAGGGTGTGTAGATCAGATATTTGTTCCAAGATGTTTAGTGGAGAAGTATCTAGAGAAGGGAAGGAAAGTGTATGCTGCCTTCATGGACTTGGAGAAGGCTTATGACAGAATAGATAGGCAAAGTATGTGGAAGGTATTAAGAACATATGGAGTGGAGGGGAAATTGTTGAGTGCTGTGAAGAGTATGTACGAGGGGGCTACGGCTACGGTGCGAGTGGATGGTGAGCTGAGTGAGTTCTTTGATCTCAATGTGGGACTGAAACAAGGGTGTGTGATGTCTCCATGGCTGTTTAATATATATATGGATGGGGTTGTAAAGGAGGTGCAAGGTAGGGCAGTGGATGTGGGGCTGGTACTAATGAATGAGGGTGAGATTTGGAAGCTTCCGGTGTTGCTATTTGCTGATGATACAGTATTGTTGAGTGAAGATGAATGGGAGTTGCAAGGTTTGGAGAATGAATTTGGGAAGTGTGTAGGAGGAGGAAGCTGAAAGTTAATGTAGACAAAAGTAAAGTTATGGTGTTTGAGAGGAATGAAGTCACAGAGTGTGCAGTGAGGTTGGATGGTGAGGATATGGAGAATGTGAGTGCATTCAAGTACTTGGATAGTGTGATGAGTAAGGATGGAACTTTGGGGGATGAAGTACGTGAAAGGGTACAGCAGGGAAGGAAGGTTATTGGTACACTGAAAGCAGTGATGAGAAATAGGGAGGTGAGTATGGAAGTTAAGAAGTCACTGCATGATGGTATTGTGATCCCTACCCTGACGTATGGAAGCGAGGCTTGGACCTTGCAAGAGGGGAACAAGTCAAGAATGAGAGCAGTGGAAATGACTTACTTGAGAGGAGCATGTCGAGTGACGTGGAGGGACAGGTTGACGAATGAAGAAGTGAAGGAACGTTGTGGGGTAGATGTGGATGTGGTTGAGAAGATTAGGAGAAATACACTGAGGTGGTTTGGGCATGTGGAGAGAATGGAGAATGAAAGACTGACTAAGAGGGTGTATGTAGGTGAGGTGGAGGGAGGGAGAGGGAGGGGTAGACCGAGGATGAGGTGGAGGGATGGAGTTGAGAGGTATATGAGGGAGGGGGGGGATGAGTTGGGGAGAGGGTAGTCAAATGGTGGGTGACAGAGTGACTTGGAGGCGTTTTGTCTGCGGCCACCCTTTGCGGGATTAGGGCGTCGGGCTATCTATCTATATATATATATATATATATATAGTATATCTATTTATCTATCTATCTATCTTTCTATCTATAGTATATCTATATATATAGTATATCTATCTATCTATCTATCTATCTTTCTATCTATAGTATATCTATCTATCTATATCTATCTATATCTATATCTATCTATAGATTATCTATCTATCTATCTATATCTATATCTATCTATCTATATCTATCTATCTATCTATATATATATATATATACATATATATATATATATATATATATATATATATATATATATATATATATATATATATATCTATCTATCTATCTATCTATATATATATATATATATATATATATAGTGTATCTATACATACATATATATATATATATATAATGATAACAATTACTCTTGATTACAAAGGCAACTAAATGATTATTTCATACGTGAGAACTAATGAAATATCTATCTCTCTCTATCTATTGCCAGACGCCTCAATCCCGTTTGGGGTGGCCACAAACAAATCGCCTCCAAGTCGCCCTGTCCCCCGCCATTTCACTGCCCTGCTCCCAACTCACACCCCCCTCTCTCATATACCTCTCCACCCCATCCCTCCATCTCATCCTCGGCCTCCCCCTCCCTCTTCCCCCCTCCACCTCACTCACATACACTCTCTTCGTCAGTCTTTCACCCTCCATCCTCTCCACATGGCCAAACCACCTCAGTGTGTCCCCCCCTGGGGGTAGGGGGGTTTTCAAGAATACTCCCCCAGTATCCCTGCTTGTCGTAAAAGGCAACTAAAAGGGTTGGCGGAGGGTTAGTGCCCCTCCCCGGAAAACAACTAACTAATGAAATATACTAAAGATTAATACATAATATCAGGCACACGACACAGTAGAGAGAGAGAGAGAGAGAGAGAGTAAAAAGTTACACATAAGAAGATACGTTAATAGCTACATAGGCACATGAATAGAGGAACTGATCTATATTAGTCTAAGTTGGCTGCATGGTGAAGGGTAATTCCATGTGAAAATTTATTGTTTTTTAAGAGCAATATATTAAACGCCAAGTTCACAGGATTAGGTCAAACATTGACCAATGAAATAGAACATGAGTTTTCCTATTTTAGAGCAATTTAGACCAAATTAGGAAGAACTTTTGAGGATAAGGCACGAATGATGCGTTTCAGTATTGGGACCAAACAGTGAAAGACCGAGGTCACAGAAAGTTAAAGTTCCACTGAGAGTTACGACCCAGTTTTAATCAAAGCTTGTGAAGCGATTGAAGATTACACAAAAAATTAACCACTTGTTTTTTTTTTAGAATAATAAATCAAAGATCAAGGTCTCATGATAATGAAATAAAAATAGTTTTTATCCTATTTAGACAAAACATCTTTGAACGGTTGAGGAAAGGGAAAAAATTAAAAAAAGTCCGACTTTAAGAAAAATCAAAGGTGAGGGTCACAAGGGAAAGGTAAAAACCAACAAGCCAAGGTCAGCTCAGCTTTTATATCAATTCAGCCAAACTTGGTGGAACAATTAAGGGTAAGGGAGGAACGAAGAGATTCAAAAATGAGAACTAACAGTCTAAGACCAAGGTCACACAGCAAGGTCAGAGATTGATCTCTGAGTCTCTGTGTGAATAATAAACCAAATAAAAAAATAATTCGAACTGAATCGAACATGAAGCATGTATTGAGAATAATGGAACAATACGTCAATGATAAAGGCTACCTAACCAGGTCACCTTAATACCAAACTCTGTGAAGGATTCATGTTCAGGCAATGATAAAGAGTTTCGATTTTTAGATCAGTGAATCAAGTCAAGGTCACAAGGAAAGGTCAGATGTGAAAGTCACTAGGCAAAGTAAAATCAATCATGAACTGATTTGAGCTAGATTTGTTGAAAAATTAAAAGTTATGCAATAGTAGAGTGATTCGAATTTGAGAGCTAAGAGACGAAGGAGAAGGTCACAGGTTTCATTGATATATGCAGTCCTTATGCCGGCTGATGTGCATAAGTGTTGCATTCTTTGAGTGAATCTTCTTTTTTCTGTTATAATCCTACTAGCTCTAAACTTTTGGTCCTTTTGGGGTAGAACTCAATCACTGCGTAAGGACGACTTTACAGTTTGACAGACAGATAGTATGATATAATGTGACTTCCAGTTATTTATTCAGATGAGTTGTTTTATTCATACAATGACCAGATGATTTTATTGAGGTATCGTGGGTACGCGACCCTTCGGTAGACACATAGATAAACAGAGCTAATCATTCTCAAATTTAGAAATTCACGTTATATGCAACTTTATTCTTGCTTCCGCATCATGAAATTATTCAGATTAGATGACAAAACGACCCTCTTCTAAAGACAGACTGGCACACACACACACACACACACACACACATGCAGTACTAAATTATAGCTTCAGGATAGCATATGACATAGTAAACAGCAATGACAGTTACAAAAAGAGCCTAAACTATAAAAAGGGAAATTATCAAGACCTAAAGAAGTATTTCTTAGAAGTTGATTGGGAAAATGAGCTTAGAGGACAAGATTTAAATGCTGTATATAAAAAATTCTGTGAATTTTATGAAACAGGAGTCCAAGTACATCCCACAGCACAAAGAAGCAGATAAGAAAATACAGAAATGGTTCAATACAGAATGTAAAAAATCAAAAGAAAGAAGAGATTTGTTATGGAATAGATACAGAAGACATAATAGTGAAAGGGCGTATAATAATTACAAACAGGCAAGAAACGATTATACAAGAATAAGGAGGGAAGCCCAAAAACAGTTTGAGGAGGATATAATAAATAAAAGCAGTGATCAACCAAAGCTGTTTTACAGCTATATCAGAAGCAAAACCAGAAGTAAAAGATATAATACAATCAATTACGCACGAGGGAATCACTTATACACAAGAGAAAGATATTTGTGAAGCACTAAATAAGAATTTCCAATTAGTTTTTACAGAAGAAAAAAATTTTGAGAGGGACTGTGTGGAATATGCATGTCCACACATTCTACCAGATATACAAATAGCAGAAAAAGTAAAACAGGAGGAGTTAAGTGGACTAGACAGAGGAAAATCAAGTGGTCCTGATGAAATTTCATGTTGGGTACTACGAGAATGTGCAAAGGAGTTAAGTAAACCATTATTTTTCATTTTCAAGAAATCCTTGAGTCAAGGTAAACTACCTGATATTTGGAAAAAAGCAAATATTGTCCCCTTATTCAAGAAAGGAAATAGACAAAATCCACTCAACTACCGACCAGTATCACTGACCAGTGTTGTAAGCAAGGTATTAGAAAAGCTTATAAGAAAAGCTTGGGTAAATCATCAAGAAGAACACAGTATGATAACAGAAAGACAGTTTGGTTTCAGAAAAGGAAAATCATGTGTTACTAATCTGTTGAGCTACTATGACAGAGTAACAAACACAATACAGGAAAGGGAAGGATGAGTGGACAGTATCTATTTAGATTTCAAGAAAGCTTTTGGCACAGTACCACCCAAAGACTTTTATGGAAACTGTACCATCAAGGAGGAATTCGAGGCAAACTGTTTTGTTGGATGCAAGACTTTCTCATAAAAAGAGAAATGAGAACAGTACTAAGAGGAAACTACTCATCATGGAAAGAAGTGACTAGTGGAGTACCACAGGGTTCAGTGCTGGCACCAATCATGTTTTTAGTGTATATAAATGATATAAACAGTAACACTGGAAATGAGAGCTATCTGAATATGTTTGCAGATGATGCAAAAATACAATTAAACTTCATGAATGGAGTAGTACATGGCAAATGGAATTCAATGTGGACAAGTGTCATGTAATCAAGTTTGGTAAAAGTGGAAAAAGACCTGATTGGGATTATAAGTTAGGAAATAAAACCCTATACACATCAGAAAGAGAAAAAGACCTAGGTGTGATTATCAATAACAGACTATCTCCGGCTGACCACATCAGCGAGAAGGTACGGAACATGTATACACTGCTTGCAAATATGAGAATAGCATTCACATACATAAATGAAGACATGCTAAGAAGGATAATAACATCATTTATTAGACCAACCCTGGAATATGCATCAGTAGTCTAGAGTCCTCATCTCAAAAAGCACATAGACAAGATTGAAAAAGTTCAATGGGCCGCTACAAGATGGATACCAAGCTTAAGGGACCTAAGCTACGAAGAAAGACTAAATAAACTGAATCTACCAACACTACAGAAGAGAAGGAAAAGAGGTGACATGATAATGCTATATAAGTGCATATCAGGGAAGGAGAAAATAGACATAAATGATTACTTAACATATGGAGAAGCATCAGCAAGAGGACACTGCAAAAAACTGCATAAGAAGAGAGGTGACAAAGACTTAAGGAAATTCAGTTTCCCAAACAGAGCAATTGATCAATGGAATGCACTACCGAATGAAATAGTGTGTGCCAAAACAATTAACAAATTTAAGGATATGTACGATAAATATGGTTTAAGACACGGGACAGTACGAGCTTGACTCATTCCTGTAAAGATACAATTAGGTAAGAATAATTAGGTAAGAACACACACACACACACACACACACACACACACACACACACACACACACACACACACCGCTCGTTGGTGCAGTGGTAACGTTCTCGCTTGCCATCTGGTAGACGGGAGTTCGCGCCTCGCTCAGGTTGCGAAAAGTTTCACTGACGAAGTGGGTGGTTACTGTCCCCCTTGAGCAAGGGGACGGGTGTGTGCGTGTGTGAAGGTCACAGCCTTGCCCTTAGATCGGACTATATGAGCTCTCAGCTCCCTTCCGGGAGGGTAAAAGCTGACGATCACGACCATCAAGTGATCCTGACCGACCCGGTGAATTACACAACCCCCTCCCCAATACAAAGGGTTATATTTTTTTCACTGTCGTTTTACACTGATTGTTTATCATACAGTACACCTGTTACCTCTAGATAATATTCAGCTTAAGCTAAAATACGTCCTTCCTTTAATAAAGTAACATGATGGACATATAAAGAGCCTTACAGTGAACCTTGGTCATATAATGCAAGAAAACTAGACAGGAGGAGTAACCCAGGGTGGAAAAGTACATGAAGAAGACATAGAGTCATTTCCAGCAACATTGTTTTTTTTTTTCTTACAGGTATTGAAAGGCTCGCCCACATTATTAGGGGGGACCCTTGGTGTTCGAGTATGACAACACAGAACATGGAAAAACTTAACATAAAGACGTAATGAACTCAATCTCCACCCGTGTAATCGAGTCACCGTTCATAATGAGTTTCATCAAAATGCCTTGTAAATTAAAGCTGCCTGCTATCGTAGATGTCCACTCATTGTGTGGAAGAACTTATATGCTGACTTTTCTGTCTTCAGAATTATAATCCTTTAATATATCAAATATATACAGCCCTTAATGGATCATTTTACGTAGCTCAAATTATTATTTTCTTTGCATAAAACGTGACGAAGGCTGGTAGGAATGCATAAGGACAAATAGATCTTACGAGAAAACAGCAATATTTTCTGGATGCAAATTTGATCGATTAAGTAATTTCTTCACTGGTCATATTCCCAGAAACTGATGGTGACTATTTTCAATCTTTCTCTCAGTTCGTATTGGTAACCTGTATACTTGGCAGAACAATTACAACAGGTAAAACATGTGTAGGATTAGAGAACAACACAGCCTCGTGCATTTTGTCATAATACTATAACTCAACATATCCTCTTAACTTCAAGCCTTTTCTAACTTTTCCAATTGGACTATATCTGTCTGAGGAACAAAGTTTCACATTCTTCTTGAATTATGTCTTTCTAGTCAATACATAATACGTTGAGAGAGAGAGAGAGAGAGAGAGAGAGAGAGAGAGAGAGAGAGAGAGAGTTAAACAGATAGACAAATAGATAGTAAGTTACACACATAAACAGATAGATAAATAGCTACATAAGTACATGGACATAGCAATTAATCTATATTGATCTAAGGTGGCTACATGGTGGAGGGTAATTCAATGTGAAAACGTATTGTTTTTTAGAACAATATATCAAAGGCCAAGTTCACAGGATTAGGTCAAACATTGACCATGGAAATTGAACATAAGTTTTCCTATTTTAAGGCAATTTATACCAAATTAGGTAGAACGTGTGAGGATAAGGCACGAATGAACGTTTTAGTTTTGGGACCAAAGAGTGAAAGACCGAGGTCACAGAAAGTTAAAGTTTATCTGAGAGTTACCACTCAGTTTTAATCAAAGCTCGTGAAGTGACTGAAGATCAAAGAATTACCCACTTGTTTTTTTTTCTTTTTTTTTTTAGAATAATAAATCAAAGATCAAGGTCTAATGATAAGGAAATAAGTTTTATCCTCTTTAGACAAAACACCTTTGAACGGCTGAGGAAAAGGAAAGAACAGAAAAGTCCGACTTAAAAAAAAATCAAAGGTGAGGGTCACAAGGGAAAGGTAAAAACTAACATACCAAGGCAAGGTCAGCTCAGTTTGTATATCATTTAAGCCAAAGTTGGTGGAACAGTTAAGGGTACGGAAGGAACGAAGAGATTCAAAAATGAGAACTAACAGTCTAAGACCAAGGTCACACAGCAAGGTCAGAGATTGATCTGTGAGTCTGCATGTGAATAATAAACCAAAAAAAAAAATTTCATTCGAATTTAATCGAACATGAAGCATGGGTTGAGAATAATGGAACAATATGTCAATGATAAAGGTTGCCTGACCAGGTCACCTTAATAGCTTACATCTTACATTCGATGTATACCAAACTCTGTGAAGGATTCATGTTCAGGCAATGATAAAGAGTTTCGTTTTTTAGACCAGTGAATCAAGTCAAGGTCACAAGGAAAGGTCAAATGTGAAGGTCACTAGGCAAAGTAGAATCAGTCATGAACTGATTCACTGAAATTCATTTAGAACTTCTGGAAATATGGTGTGAACAAACAAACAAATAATTCCGGATCACAACCAAAATGAAGTCGATGGTTCATTACGCCATACCCTACCCCTCCAAGAAATTTCATGAGGATACGTTAATAACTTTTTGAGTAATCCTGCTAACTAAGAGACAGACAGACAGGCAGACAAATAAACGCGAGGTACAACATATACCTCCTGGCGGAGGTAAATAATTAATTGACTGTAATGTAAGGGCTATCCGCCTGTCTGCCAGCCTGTCTGTCTATCTATCTGTCCTTTTCTGTGTTTCTATAATGTTTTAATTACAGAACGAGGTCGTTTAAGCTAAGTAGAATTAAGGTAACTGGTGGTAACATGAATACAATAGAAATGACGCTGGGTTGAAAATAAATACATCCCGTCCATGTATCTCTTTTTCTGCTGTCACGTCTTTCTATATTGGATGGTCGGTATTCTTCCCTAAGACAAGACCGACTAATGGTAGCAAGATTAAGATGAGAACGTACTGAACTGATGAAAGGGATAATATCGGGCTGTCCATAACACTCACTCTGTTTGATTGTGTCACTTTTTTCCTTATTCTTGTTCCCTGTCTGTCGATGTGTCTATCTATAGCTTGACGTCTTAATCCCATTAGGGGTGGCCACAAGCGAATCGCCTTCATGTCACTGTGTTCTCAGCCATTTGGCTGCTGTCCGTCCAAATTGCACACCTCTCTTTCGTATATCTCTCTTCCCCTCCCCCTTCACCCTTTCACCTCACTCACATACACACCTTTTGCGAGCCTTTGATATCTCCATCCTTTCTGTATGGCCAAATGATATTACAGTGTTTCTCCTAACGCTTCCAGTCACATCCACAGCAACACTGTGGTGTTCCTTCACATCTGTCTTTTTATCCTCCCCTATAACCCTGCATGCTTCTCCCTAGCCACTGCTCCTACTCTCGACTTGTATCCATCCACTAAGGTCCAAGTTCTACTTCTGTAAGTTAGAGTACTAGTAAAAATACTGTCATGCAGTGTTTTTTTTTCTTTTCTTCCATAGTCACTTCCATATTTCTTCATACTGCTTTCAGTGAACTAGCGGCTTTTCTCTCATGATGTACACTTTCATGCACTCTCCTCATTACCCTGTATGGTTCTCTCTAATAATTTATGTCCACTGGTCTCACTCTCGATCTGTATCCTTCCCATAACATCCAAGTTTTACTTCTGTACGTCAGAGTACGAATAACAATATGGTCATGCAGCGGCATTTTATTTTTTTTTTAATAGTCACTTCCCTATTTGTTCATATTGCTTTCGGTGAACCAGCGTCTTTTCTCTCATGCTGTACACTTTCATTCACTATATCCTCTAATTTTCCATCTTTACTCAACATTCTTCCTAAGTACTTGTCGGCACTTGTATTCTCCACTTCCTGACCATCCAGTCTCACTATGCATTATGTGAATATTATATATATATATATATATATATATATATATATATATATATATATATATATATATATATATATATATATATATATATATATATTTAATGTGGCAGGTGGGGCGCTAACCATCCACTCACTCGATGTACTACTGCTCTCGGATGTCTGCGCATTCCTCTCCTCCTTCCTTCTTTCCTTCCTTCCTCTTCTGTCTTTCATTTCTTCATTCATTCCTTGTCCTTCTGCCTAAGGGTAACTTTACACTCCCTCACCTGTGTTTCTTTATTTCATTCTTTCCTCTTCCTTTTGCCTATGGGTGCCTCTACACTGAGCGGCAAGCCAAATGGTTTCCTGTACACCAGCAAACCATACACCAGGAAACCATATACTACCCTGGGTGGTAACCATGTAACCAATTTATGGCGCCTGGTAGTTTAATGGGTAATTTTGGCTCTCCAATCGGACTGAGTCGGTGAAAGTTTATATGAAAGAGGTCGTTGGGGTTTATTACGCATGTTATGCCACTAAGGGATGAGTGGGGCTGGTCACTCTCATCGTATACTTCAGGACTAACTTGCCTAACCCTGGGTTCGTACGCTCCTCATGGGGCAACGTAGGATTGGCTGATATATATATATATATATATATATATATATATATATATATATATATATATATATATATATATATATATATATATAAAACACTTTTACAACTTTATGTTCATGTACCTCAGGTTGATGAATCTTTGCTTAAAATCAAAGAAAAAAGCCCTTATTCATCTCAGTCTTAAGGAAAGGTCATCCCGAAAAAAAATGGATTTTTGCAAGTGTATATTTACATGTATAATAATGAAAAAAATAAAACAGAGGAGGTTATATAAATGTATTAATACTTAAAATCACTGTTTATTACCCTGAGCAGATCTAAATTGCTGTTTTCTTTGTTTCTGCAGGCAGCATAAAGTTCCTGCATCACTTTGACTGCACGTTCTGCACACTGATTACTTCTCGGCATCTTGAGTAAGGATGGTTCCTGCTTCCTGTGATTCTGCAATGAATTTAATGCTTTTTTGTAAGGTTTCAATATTTCTGACAAGTTTTTGAAGTTATTTTCATTGTACATCTGATCAGTAAACTAGTACTCTGCCCATTCGTACGAAATGAATCAGCATATCGTCTCCAAAGTCTTCCTTGTTGCAGGTATAAGAAGGAATGCAACGAGAGTGGGAAATGCTCTTGAATTCCACCTCACATTACTGATATTTGGAATTATGTGAAAGTTAATCAAAGGTAAATGCTCTTTTTCTTCAAAGAATCTAAACACTCGTGTTAAATGTTACAAAAACTTCATCTCATCTCTCCATCCTGATTTATCGAGGATCTCTTCTGTTCCATTAACAAACTGTGATTTTAGTTTTTCATATTTCTTTATTAGGTGAGACACAAATGGTGTTAGCGCCAAGTTCTTCTTCCATCACCAGAGAATCCTGTCCAAAATATGATGCTGACAACCGATAAATTGTGGTTTGTTGAAGCTCTTATCCAAGAACATTTGTTGTAATCTGACAACTCCACTCTTTTTCCCAGTGTTAACGCTAGTTGTATCAGCAATGATCATTTTTATTGCATGCCATAAGTTGTATTCATCAATAACTTTTACAATTCCATCACCAGTAGTTTGAGCCTTGCCATTTTCCAAATGCAATGCATCCAATTTTTTTTGGTTCTTTCAGTTTTAAGTTGTACTACCTGGTACTCATTTTCATCAATCCGTTTTTCCATCGAAATGTAAAGACCATGTTTCCAACTGTAACTTTTCAATTATTTCCTCCTTCAGTGTTGCAGCCTCTTTGTATATTGACTTGTGAATTGCTGCTTGAAGCTGGAATGTCACTACCATAATGTGACAATCGTTTGCATATTTTAGCAGCGTTATTTGTCGATACTCCAGTGGGTGTCACCAAGTTAGTTGCACCTTTACTTCTGTTGTGTTTTCTGGTTGGTGGATGATAACTGTTAGATACTGAAAACTGCGTCCGTTTTATAATATTCAGATTATTCTAGAATGTTCTAAACAATGTTAAAGCATACTAGAACATTACAAACTGGTTTAGAAACTTCTTAACAGTTCGAAAAGTTTCTGTGCAAGTATATAAAGTTATAAATAATCTATATAAAGGTTAAGGAAGTTATAAAACTTGCATGTGGTAACGTTATATATATGGTAATCCATTTTTTAAAATGGGGGTTACCTATTTTTAAAAAGTGAGAGGAATAATGGCTCTTTACATTGTTATTAAGCAAAATTTCATCAATTTATGATACAGGCTACCTTTAATATGAAAAAAAAATCAGAAAGTTATAACCCTAATATACATTCATATATATATATATATATATATATATATATATATATATATATATATATATATATATATATATATATATATATATCGTCATCAGCCGTTTGAGTGTCCACTGCAGGACCGGCCTATCCCTACCGAAGTGGGTACGATACAGCCAATGTATCTCTACCAAGTGGCTTAGGCTATCTAGTAGAGATTGTATGCAGGGTGAGAAGTGCTTGCAAGTGTAGTTGTTGTGTTGGAGTGGCTTTGGATGTGTGTGTAGTCTGTGAACCAAGTGTAATCGGCCCGCGCAAGCCGACTGGGTGCAAGCTAACTTTATAGTAAGTGACACTGGTTCAACCACAGCACCCCTTGTGTCCGCCAATGCAGTACATGGCTTGGTGAACACTCCCAAAGTTTATTACCCTGGCGGGGCACGAACCCTGGCTCACCCGTGTACGAAACGCACACTCTACCACTGTACCTCCATATATATATATATATATATATATATATATATATATATATATCTATATATATATATATATATATATATATATATATATATATATATATAGGGTGTTTCAAAAATGATGATCATAAATTTCAGAATCAATAGAATAGGATAATATAAATATACTTTACTATGTGACACTTCTGGCAATTCGTCATATTTACTGTGATATTACACATTTTATGTTTAATAGGAAACTCTAGGGGTTGAAAATGATCAGTAGCTTACCATCACCTCAATACCTTTATTTTTTCATAATCTTGTATACACCGGTGTAATGTACACTATTAACGAAACCTACATAAATGTGAACCTAAAGCAGCAAATCATGTTTGCCTCATGGGTTTGAACGAAGCTTCGTGAATTGAAGGTACTGTGAGAAGGTGATAGAAAGAAGGATGAACCGGCAGTCTTAATTCAGCACCAGACATGGAGCCATACACGTCTGCAGAGTGTGCAGACATGTTACTTACGTTGGGTGCAGCAGGAGAAAATAGAGCTGCAGTAGTAAGGATGTATGGTGAGCGCTATCCTAACTGGGGGCAACCATCTCGGCCTACTTTCCTCCGTGTAGAACGACAACTACAGGAATATGGCACACTGAATCCACGTGCAGTAAACAGAGGAAGGCCTCATGCTGAGCACCTACTCGATGTAGAAGAGGATATTCTCAACGCCATCGGAGATGAACTATCTACAAGTACACGTCGACTTGGTGCAGGATTTCGTATGGCTTATGCATCTGTATGGAGGATTGTAAACAGACAAGGCCTGTACCCATATCATCACCAGCCCATCCATGCTCTGACTGAACATGATTATCCCTAGCGAGTGGATTTCTGTAGGTGGCTTCTTACTCAGGCGAGGGAGAACAACGGTTTTCTTGCACATGTTTTGTGGAGTGATGAGGCTGTGTTCACAAGAGGTGGCATGCTAAACCAACATAATATGCACACATGGGCGGCAGAAAACCCACTTGTAATTCCAACAAAGGAACATCAAGAACGTTTTGCGATCAGAGTGTGGGCCAGTATTCTTGGTGATCATCTAATCGGATCATTTTTGCTAACACAACGACTTACAGGCAATGTGTACACCAGATTTCTTCAGGATGTCATCTCCATACTACTTGAAGATGTGCCCCTCAGAACACGTACGCGAATGTGATTCCAGCATGATGGTGCTCCACCTCACTTTGAATGAGGTATGAGGGATTTCCTGAATCCTATGTACCCTGACAAGTGGATAGGCCGCGGAGGTCCCATTGGCTGGCCACCTAGATCACCCGACCTAACTCCACTTGACTTTTATTTTGGGGGACACCTGAAGAGCAGGGTGCATGGTACACCAGTCAACGCTCGTCAGGAACTATGGCAAAGGGTTCAAGAGGTGTGCAGAAAAGTATGAAACACACCAGGGGTATTTGAACGTATACGCCAGTCACATCTGCGCCAAGCCCAAACCTGTATCAATGAGAGGGGGAGAAATTTCGAGCACGTATTTTAATTCTGTAGTGAACAATACATCGGTGTACACAAATGTATGATAAAGGTATTGAGGTGATAGTAAGCTACTGATCGTTTTCATCCCCTAGAGCTTCCTATTAAATATAAAATGTGTAATATCACAGTAAATATGACAAATTACTAAAAATGTCACATAGTAAAGTATATTTATATTTTCCTACTTTATTCATTCTGCAATTTACGAACACTATTATTGAAACACCCTGTATATATGTTGCCATCATCATCATCATCATCATCATCATCATCATCATTATCATCATCATCATCATCAGCCATTGCAAGTCCGCTGCTGAACAAGGGCCTCCCCCAACCTTTTCCACGAATTCTTGACTAAGCCAATCTGTGCCATATTTTGCCTGCAAACTACTCTATCTCATCTCTGGATCTCCTGTCTGACCTTTTTCTGCTATGCTTACAGTCTGATGGAGCCCAGTCAGTCAGTTTCTTACTCCACCCGATATTCTTTTTTCCTGCTCTATGAGGTGCCCACCTTCATTTCTGTTCTTTTACAACTTCTATAATGTTTTTGACGTCAGTCTGTTCTCTTATCCAGGCTGATCTTTTCTTGTCTCTTAACGATATTCCCATCATTGACCTTTTCTATTGCTCATTGAGAACGGATTAGTTGATTTTCCTTTGATTTTGTCAGATTCCAGGTCTCACAACCGTACGTCACAGCTGGGATTATTTATTCGTTAAATACTTTTCGTTTCATTCATATTGGCAAGCACCTTTTCATGATGTCTCTGTGTTTACGGAAAGGTTTCCATCCAATTGTAATGCATCTGTACATTTCGCTATTATGGTATTTCATTAGTTTTAGTAATTACCGTAAGCAACTGTACTCATCGACTTTTTAAAGATTTTTTTTTCGCTTATTCTGATGACGCTCTTTTGTGAATCTGGATTAAACATTATTTTTACTCCGTTTCCTCTTTAGCCGTACTTTGCAAGTTGCTCTTTTTGGGTCATTCAACATTTTACACAATGTCTCTGCTGCTTCTGAGATTAGGGCAACGACACCTGCAAACATTAAATGGTTTATGATGTCTCCATCTATGTTTACTTCTCTGTTCTACCAGTCTAGCTTTTTGAAAATACGTTCTAGGCTTGCCGTAAATTTTTTTTTGTGAATTTGTATCTCCCTGACGCACGCCATTCTTAACCTTAAATTTTTCCGAGACTTTTTGTAATCTAGCTGCAGCAGTTCCCTCTCGCTATTTATTTTAGAGCAGCTTTACAATGTTCTTATTTACTCTTTCTTCCCACAATAAATTATTCATTGCTATATTCTCCACTGAGTCAAAAGCCTTTTTGCAATCAACAGAACCTGAGGACAGTTGTTTATTATATTCTATAGTTTTCTCAGCTGATTCATTGTGTGTGGATGATCAGTAGTCTAATACCCACTGAGGAATCATTCCTGTTCACGAGCACGGGTTTGTTCCAAATTGGTTATTATTCTGTTTGTAAGGACTTCAGTGAAGAGTCAATAAATAACTGGGAAAAAGATAATTTGTCAATAGTTACTAAGATCTTTTGAGTCACGCTTTTTGTAGAGCAAATTAACTATTGCACTGTGCCATGTTTTGGGAATGTTCTTCTTTGTACACTGAGTAAATAAGTATGCGTAGATGTCTTCTTTGGATCGAAATTGTACATTGAAAAGAAAAATGTTGGTCACTGTGTACTCACTCTGCCTGAGGATAGCCATGGGAAGTGAGTGAGGGACTGTGCAAGAATAGATCCCAAAACACTCATGAAGGCCTGAGAGGGCAGGGGGTGGACTGCGGCAAGAGAGCCCTGGATTTCACAGATGAGGTGGTAGAGCAGAGCACCGACACCTACAGACACCACCACCAATAGCCACACACTCACTGCCGGTACAAGAATGAAGTCAAACTCTTTCTGTTATTTATAACATGCATTTAACGAGATTATTCTTAACGAGGGATTTTTGTACCCCATGAAGGCATGAAACAAAACTGCTGATGTTTAACTCACTAAGTATGCATTTTTACAATGACATTCTCTATTTTTACTAACTTTGGTGCCGCCATTTTATTGCTAAACACACACACACACACACACACACACACACACACACACACACACACACACACACACACACACACATGAAATAGGAGTCCAAAATTACATTCCACAGTACAGAGCAACAAAAATGAAAATAAAGAAATGGTTTAATACAGGATGTAAATAATCAAAAGAAAAAAAAAGAGACTTGTTGTGGAATAGGTACACAAGAAACAGTAGTGAGAGGGCATATAACAACTGTAAACAGGCAAGAAACAATTATACAAAGATAAGGAGGGAGGCTCAGAGACAGTTTGAGAAGAACATTACATATAAAGGTAGTGATCAACCAAAGCTTTTTTACAGCTACATCCGAAGCAAAACCAAAGTTGAAGATAAAATAAAATCCATTAGGGATGAGGGGATCGTATATAAACAAGACATAGATATTTGTGAAGCACTAAATAAATACTTCCAAGCAGTTTTTACAAAATAAAGAAATTTTGAGAAAGATGATGTGGATCATGCATGCCCACACATATTACCAGATATACAAATATCAGAAAAAGAAGTACAAACAGAGATACGTAAAACAGACAAAGGAAAAGCAAATGGTCCTGATGGAATTTCAGGTTGGGTGCTACATGAATGTGCAGAAGAGTTAAGCAGTCCATTGTATTTAATATTCAAGGAATCCTTAGGTCAATGTAAACTACCTCATATTTGGAAGAAAGCAAACATTGTTTTCCTATTCAAGAAAGGGAATAGACCAAATCCACACAGCTACCCACCAGGATCATTGACCAGTGTTGTAAGATACTAGAAAAGCTGATAGGGGAAGTATGGGTAAAACATCTAGAAGAACAGAGTATGATAACAGAGAAGCAGTTCGGTTTTAGAAATGGAAAATCATGTGTTACTAGTCTATTCGGCTACTATGACAGAGTTACAAAAACATTACAGAAAAGAGAAGGATGGGTGGACAGTATCTATTTAGACTTTAAGAAAGCATTTGACTGAATACCTCACCAAAGACTTTTATGGAAATTCTACCATCAAGGAGGTATCCAAGGCAATCTGTACTGTTGAATGCAGGATTTTCTCAGAGAAAGGGAAATGAGAACAATATTAAGGGGAAGTGACCAGCAGAGTTCCACAGGGCTCAGTGCTGGCACCAATTATGTTTTTAGTATATATAAATGACAGGCAGCAATATTGGAAACGGAAGCTATCTTAATGTGTTTGCGGATGATGCAAAAATTCAAAGGAAAATTACTAACAGATTCTTGCAAAGAGCTGCAAGAGGAATTAAACAAGCTTCGTGAATGGAACAATAAATGGCAAATGGAACTCAATGTGGACAAGTGTCATGTAATTAAATTTGGTAAAAGTAAGAAAAGACAAGAATGGGATTATAGGAAGATCAACCCTACACATATCAGAAAGGGAGAAGGACCTAGGAGTAATTATCAATAACAGACTATTCCAGATGATCACATCAGTGAGAAGGTACATAACGCGTATACACTGCATGCTAATATGAGAATAGCATTCACATATGTAAATGAAGACATGTTGAGAAAGATAATAACATCATTCATCAGACCAACTCTGGAATATGCATCAGTAGCATGGAATCCTCATCTCAAAAAACGCATAGAGAGGATTGAAAAAGTACAAAGGGCAGCTACAAGATGGATACCAAGCTTAAGGGATGTAAGCTACGAAGAAAGACTAGAAAAACTGAATCTACCAACACTACTGAAGGGAAGGAAAAGAGGAGACATGATTATGCTATATAAATGCATCTCAGGTAAAGAGAAAATAGACATAAATGAATTTATAACCTATTGGGAAGCATCAGCAAGAGGACACTGCAATAAACTACATAAAAAGAGAGGCGATAAGTGATTGATTGATTGATTGCAAATAATTAAAATCTGGCGGCGCAACTGCCAGGCTCATATGCCGCCGGACGACAAAGTAAAACAGACAGCAAAATAAAAAGTGCATATTCAAATTAAAGTTAATATCTGTTAGTAGGAATAAAACACTGAAAATAATAAAAGAATAGTTTATAAAATATCAATTACTTATAAAAGTGGAAGGAGGCCCGCCTCCTGAAGAAAACTAAAAACATCGTTAAAATCGCTAGAGGCTTCACCAAGCATCGAGGACAAACAGTAGGCACCATCTGCCCCCTTATGCCTATGGAGGAATCCCTGACGTAGGTCCCTCAGACTCGGACACTCGACCAGCAAGTGACGGACAGTAAGGGGAACAAGGCAGTCATCACAGTACGGTTGAGATTCACCATTCATCAGGAACCCATGTGTAAGCCGCGAATGCCCAATGTGAAGCCTAGCAAGAGCCACCTCCAATCGCCGAGACATAGAGGGAAGAACCCTTGGCACAACCACTCTCTGAAAGATTTCTTTTAGTTTATTATGAGAAACAACATCCCACTGTCTCTGCCAACACATACGCATTGTGTACTGCAAGTAAGGTGTTACATCAGAAGCAGGAAGTGGGTAGTCAGTTGGGGGTTGTTGAGAAGATGCAGCTTTAGCTAAAGTATCTGCCCTCTCATTGCCCACTACACCAACATGTGGAGGTACCCAGCAGAAGTCTACACGGTGGCCACGACGGCCAAGAAGACAAAGCCACTCTAAAATTGATAAAACCAATGGATGGGATGCATTAAAAGACTCCAGTGCAGACAAAACACTACGCGAGTCACTAAAAATCACAAAAAAAGATTGGGGGAGAGTAAAAATAATGTAACAGCATATAAAATTGCAGTCAGTTCCGCCGTATACACTGAAGTAATGCCAGGAAGGCTACCAACCCTACTAAAGGAAGGGAAGACAGCACCAAATCCTACTCCAGTATCAGTCTTAGACCCGTCAGTATAGATGGGGACAGAACCCTCATGAATGGAGGCATGTTCTAAAAAGAGGGAGAGGGACACCTGAGAGGGAAGTGAGCCCTTTTTTTCAACAACGGACCTACAGAATGTCATGCGAGGGAGCAGCCAAGAACCCACCCTTGGGATCCTATGTGGACAAATTGCCAGTTTCGGAACAGAGACGGCTAACATATCAGGCTGGACCTTGTAACCAAATGGCTTTGGGAAATTAGGACGGGTGTCAAAAACAGAAGATCAGGAATCCTGGGAGACGATGGTACAAGAAATTGAGTCTGGAATGCGGTGAAGCCGATACCAACATCTCATCATTACCAGCTGGCATCGCAAATCCAAGGGGATTACACCAGCATCCACCAATAAACTTGGAATTGGGGATGATCTGAATGCCCCGGTTGCCAGACGCACATCAGCATGATGCACAGAATTTAACAACCAGAGGCGGGCATCTGTTGCAGAGGAGTAGACCTTACACCCATATTCAAGTTTAGGAAGAATAAGAGACCTATGCAAGAGGAGGAGGGTCTGACGGTCAGCACCCCAAGAGGTATGAGCTAAAACCCACAAAAGACTAAAAGCTTTAAGACAAGCCACCTTAACAGAACGAATATGAGGAGCCCAGGTTAGTCACCCATCAAACAGAGGACCCAGAAACCGCGTCTCTTCCACACAGAATATTCCCCTACCATAGAGATACAAGTCAGGGTCTGGGTGAACCCCTCGAAGACGAGAAAAATGCATAGCCACTTTCTTTGTTGAAGAAAAATGGAAACCGCGAGTTTCTGCCCAGTCAGAAATTCCATTAAGAGCCAGCTGCAACTTCCTCTCTATCAGAGACATTCTAGGCATGGTGAGGGAAATTGAGAGGTCATCGACATATAGTGATCCTCGTACACCGTCAGGAAGTACACTAATGACACTGTTAATGGCTACAGCAAACAGAGTAACACTAAGGATACTCCCCTGCGGTACTCCATTTTCTAGTGCTCTGGCAGTAGAAGGCACTCCTCCCACTTGCACCCTTAAAATTTGGTTAGATAAAAACTGTTGAATAAAAATAGGCAAGCGTCTATGAAGACCAAACTCATGAAGAGAGAGTAAAATACCATGATGCCAGGCAGTGTCATATGCCTTCTCCAGATCGAAGAAGACCGTGAACTGGTGTGGGTTAGTGAAGAAAGCCTCACAGATAGAAGATTCCAAGGACAGCAGTGCAAGAAAGGTAGATCGCATTTTTCGAAAACCATACTGGGCAAGGGATAAGAAGTCACCTCTCTCTAAAAACCACACAATCCTAACATTGACCATCTTTTTCAATACTTTACATGTACAAGACGTCAAAGAAATAGGCTCGTAATTCGTCGCCTATAGGTGGTACTTACCTGGTTTGGGGATGGGGATAACTACAGCAACACCCCAGCAAGCTGGAAACTCCCCAGAACACCAGAGCTTATTAAACGGTGAAAGCAAAAATGAAAGGGACTAATCAGAAAGGTGACGTAAAAAGGCATAAGGAATATCATCATAACCAGGAGAGGAATCATGGCACTGCAACAGAGCTGCCTGGAGTTCACAAATTGAAAATGGAACATTGTAAGGCTCTCCTCCAGCAGAGGCAAAACTGAGACCACGAGACTCTAGGCGCCGACGGTAGCAAGCCGAAGGCATATCTGCATCCCTCTTTGACACACTGGCAAAATGATCAGCATGCAACTCTGCAACAGCATGTGGATCAGCCACAGTTCCACCTGCTGCAGATAAAACAGGAGGGGAGGGAACAGTAAATTTTCCTGAAATTTTCCTTACCCAGTTCCACACCTGGGTGATGAAAGTCCTCGCATTGATGGAGGAAACATAACCCTTCCAGAATGAACGCCTGGCCTCCTTTGAAACCCGCCTCATATGAGCTCGTGCCCTCTGAAATGCCACCAAATACTGAGGATCCCCACGGTGACGATGAAGTCGAGAGAAGGCAACTCGTTTGGCTCTCACTGCGGAACTGCACTCAGAGTTCCACCAAGGAACTGGGCGTATAGGAAACTGACCCTTCATTTTGGAACGGATATCAGGGCTGCTGAGTGCAACACGGTATTGAAAAATGACACAGCCTCAGTGAGACAGCCAAACTCGTTGACAGAAAGGGAAATGGAACTTAATTCCCTGAAACTTGGCCAGTCAGCCTTATCCAGAAGCCAGCGAGGAAGACGTGGCTGAGGTCCACCAACACTAGCAGTTAAAAGTAATGGAAAATGGTCGCTGCCATACAGGTCTGGCAACACATCCCAGTTAAAATCTAAAACAGCATCAGCTGAGCATAAAGACAAATCAATGGTAGTAATTGTTCCAGTCTGACTATGGAAATAAGCCATTTTATTGGCACTGAAAATGCCTAATTCCTCATCTTCCACTAAAGAGGCCACCATTACACCCCGAGGGTTGGCCTCACTGTTTCCCCATAGCGAATGGTGACCATTCATATCTCCTAGTAACAGAAAGGGAGAAGGAAGGTCATGAATAAGGAGTTCCAGATCCGCCCTTTCAACAGTAGCACTAGGAGGAAGATAAAGACTGCAAACTGTATACTGCCGACGTAAAAACATCTGGAAAGCAACAGCCTGCAGGGGAGTGAAGATGTCCAGATGATGGTAGGGAATATCCTTGCGAAGGAAGATAGCAGCACCTTCATGATGACCTTGGCCCAGCACAGGATCAGAATAAAAGACATGGTAACCAGAAGGACCGGAAGAAACAGTATCACCTACCATGGTCTCCTTGATACACATGCACAGAGGAGTAAATTGAGAAACCAGATGACACAATTCATCATAGTTGGCACATAAACCCCGACAGTTCCACTGGATGATGGAACCCATAAGGAAGGAATGATGATTATGTGTGGGACGTACACCTGACAAGCGAGCGGGTTTCGAATGATGCTTATGAAGGCCCTTGACAGGACTCGAGTCATTTGAGAACGCCATCCTATCCTGCAGATCTGAAGCACCTACGAACTGTCCAACAACATCCCAAGGTGGAGACTGGACCAGAGCTGAACCATCAGCTTCAGATGTCACCTGGTTAGATCCCTCAGCCTGCTGGACAGAGGGAACAGGAGAGGTGTCGACAGAAGGGTCAACAACAGAGACCTTAGGTGGCCAGTCTTCATGTTCAGAGGACTCTGATGAACAACGGTGACGTTTGCCAGGTACAGATGGAGCCTCGGGCATACTGGCTACAACATGAGAAGAAGTCTAGTCAATGCGGTTTTCTGCCACCACCACAGAAGTGTGCAAATCATCAGCCACCAAAGTGGGGGCAGAAACAGTCGGAGTAGGGGGTGCACAAGGTTCATTTTCACAATCAGTATGAACGATAGGGACAGCATCCTGCAAAGCACTAGATGATGCAGTGGGCACTGGATTGGGTCGAGGCTGTCTCTGAGACATAGGGCGGTGTACTGGTATCCCAGAAAGGACAGAAGCATACGTAACACCGGGCTGGAAGAAGAAAGTCTGGGCTCTCTTCTTAGCCTCGGGAAATGAAACCTTCTCAAGTGTTCGAATTGATAAAATCTCCTTTTCCAGGCAGTAACGAGGACAGTTTTTAAGAAGATACAGCATGAGGGCCCCCACAGTGATAGCATTTGAGGGGTCCTGGACAGTCACTGGCATGACTTGGTCTGCCACAGGAGATACAGACACCAGGAAGGCCAGCCTGTGAGCGGCGGCAAAATCGGCTAACATGTCCATACCCCTGGTGGTGAAAACAGCACTTTGGGGTTGGCACATACGGCTTCACAGGAAGAAATAACCAAGCCAGTTTCACGGACCTAGGCAATGTCAATTTATCAAATGTCAAGGACAATGTTGGAATCGGGGTCAAGATACCATCTATCTTTTTTTGAAGGCGCTCAACCTTCACCACACTAAACGACTGCAGATCTTCCAACAGTCACTCCTCTGAGTATCGGAGGATGTCACGAGGGAAAATGACACCCTTACATTGGTTGAAGGCTCCATGAGGAACACAGGTAACAGCAGAACCAGCAACAGAGGTCAAATTCATTAGCCAGGAGCTCTCCTCTGGGGTGGACACCTCAATGAGAATGCTTCCATCCCCCTGGGAAGATATCTTGGGCTCTCTTCCACAAGCTGACACTATGGCATGGTGCAGCTCAAAGATATCAACATCTAGGACTGACCCTCCTATGGAGGATTTCAGCACCAGATACTTTGCGTAAGAAGCTGGCACCAGTTCTTCTGTGCTCAACCCCAAAGCCGTACCTACCCGACGTGACCGCCTCCCAGTCCCAGTTGAATGCTGGGACAAAGGAGGACATCCACCAGTGGCCTGGTAAGGCTCCAAGGTGGCAATAAGGGAGTCGCCAGGGACAGAGCCAGAGTCGTTAACGAAATTTGTTTTATGAGTGGTCATGTGGTTCAACAAAACCTTCATTCCCCCACCCCTCCACCCACCATGGATCCCAACAAGGGGAGGTCTTATGCCAGGGACAACACCACTGGCGACCCAAGAGGTAGCAGGAGAGTATATGCGGGTAACCACTGGGGGTCCTTGGCAAGGATGACTCCAGGACGATAGGAACCACCAGGTCCCCCAGTGCCCACTTGACCCTAGCCAATGCATGACCAGCAGATTGACCTGGTTGACCCAACCAGGCCGCCCGTCTAGCCAGAATAAAGAACCAAAGAGGTGTATTGCTAGCTGCAGGGTGCATCGTGCAGCATCGCTCAACCCCCAGGACTCCTGTCTCCCAGCATTATGGGACGCCACGCACGGCAAACACGTGGGGAGGCAACAGTCCCGCCCTAGATGGTAAATGTGCAGGGACTAACCTCACCAGCAGGCCTCCTCCACGATTGATGTAGGGAGTGCTTGGGCCATAGGGCTGACAAATACCGAGCCCTACAAAGGTAGGCATGCCTCCCGAGTAGGTGGCACTGCCAGCCACGCTTCAAGCCCCGCCACCACGTCAAGGTGACCCCCCTCAGCGGGGGAGAGGCAATAAAGACATAAAGAAATTCAGTTTCCCAAATAAGGCAATTCATCAGTGGAATGCACTACCGAATAAAGTAGTGTTTGCCAAAACTATTTACAAATTTAAGGATATGTATGATAAAAATGGATCAATGGACAGGACAGTAGGAGCATGACTCATTCCTGTAATGATACAGTTAGGTAAGAGCAATTAGGCAGTTAAGAACACACACACACACACACACACACACACACACACACACACACACACACACACACACACACACACATAAATATATACTGTATATATAGATATAGATAGATAGATAAATAGATATAGATAGATAGATAGATATAGTAGAAAGAGTTAACACAATGTAGTGACGAATATAATGGATTTTATTACCAGACGTTTCGACATTTCCTTAATGTCATCTTCATTGGTCTAAAGTGATACAATTATTAAGATTACATACATGTAAATATCAAAGTGCTTTAAATATACAACAGTCGTAAATAAGAGAATTAAGCAATGTTTAAGGGGTAGGATGATATAGTACTGTTAAGCTGGGGTTTCTGCAGTTTAATATGCAACGACTCTAAGATTCTTACACCGTCATTAGAGCAGCTATCAAGTATTTTAAAATATTCACCTTTAAGACGATTATCACATTGGTCCTTGTATATTATATTGAAATATATCTATATAAAAAAATGACATTGGGTGGAATGTACTGTAGGTCCATGGAAGCAAAAAAATCTAACCGGAGAAAAGGGGGCCTGAGAAATTTGGTCCGTGGCGGAAAATAACTTTATGGGAAAAAATACATCCGTAGGAGAAAGTAGTTTCATGGGGGCATAGCGCCATAAGAAAAAAACAGATGAGAAAAAGGTCCAGGAGTAATAAAAAAAAGTCATGGCGAGAAATAGGTCCATGGGGAAAACAGATCCAATGAGGGAAAATAGGTTCGTGGGGGAAAACTGGCCAAAAGATGAAAACAGTTCCATGGAGGAAACGAGGTTCATGGAGGATAATGGGTCCATGGGGGAAAAGTTCATTCTTATTATAAGTGACTGTGTTACTATTACGCTGGGTTAGTAATTATTGTACATTCAGGCGATAATGATCAACCCAGGAACACTCCACATATTGCAGACAATAAAGGCTGAATCTATCTCTTCCAGATAGAAAATTTTCTTGCAAGTTGAGTAACATTATGCATATTGTACGACAGTTATGAAGCTGAATGACATAGTCTTCTGACAGTAAGAATTATATACTCATTAATGTATATATATCTTTATCTGTGTATCTGTCTATCAATCTGTCTATCTATCTATCCATCTATGAAAGATGTATTCGTTCAGAAAGATAAATATTCGCTGGCTGGCTACTCATTACTCACATCTGAAAGGTGTTAGAAGTTTCCTCCAGTGTTCATTCGGTGAACTTTTTGCCGTAATAAAACCCATGGGCTCCATGAAATACATCTTGCTGAAGTCCACCACTCGTGCTCGTTCCAGCATCAGACTCAGATTCAATGAGAAGTTGGCTCGTCTGATCTCTACATCGCCCACTATGCCTGTGAAATGACCCTGATGGAGGGGAAGAATTGTGTAATGAAGGAATTTGCGGTGGGTGGGAAATTTTGAAATAAAACAAAATACAGTATATTTCAACACAGTGAAAAAGACTGCATACTGCTGAGTAGAGTTGGAAAACACTCACGTCGTCCTTAAGAACACCCCACTGGCCGTCCGCTGGCATGGTTAATACGTAAGTGAAGTTCAGTTTTTTAGACAGCACGTCAAGGAGATACACATCTACACATGGTTTAGGCTTGACGGTCAAAGATCCTTCAATTTCCTCAAATACGATGAGAGGCTTGATGTACAGTGCCACAGCCCTCATTTTCTCACCGTAAAAGTTGGTCATTTGGTCTGGGAATATGTCATTAGTATTTGCTAGGCCAGTGTCTGTGGACCACTTGTTCACACTGAGGACTTGAGGGGAGCCTGAAGGGTGAAAGAGCTGGCGGATTAATACACGCCAGTAGGTCTTGTTTTGATATTCCTGGTGGGTGAGGGCTGCCACATTTTCCTCCTTCCCTAGACGTTGATCCAAGAGGAAATGTTCTGCGTCGGTGGGGTTTTGGACGTGAACCAAGAAGTAACGAGTGAGCTTCTTGGTGGTGAATGGATCTGTGAGTAATGGCAGGAGGCGAGAGTCTGGAAGTCCTGCCAGCAGATAAATTACACACGAGAAAGGGGTCACTCGAAAAGTATTGTTATTGATGAAAGTCAAGACTTTCCCCGACTGGTGATTATATTGATCTACGATTATTTGCGAATGATATTTATATTTTTGCAATATTCTTTCTTCTATATTAATCTTTTTATTTAATAAGCTGACAGGGGAAAGATCGGTGTTAAATGAATGTTGGTTTGGTCGTAAGGACGCCAATACATTCCTGGGACCATAAGTTTTATTGCTGATCATGAAAACTCTTAGACAGTTTGGCGTGAACTGCTGAGCCAGGAGATTCGTGAGTAAAGTTATTTCCCCGGCTTCGCTGTTCTTGGAAGGGGCCGTGCCGTAGTCTGTGCGTACGAGGCCGATCAGTGTGATAATTATGACTGAAGAAAGTTGCATGCTGAGCAGGCTGACCCTGGAAAAAACGAATGGTCTATTAGTAATTGTATATTATGTAATTATGACGAGGCAAAATCACAAAGAGCAAAACTTTTGCTTGCATTTATTGAGGAAAATATGAGTATACCATTTTTTGTTCATTACAAAACGCATTACAGCAAAAACTTTCGAAATTTTAGGTGTCACAGGGTGACAGAGAGAGAGAGAGAGAGAGAGAGAGAGAGAGAGAGAGAGAGAAAGAGAAAAGCAGATTGCTAAGGATATTTGTCCCTGTGGTTTCATTTCTTTCCTTTGGTCTGAATGTATTCGTGTGTAAAATACTATGAAAATAATGGACCTCCAAAATACTGGAGATAATGATGCAACTGTACATGTTGTTACAAAGAGTCAAGTGGCCAGATCTGAGGTGACTGAATTCCAAGAACATTAGTGACCTTTGTAGCTTTTCTTGTACAGTTTTGTTATTTTGCATTATATCCTGAGTCCCATAACGTTCAATAACAGCAAGTGACACACACACACACACACACACACACACACACACACACACACACACACACACACACACACACACACACAGTATAATGAGTGGAATGGATATGTATGAAGACATTACTGATAATCACACCTGCTGTAATTTCTCTCAAACAGAAAAAAAAACATCAATAGCAAGAGTTCATTTTAATCTTATTATACATCTTCTGATGTCTACTTTCATTTTTAACTTCTCAGATCGTTGTTTTATCTATATCTGAAAATGTTAATAGGTCTATAACTGGGTGTCATAAACTTAGAAGAGGTTACACGAACAGATTCTCTCCACGCACATTGTTCTTAGACATCACTCTAATAAATATACCTATTAACCCTATTCCAACACTTAATCCTCGGTCTCCTTTCCCTCTCTCCCCAACCGCCAGCTCGAGCTTCCTGCCTATTCTCTGTTCTCACTACATATCAACAAACAATCTTTCCACAACCTCATATATGTAAGGACTTTTTACTGACTTCTGATCATTAGAAACATTGTTATACTAGGAAAAATCATAGAAATTTCAAAGGCTTTATTCGCCTTTACCCCATGAACAGGGAACAGTATTATTTTTGTTCACGGTATGAAAAGTAATAGTTTTCAGGTAAATGAACAAAAATTTTACTTTATTTTGAAATTCCATTGGAAAGGGAGAGAGAGAGAGAGAGAGAGAGAGAGAGAGAGAATAAAAAGAAAAATAATCCGTAAATAAGTTGAAATCTACAATAGTCTTTACCACGTAACGGAATAAAAAAAAAAAAAAAAACTTATACGATAGAATATTTACTGGAACGGAATAATGGTGACGGTCGGCGTAATGTTTTCTTTGGTGGTGGTGTTCCATAATGAGGAATATTTATGCAGTAAAAGTAGTTTTTTACAAAATTTAATTCTATTATTTTCTTTGAAAAATGTGCAGTACGGAATGGTTGATTGATTGATTGATTGCGCATAAGTAAAATCTGGCGGCGAAACTACTAGGGTCATTTGCCTCCTGACAAGATAAAAAACGCCACAAATAAAATGTGCATATTTAAAATAAAGTTATTCACCGCAAATAATTAAAGAAAAGTTTATAAAATATCAGTTACTTAGAGAAGTGGAAGGAGGCCCACCTCCTGGAGAAAGCTAAAAGCATCATTAATATCGCTGGAGGCTCCACCAACCATTGAAGACGGATCGTAGGCACCATCTGCCCCATGACGCCTATGGAGGAACCTTCAACGTAGGTCCCCTAGACTTGGACACTCAACCAGCAAGTGACGGACAGTAAAGGGAACAAAGCATTCATCACAGTACAGTGGAGTCCCGCCATACATCAAAAGCCCATGTGTAATACGAGAGTGCTCAATGTGAAGACTGGCAAGAGACACCTCCAGTCTCCGAGGCATGGAGGGAAGAACCCTTGGCACAACAACTGTCTGAAACATTTCTTTTAGCTTATTGTGAGCAACACCATTCAAGAGGAGTAGACTGTAGCACCAGTCGAGCAGGGCAGTACTGCCAAGGTGGATGGAAAGCTGATGACAGGGAAAGCTGGAGCTCCGACTTCATCAGACCTCGGGACTAGTTCCTGACCTCTTTTGCTGAACTTTTTTAGTGTTTCAGTAACACAGAGATTAGGCCAGCATGCTGTCCAATACAAGTTTCTCTAACTGTCAACACCAAACTACATGCACACTACACACTACACTTCCTTTTCAAAATTTTAGAGAAAATGGTGACTAATAACGTAGCATCAGTCCCCAGGGTGGGGGACCATAAATGACCCCACCCGCCACTCTCCTGGTGACGACTCAACGATCTGCCTGCAACCACTGACTCACTTCTTCATTTCTGCAACATTCGTGGCCTTTCCTCTAACTTTCTCTCTGTTGAGCACCACTTCTCCTCCTCTAAACCTCATCTTCTCTTCTTAACTGAGACTCAGCTGTCTGAGGCAGCTGATGGTAAACCCTCTTCTATATCCTCCTACTTTCTCAATACTCATCTCAAAGCCAAAGGTGGCTGTTGTGTATAGGTATGCAACGACTTATCTTGCTCTTGTGTTCTTGAATTTGATTTTTCTGAATTCTCTGTTCTCTGGCCTCGCCTTTCCTGTCATTCTCTGACTAAATATATCTGTGCTGTTTACTTATCACCAAATTCTACTGACTATGAGAAATTCATCAACAATCTTACTTCTACGATGCAACACATCCTATACGTTTCTCCTTTATCTGAAATCTCCATTCTAGGATATTTCATTGTTCACCATCACCTTTGGCTCTCCTCTCCTTCCACTGACCTACCTGGTGAACAAGCCTACATCTTTTCTATCCTTAATGAACTAGACCAACTTGTACAGCATCCTAACCGTAGCCCCAACTGCCTTGGAGAGAGTTCCAACATACTTGACCTCTTTGTTACAACTAATCCTCTTAATCTTTCCTTTCCGGTGGGCTCCTCTGATCACAACCTTATTACCTTAACATGTCCTATCGCTCCAGTACAGCCTGTGGACCCTCCAAAGAAACGTTGGTTGTGGCACTTTGGAGCTGCTGATTGGGAGGCCCTCAGGCAGTACTTCTTTGATTTTCCCTGGAATGATCATTGCTTCCATGGCTGGGGGTCATCTGAGTGTGCCTCGTGGATTACGGAGGTTATTCTTTCGGGCATGGAAGCATACATTCTTTTCTCATATCCTTTGACTAATGCAAGAAACTCTTGGTTTAATCACGCTTGTTCTAATGCTGTCCACAACAAAAAGAGGGCCTATAAAAGGTATGGCACCCAACCCACCCCTGAGTCACATCTTTTTATGTTCTTCGTTCTGCTTAAAAAAATTCCATCTGTATTAAATGCTCTCAACTCTCTAAGACGAATTCTTCCTGGTCCTTCTGGCACCTTGCCAGGAACCTTTCTAACAACTTTACCTCATCATCCTTCCCTCCTCTTTTCTACTCTGATGGCTCTGTAGCTATTTCCTCTACTGATAAAGATCTCCTTGCTCAGGCATTCTCCTCTAATTCCACCTTAGATGATTCCGGTGCTGTTCCTCCATCACTTCCCCCCTCTGACTTCCTCATGGCTGACATTGAAATTTCTTCAGCTGATGTATTTTCTGCCATCACTGGCCTTAATACTAACAAGGCATATGGGCCTGATGGGGTCCCTCCTACTGTCCTCAAGAACTGTGCTTCTGTGCTTACACCCTGCCTAGGTAAAGTCTTTTGCCTTTGTCTATCAACTAGTACCTTTCCTTCTTGGTGGAAGTTTGCTCTCATTCAGCCATTCCCAAAGAAGGGTGACCATTCTCAGCCCTCTAACTATCGTCCAATTGCTTTAACATCCTGTGTCTCAATTTTTTTTTAGTACATTCTTAACAGAAAAATTTTAAAGCATCTTTCCTATTACAACCTTCTTTCTGATCATCAGTATGGGTTCCGTCAGGGACGCTCCAGTGGCGATCTTCTCACCTATCTTTCAGACTCATGGTCATCCTCTTTTCGGGACTTTGATGAAAGCTTTGTCATTGCAATTGACATCTCAAACGCTTTTGATCGAGTCTGACATATAGCTTTAATTTACAAACTGACCCACAGTTTCTATCCTTCTATCTGTGCCTTCATCTATGGTTTCCTTTCTGGTCGTTCTATATGTGCTGTTGTAGATGGCCATCGTTCTTCTTCCTAGATCTGTCAAGTGTTGTTCCTCAGGGCACTGTCCTATCACCAACTCTCTTCGTTTTATTCATCAGTGTCCTTCTAAGCTGTATATCTATCTCTATTCACTCATAGCTGATGAGTCCACCCTTCACCTTTCCATTCGGTTCCCGCAACCTCCATCTCAGCCATTATATCAACAAAGATGGGATGAAGCTATGGCACACCTAATGTCTGACGTGGCTCGTATCTCTGACTGGGGTAAAAATAATCTTGTTTTTAATGCATCGAAGACTCGCCTCCTACACCTATCAACCCAACAAAATCTTCTGCAGGAGTACCCACTAATGCTTAATAATATCCAGGTCAATCCTTTGGGTTTCATTCTGTCGAGACTTATCTTGGAAAGATCATATATCTCTTGTAATATCTGCTTCCAAGAGATTAGATGTGCTAAGCCAACTCTGTACCTTCTTTGCCTGTGATAAGTTGCTGACTTTATAAACAGGTTTTATTCGCCCCTGTGTAGAGTAGAACTCTCATGTCTGAGGAGGCTCCTCACATACAGCTCTTGTCAATAGTGTGGTGTCAAAGGCTTATCATCTCATTAACTCTCATCCTCTTACTACTGTAGCTGCCTTCAACCTCCGTCTCTTTGCCTTTGTTGCATCATTTTCTCTTTTCTATCGCTACTTCAATGGTCACTGCTCCTCTGAACTGTCTCCTTGTATCCCTCCACCTCTATGACAGACACGTAGCACCCATCTAATGCAAGAATTAACCGTTACTCCCAATCCTTCATTTATGCAACAGATCAACTCTGGAAATGTCTCCCTCAGTCTGTATTTCCTACTTCCTACGATCTCCAGTCTTTCAAACGCAGTGTGTCCAGGCATCTCAAAATGAACGGATCATGAATTGGGCTCAATGTTTTTTTTTTTTTTTCTTGGGAGGTATGGTTTGTGGGGTATAAGCCTTTCATTCCTTCTTTCTTGCATAGAAAAAAAAAAATCTTTCTCTGCCAACACTTACGTATTGCATACCACATGTAAGGTGTTGCATCAGAAGTGGGAAGTGGGTAGTCGGTAGGTGGCCATCGAGAAGACACAGTTTTAGCTAAAGTATCTGCTCTATCATTGCCCACCACAACAACATGAGCAGGAACCCAACAGAAATCCACATGAAGGCCATGATGGCCAAGAAGAAAAAGCCACTCTAAAATCAATAAAACCAGTGGACGGGATGCATTACAAGACTCCAGTGCAGAGGAAGTACTATGGGAGAAACTAAAAATCACAAAAGCAGATTGGGGGAGAGTAAATATTATTGGAGAGCATAATATCGCAATCAGTTCTCCCATATACACTGAAGCAATACAAGGGAGACTACCCCCCCTATTAAAGGAGGAGAAGACAACACCAAAGCCTACTCCAGTATCAGTCTTAAATCCGTCAGTATAGACAGGGACAGAGCCCTCATGAGTTGAGGCATGTTCTAAAAAGAGAGAAAGGGACACCTGAGAGGGAACCGAATCCTTTTTACCAAAAACGGACCTGCAAAATGTCACACAAGGGAGTAGCCAAAAACCCACCTTCAGGATCCGGTGTGGACAGATTGCTAGTCTCAACAGCGTCTAACATAACAGAAAGGACCCTGTAACCAAAGGGCTTCAGGAAACTAATACAGGTGTCATAAACAGAAGATCGGGAATCCTGGGAGACAATGGCACAAGAAACTGAGTCCGGAATGCGTGAAGATGATACCAACACGTCATCACCAATGACTGGTGATGTAAATCCAAAGGGATGACAGCAGCATTCGCCAACAAACCTGAAATCGGGGATGACCTGAATGCCCCGGTTGCCAGACGTACACCAGCATGATGCACAGAATTTAACAACTGGAGACGGGTATTTGTTGCAGAGGAGCATATTTCACACCCATATTCAAGTTTAGGAAGGATAAGAGACCTATGCAAGAGGAGGAGGGTATGACAGTTAGCATAAGGTATGGGCAAAAACCCTCAAAAGACTTAAAACTTTAATACAAGCCACCTTCACAGAACAAATCTGAGGAACCCAAGTTAGTCATCTTTCAAACAAAAGACCCAGAATCCGCGTCTCTTCCACACAGGATATTCTCCAACCATAGAGATACTGTACAAGTCAGGATCTGGGTAACCCCCCAAAGACGGCAAAAATGCATAACTACTGTCTTTGTTAAAGAAAAATGGAAGCTGCAAGACTCATCCCACTCAGAAACTTTATTAACAGCCAGCTGTAACTTTCTATCAGAGACATTGTAGATGCAGTGAAGGAAATCGAGAGGTCATCTACATATGGTGAGCTTCGTACACCATCAGGAAGTACACTAATTACTATTGATGGCCACAACAAAGAGACGAACACGAAGGATGCTCCCCTGAGGTACCCAATCTTCAAGTGCACGGACATCAGAAAGCACTCGTCCTACTAGGACCCTCAAAAAACGGTTAGATAATAACTGCTGAATAAAAATATGCGAATGCCCAAGAAGACCAAACTCATGAAGAGAAAGTAAAATGCCATGACACCAGGTAGCGTCGTATGCCTTCTCCAGATCGATGAAGACCTTGACCTGGTGTCAGTTAGTGGGGAAAGCCTCACAAATAGAAGATTCCAAGGACAGTAGGGTATCAGTGGCAGACCACATTTTTCGAAAACCATACTGGACTGGAGATAAGTAAATGCCCTCTCCCCCCTAAATACGACACGAACCAACCATTTACCATCTTCTCCAACACCTTGCAAACACAAGAGGTTAGAGCGATGGTATGATAATTTGTTCCCTGCACATGATCCTCTCTGGGTTTAGGGATGAATATAACCACAGCAACACCCCATGAAGATGGAAGCTCACCAGTACACCAAATTCTATTATATAATGCCAGTAAAAACAAAAAGGATTCGTCTGACAAATGATGTAAAAAGGTATATGGAATATCATCATGGCCTGGAGATGAATGAAGACACTGTGACAAAGCCGTCTGAAGCTCAGAAACAGAAAAGAGGATATTGTAAGACTCTACCCCAGACGATGTGAAGCTGAGGATACAGATTCTAAGCACTGGCATTGGCATGCCAAAGGCGATTCAGTGTCCTTTTTAGACACACCAGCAAATGGCTTGACAAATGCTTTTGCAACAGCAAATGGATCAGTCACAGCCCCACATTCATCAGATAAAACAGGAGGGAAACGAACAGAAAATTTGTCAGAAATCTTTTTGGCCCAATTCCACAGTTGGGTGAAAGAAGTCCTCGAGTGAAGGGAGGAAACCTACATCTGCTATGAAGCACATCTGGCCTCCTTCAAACATGAAGCGCATGAGCACGGCCTGTCTGAAAAAGCAACAAATTTTGAGTGTTCCCACAATGATTGCGAAGCCGAGAGATGGCAACCCGTTTCGTCCTCACTGCCGAGGGGTCCAACAGGGAACTGGACATTCAGGAAGTTGACCAGAAGTCTTGGGAATAGATAAAAGCACTGCTGAGTGCATTACAGTACATCAGTTATATATGCCACTGGCTCATCAGCACTACGAAATCCATCCACAGTGCAGTCAGTGGAACATAACTCCCTGAAGAGTGGCCAGTTTGCCTTGTCCAGGCATCAGCAAAGAAGACGTCATTGTGCCTCACACTCAGCAGAGGTTAAAAGAATTGGGAAGTGATCACTGCCATGCAAATCTGGCGACACAGCCCGACTAAAATCTAAAAATAGCAGTAATTGAGTACATAGACAAATCTATGGCCATGAAAACACCAGTCTGACTATGAAAGTACGTCGTTTCACCTGAATTCAGCAATCCCAACTGCTCATTGTCTACCAAAGAAGACAGCATGGCACCTGTGGGGTTGGTCATACTGTCACCCCACAGTGGATGACGACCACTCAGATCACCCAGTAAAAGAAAGGAGAATGGAAGGTCACAAACTAGGTGAACAAGATCTACCTGCTCAGCAGGAGCACTTGGAGGAGATTAAGACTACACAATGTATATTGATGACGAAGGAAAATCTGAATGACAATAGCCAGCATTGGAGTTCAAAGATTTGGACAAGTGAATGGGACACCACGGTGAACTAGGAGAGGAACACCACCGTGATATCCGTGGCCAGGAAGAGGATCAGAAAAAAAATACATGGTAACCAGAAGGACACAGAAGGAGCAGCATCCCCAACAACGGTCTCCTGGATGCATAGGCATACTGGGGAAAGGTGGGCAATATGACTACGCAATTCCTCCCACCTAGCACGTAAACCACGACAATTCCATTGAATTATAGATCCCATAATGGAGTGGCATTATATCATGTTACTTCCAGTACCAGATTTTTGGAAAGTGGGAACTTTGATGGTACCGCCTGGAGGAGGAACCCAAGATACCTGGTTTTGTACACGGTGAAGGGGAGGAAGATGAAGGCTGGACAATGGTCTTTTTCTGTGGTGGAGCAAGAGATGGTTTTGTAGGGGGACTGGAAGCTGCCTTATATGGAACAGAGAGGCAATGCTATTACAAAAAAGAGTACAATCAGTGGCACACCCCACAGTACTATGATCCTGAGAAGGCAAGGCCTTATGCAACTGAGGAGGTGCATCAACAACCCAGGCATCACCACTGTCTGGTGGGGTCCTGACTGTCAGCAAAATGCTATCCTCAGCCTGCACTCGCCCGGACCCCTGATAACCCTGGAGAGAATGAATTGTGGGTTCCCCAGCTGAAACCCTTGGTGGCAGGGCCTCAATCTCTGAGCACCCTGAGGAACTTCGGGGACACTTGCCACGCACAGGAGAGATGCTGGTTTTTTGGATATGTCAGGACAAGGAGAAGCATCGACATGGACGTCTGCCACCGCCAAGGAAGAGTGTCGACCCTCGTTCACTGAAATGAAGGCAGAAACATTAGTTGAAAAAGGCAGGTTACCATTCGCCTCACAAGCAACAGGAGCCTTAGCAACGACAGTCTGCAAATCACAGGAGAGGGAGCAGTAGATGGCACAGATCGAGGCAGAGTCCTACACACGGGACCCCACACGGATGCACCGGAGAGGTCAGAGGCTTAAGAATTGCGGGGCTGAAAAAATCGAGTCAGGCTCTCCTTTCCTCAGGAAAGGAAACTTGCTCATGGGTACATATGGACAAAATCTCTTTCTCAAAAGCATAGCAAGACAAGTGCCAAGAGGAGGCAGCATGAGCGACAAAAGCAGCTAACAAGCCCATACCCCCTGGCAGTAAAAACATCTCTTCGGGGCTTCACAGGAAAAGATAACCAAGCAAGTTTCACAGAATCAGTCAATGTTAATTGGTCAAAGGTCAGGAATAGCATCAGAGTTGGTGTCAAAGCACCATCGATCTTTTGTTCCCTGTAAACACTGACAACACCAGAAGAGCTTAGTTCCTCCAACAACTGAGTCTCAGGGTATCGGAGGAGTTCCCAGGAGTAAACGACCCCCTTACATTGGTTAAAGGTGGCATGGGGTACACAAGTCATACTGAGACCAGATACGGGGTCAGAGATCGGAGACAGGAGCTCTCTTCTGGGGAGGACACCATCCTCTTGGGATGAGATCTCAGCTTCTCCATCACAGGTAGAAACAATAGAGTTTAAGCACTGGATACTTTGGAAAATTCTCTTGCACCGTGCTTTCTGGGCCGAACCCTATTCCGAACTTGCCCAACGTGACTTCCTCCTAGTCCTCCACTGGGACAGAGGAGAAAAGTCCCTAGGGGCCCAGAAAGGCTCCAGAGTGGCAATGAGGGAGCAGGATCCTTAAGAGTGTCCAGGGACAGGTGCCACGTCATCAACAACATTTTTATCAGAAGACACCATATATACAAAAATAGAACTTCATTCCCTCAACCCTCCACCCACCACGGATCCCAGCAAGGGGAGGTCTTATGGCAGGGACAACACAATTGTTGATCCCAGAAGTAGCGGGAGAGTATATGCAAGCAACGACTGGGGGGCCCGGACAAGAGTGACTCCAAGACGATAGGAGCCACCAGGCCCCCAGCACCCACTTGACCCTAGCCAACGCATGACCAGCCATTGACCTGGTTGGGCCCAACCAGGCTGCCCATCTTGCCAGAACAGGTATTGCTAGCTGCAGGGTGGAGCATGTAGCATCGCTCAACCCCCAAGACTCCCATCTCCCAGCATTACGGGACACCATGCATGGCTGACTCATAGGGAGGCAACAGTCCTGCCCTAGATGGCAAATGGGCAGGAACAATCAGCATCACCAACAGCCCTACTCCACCAGTGATGTAGGGGGTGCTTGGTCAACAAGGCCAACAAATACCAAACCCTACATAGGTAGGCATGCCTTGAGAGTAGGTGACACTGCCAGCCATGCTTCAAGCCCCATCACATCAAGGTGACCCGCCCTCAGCAGGGCAGTACGGAATGGAGGTGAGTCATTTAACCCTCCCCATCCCGATGTTTTCTGGGCAGTGGTACGCCCCAGTCCCGACATTTTTGGACCTTTTTTTTTTTTTTGGCTCAAACATCCGCTTTTGGTGAGAAACATCGAAAATTCATAGAGAAATCACTCACCTGAGGTTTAAAATACTCGATCCAGGTAGGAGTACCTCCTTACCTTACAGGGTTTTCTATCAGGCTGGCTGCAAAGAAAACGAGTTCTATGGGAGGATAACTATTCCAAACCACTCATAAACGGTATTTATTTATTTATTTGGTACGAATTTATATGTAGTACGAGAGTATATTGGTTTTCAAACGGTAATATAGGCATTATAAGCATTGTTTCACTCACTAACTCATCACCATTCCTGACCTTTTTTTGCCACATTACCTGATCATCATTTCTGACTGTTTCTTCCTCTAATGTTTGTCCTCCACATTGTCATCAATTAGGGAATCACTCTGGCCCTGAATTTCGTACCGTGGCATGACATGGCTTTACTGGCCAGGTCACTGATAACAGGTGAATTGCTGAGAAAAGGTCATGCAGGGGGGGGGAGAAGGTCATGCTAGGCATTGTCTCTGCCTGGCATCTTGTAGAGGAAGGTGTCCCGTGTATACGTGCCAAAAATCACTTGCGAAAATTGAATATTGTGCAAATTAGGGACCTTGCAATGTTGCCACGTTAATTTATGTCTCCGGGATATGAGTGCACATCATGTGAGGACGTGAATTCACGTCTCCGGGACGGGGCGGGTTAAGACACTCATAGTGAGATGATGGATCAGATAGGGCTTGCTGCAGCCTGCAGTGGTTAAGAAAAGAAACTAAAAAGTACTGTAGCCGAAAAGTAAAATTCTTTTTTTAATGTGATAGTAAAATATTTGTAGTCGAATATGACAGACCATGAAGACGGAATCAGCCAGAGGACAATAAAAAGTTTTTATGGTGCAAGGTTGATCTCTTTGTTATAAAAGGTCTCAATGGCAATTAACAAAAGGTTATGCATAGATTTTTGTGTAATTGTTGCAGTGAACATGCAGGTGAACAACTGCATAATTAGAGACGGCACAGGTTAAAATGACATTCCATACATCCACTGCAGAGTTTCGTAATTTTGCATTATGTCATGAGCCCCATAACGTTCAGCAGCAAGTAACACACACACACACACACACACACACACACACACACACACACACACACACCACTTGCCGGCTCAGTGGTAATGCTCTCACTTAGCATCTGCTAAGATGGGAGTTTGCCCTTGCTCGGGATGCAAAAAATTTCACTGATGAAGCGGGTGGTTACTGTTCCCCTTGAGCAAGAGCATGGGTGTGTGCATGCGTCAAGGTCAAGGCTTTGCCCTTAGATCAGACTATATGACCTCTCAGCTTTCTAATGGGAAGGTAAAAACCTGATTATTTCATCCATCACGTGATCCTGACTGACCTGGTGAATTACACACACACACACACACACACACACACACACACACACACACACACACACGCACACACATACACTCAGCTGATCATATTATTACCTCGCCAGGTTTGTGATAATGATAAAAGGGATGAAAGAATTGGGTAGCATTACATCAAGTGAATGGATGATGGCTGCCACAACCTTCTGGGGCAGAAAGAGTGCATAAATCTACCTATCTTTCTATCAACTGCCAGATGTCTTAATCCAGTAAGAGATGGCCACAAACAAATCGCCTCCATGTCGCTCTATCTCCCACCATTTCACTGCTCTTCCCTCAGCTCACACCAACCTCACACATATACCTTTCCACTCCATCCCTCCATCTCATCCTTGGCTTCCCCTCCCTCTCCCCCCTCCACCTTACTCACATACACTTTCGTCAGTCTCTCGCTGTCCATCCTCTCCACATGGCCAAACCACCTCAGTTTATTTCTTCTAACGCTCTCTATCACATCCATATCCACACAGCATTTGCGATGGGAGAAGGTTCACATTTTTTTAAACATTACTTCATTTGACACTGTTTTCACTAAATGTTTGTTGCTGGTGGAAGTTAGTACTGGGTATAGAACTTTGAAAATCCTCTCATCTCAAATAGTCTCTTGTTTCAGTGTTTTTTTTTTTAAATTTTTTATGTTCTTTTTCAATCCCAACATGTTACTAATCGTTGATAAATACAATTTTGGTTATTTAGGCCACAGGGACATCCCTTCAAATAGGCAATGATGATCTCAGCTTCTTTTGAAGGCAAAACAGGGAAAAAGTACACTGGTGATATTAAATCCCTTACCAGAGACCACAGAAAGTGACAGGCCCCTTATGTTTCTATTTTCTGCAACTCGATTTCTAAAGTAGGTTCTGTAGGAAAGGCCCCAACAAGGAACTCTAAAGCTGACTGTTTAATTTAACATTTCTTAGTAAGCATCATGCAGCTCCAGTGAACACTGGTTCCCATCCTCACCCCGTGGAAACATTCTGCATTGCCTCCAGCAACATTTTGGCATCTCCCGAAGGAGACTCTACACATACAAATGCTCCATTGCCTCTACCAACACCTCAGTACCTTCTGAAAGAGTCCACACTGATAAAGACTCGCTGATTGTAGCAACACCTCGGTAGCTCCTGAAGGTGATACTACAGATGTAAATACTGCATTGTTTCTACAAGCGTCTTGGTATCTCCTGAAGGAGACTCTAAAGGTGTAAAAAGTCACTACTTAAAAAAACGCTCAAACTACTGTCTGACCTTAGCCTGACCCTCTACTGCACGACCTTCCTCAGAAAACCTCTTTGCTGATGTACTGCCATACCTACATGAGTGAACAGCCACCCAGGCTAATGGTGCAGTGTTAAAATTGGTGTGTGACCATGGCACCATTGACCTACTGTTTCATATAACCATCCTAGTGGGCACAAAGCACACAAAAAAGCAATTATCTATGTAAACAATTTATCACGTCGGGTTGAACAACTACTGCAACTACCCTACTGAATCAATAACCATAGTCACTGCCTATTAACCTTTAGAGGGACAGCAGTTATGTCTTTTATTTCTTAATTCCGAGCTGAGCTGGATTTGCCCTGTGGCTACCTTCTTGCAGCAGAAAATGCCGAGTGACAGTTTCTCTCAACAACAAAGAGGAACAAGTATTCTTCATCCACATATTGCAGGAACAGCCAAAATGTAAACTGTACTTTGCATCCAGGCTTTGTCTGAAGCGAATGAGCCAGAGATTACTTTGCAGGTATTAGAACCAGTATGCACACTAGGGTTATCAATCAATCAATCAATCATTTCCTGTGGCACCCCACGGGATGCATAGGGCCTCAATGAACTCTCTCCACCAATATTTGTCTCTTGCCATCTCCCTCAGGTCTCACCAACACTCCTCTCCTGCTTCTTTTTTCATTGTCCTCAACCAGGTTTCCCTCGGCCTACCTCTACCTCTTCTTCCTCTAGCAGTCCATTCTGGCACATCCTGTATTAAACTACCTTCTTTTATGTATATGTGCCCCAGCCACTTCCAGCGAGACAGTCTCACATTCATTAACTGGTTCCACTCTCGTAATATCCCTTCCTCTTGCATTTGTAACTCTGTCTTGCCACTTTACCCCAAGAATCTTTCTCAGTATTTTATTCTCAAATCCTAATACTTTCTGATCTGTTGCAATTGTACTGTACCATGACTCATGCCCGTAAATTAAAATTGGTCTAACCATGGACCTGTAAATTTTCACTTTAGTATGTACCGAAAGCATATTATTATTCCAAACAGATTTCAACATTCCAACAGCTCGCCAAGCCTGTCTAATCCTCTCCTCAATTTCACTGTTTAATGATCCATTAGATGATACAATCGTTCCCAGATATTTAAAGTTTTCTACATTCTTCACCACATTATTCCCAATTACACACTAGGGTTATAACTTTAATTATTTTGTTTAAAATAAGAGGTAGCCTGTATCATAAACTGACGAACTTTTGTTTAAAAAACAAAGAAAAAAGCCCTTATTCCTCTCAGTAAAAAAAAAAAAAAAAAAGGGTCACCCCCAAATTAAAAAAAAAATGGATTATCATTTATTTAACGTTACCACACGCAAGTTTTATCATTTTTTAAAATCATTATATAGATTTTTTAAAACTTTATAGACTTGCACAGAAGATTTTAGAACTGTTTAGAGCTTCCTAGAACAGTTTGTAAAGTTCTAGTTTGGTTTAACATTATTTAGAACATTTTAGAATAATATAGATATTATAAAACGGGACGCAATTTTCAGCATCTAACAGTTATCTTCGCAGTTTCCAGGTGAGCAATCAGCAAAATAATTGCTTAGTGTGTTACTGTTAGATATTAAATACTTTTGTTTTTCAGATAAGCAAGATATTGAACAAAAGAGTGATATATCGTAGAGAAGAACAAGGATGTTTGGACCAATAATTTGGTGCGGTTCCAGCAGTCACATAGAAGAAGAGGAATTGTGCCTTTAGAAGAATCATCATTACAAGAAAAATGCAGAATATCAAACCAAATGCAAGTTGTTGGACGTTACCAGTTTCTTGGAGCAAAACTCAAATTAAGAAAAGAACGAATAGTCGAAATTTCCAAAGAAGTTACAAAATTATGGGAGAATAAATTGAACTTTCCACATATGTCAGCTCAAGCAATACAAGCAAAGCTTGACAAGGTGATAGAATCTTATGATGTGTCAAGAGAGGAAAAATATGAAGCCCTAAATAAACTTTTTAATATGACAAAAGTAAATGGTCATTGGTTATCCACTAAAGATAAACAACTCTTCCACCTACAAATGCAAGCAAAGGAGAGGTAGGGTACTCAACAGGTCAAGTTGCAAGTAAGGAAATCATTCACCCTTCAAAAAGGCGAAAACTGCCTGATGAACCTACAGTATATTACCATCAGTATCTTATCTTTCATCTAGTGGTAGTTGCACTGAATATGACGACAGCTAATGTAAGGATGATGTTGAGACTAATCATCCACCAACCAGAAAATACAACAGAAGTAAAGTTGCAACTAACTTGGTGACATCCGCTGGAGTATCGACAAAGAAAGTGCTAAAATATGCAAACAATTGTCACATGATCGTACTGACATTCCAGCTCCAAATCTAGCAGGATTTTACAAGTCAATATACAAAGAGGGTGCTACACTGAAGGAGGAAATGATTGAAAATTTACAGTTGGAAACATGGGCTTTACATTTCAATGGAAAGCGGATTGGTGAAAATGAGTACCAGATAGTACTACTTAAAAATGAAAGAACCGAAATAAAATTGGATGCATTGCATTTAGAAAATGGCTAGGCTGAAACTACTGCTGAAGGAATTGCAAAAGTTATTGATGAATACAACTTATGGCACGCAATAAAAATTATCATTGCTGATACAACTAGCGTTAACACTGGGAAAAAGAGTGGAGCTGTTGTCAGATTACAACAAAGGTTCTTAGATAAGAATTAAAAAAAAAAACAAAAAAAACAATTTATCGGTTGCCAGCATCACATTCTGAACAGGATTTTCCGTTTGCTGATGGACGAAGAACTTGGCACTAACACCAATTCTCCAGACATTGAATATCCATTTGTGTCTCATCTAATAAAGAATTATGAAAAACTAAAATCACAGATTGTTAATGGAACAGAAGAGATCCTCGATAAGTCAGGATGGAGGGATGACATGAAGTATTTATACCATTTAACACGAGTGTTTAGATTCTTTGAAGAAAAGGGGCATTTTCCTTTAACGTTCAAAAAATTCCAAATATCAGTAATGTGAGGTGGAATTCAAAAGCAATTCTCGCTGTCCTTGCATTCCTTCTTATACCTACAACAAGGAAGACTTTGGAGAAGATATGCAAATTCATTTCATACGAATGGGCAGAGTACTAGTTTACTGATCAGATGTACAATAATAACTTCAAAAACTTGTCAGAAATATTGAAACCTTACAAAAAAGCATTAAATTCATTGCAGAATCACTGGAAGCAAAAACCACCCTTACTCAAGATACCGAGAAGTAATCAGCGTGCAGAACGTGCAGTCAAAGTGATGCAGGAACTTTATGCAACCTGCAGAAACAAAGCCAAACTGCAACTCATAGTTGTTCTAGGTAATAAACAGTGATTTTCATTATTGATATATTTTTTATAAGCTATTTTATTATTATTATTATACATTTAAAAATACACATTCAAAAATTGATTTTTTTTATATTTTATTTCAGGGCGACCTTTTTTTTTTTTTTTTTTTTTTTTAATTGAGAGGAATAAGGGCTTTTTTTCTTTATTTTTAAGCAAATGTTCATCGACTTGAGGTACAGGAACATAAGGTTGGAAAAAATTATAACCCTAATGCACACGCTGGAAACCCCAGTAACATGTTTGTGAACTGTATTACCTATTACACAAAGCTTCAGTAATTTCTTAATAATACTATGTGTTAATTTTACTATTTTATAATACAGTATTTTTCAGCACGGGAAGATATCAAAGACTGATAATCACTGCTACGGTTCAGTTTCAGCAAAACAGAACACATATATTTTTAACACTATGCTTCATATATTTTAGTATTAATAAACTTTGGTCGTAAGATATACAGTTTATCAAACGACCTTCCTCCCGGACATTCTTATGAAAATAGCTCATCTTCAATTTTCATTTACTTCATGAAGAATGAGGCTATTTACAGTTCTATGATGATCATGGTGAATATCAATCTATCTTCTGCCAGTAGCAGTTAAGAAATCATGACTAGCATGGCTGATATCACTAATGATAAATAAAAGACAAGAGATTTAAAAAAAAAAAAATGCTCAGCTGACAGTAGGCTAAGCTGATGGCTTTTCTCAGTCTTATTAAACCAAACCAGAGCATTTCTGATCGAAAATCATTCCATTCCGCGTCTAATGTCACTTGGCTAATATGGGAGACAGCAAAAGCTACCTGATACTGAAACTCATTTTTTGGTACTAATCTTCATTTTTACCTTCCATCTTTTCACACCTATGTGTGGGGTCAATGACTGGCCAGTCTTCATTACAGAGCTGTGTCCAAAAAATAAGAACGAGGCTATCCTGATTTAATTTGTCTTTTTTTCTGGTTTTATGGCTGGATATCATTCCTGACGCCAACCCTTCCCACTTATCCAGCCTTGGGACCGATAAAAGAATTGCGTTGTTTTGCCTTCCCAGTGGCTTGGGGGGGGGGGGAGTGCTTTAACCCGTGGAGAGCAATAATGGTTCCGTAGGTAGCTATTGCCAAGGACTTCTTGGCTGAAATTTCAAGTCTTACGGAACTGAATGAAACACACATCATCATCTTGGAAATGTTCGTCCGCACCCAGCAATATATATATATATATATATATATATATATATATATATATATATATATAAAACGGCCATACCAAGTTGAGTACATCGCTTCCTGTCCGATCAGCGAAGTTAAGCAATGTTGGGTCTGGTTAGTACTTGGATGGGTGACCACATGGGAACACCAGATGCTGCTGGCATAACGTTCTCCCTACGTGTCAAGTGGGGTTGGTGGAGGATTAATGCCCCTCCCTGTAAAACAATTAACTCTAAGCCCTTGGCCACCCCGTTTGGGATACATGGGATCTGGCAATGAATGAAAATGAATATATATATATATATATATATATATATATATATATATATATATATATATATATGTATATATATATATATATATATATATATATATATATATATATATATATATATATATATATATATATATATATATAATGTATAAATATATAGGTAATCTTCCCATTATCCTATGTAATACAGTCAAAGGCATGTCCAGGAAGTGGGTTCATCTGGATAGTGGAGCCCTGCCTCCTGGACTGGTATATATGGACCCTAACCCACCCTAACTCAGAAAACCACCTACATAACTCCCTACTGGACATGCATAGCTCCTTTTTAAGGCCCTAATCACACAAATAAGGGACAGAAAGCATAAAATAAATGAAAAGGAATAAAATAATGAGGATTTTGAGGTAAGTATGAAAAATATTTAGCAGTATCCAGTGTACTTACAACAAGTCCATGGCCGTTGCGATGAATAACCCATCTCCTCTCAGACACTGACAGTAATAAGGTTCACCTGAAGCACCTGCAGTAATCCAGTATTGCTTTGCACTTAATCATGTGCACTCTGAACTCGAATGTCTTAACACTGCTCATTCTTTTCTCACTTGAGCTCTACTTGACTCTCACCACTGTTGCACTCTGCCCTGAAGCCTTTGCACTCTGAATTCTAATTTCTTACCACTGCACATTCTTTTCTCACTTGCGCTCTACTGTACTTGACTCTCACGACTGTTGCACCCTGCACTGAAGCCTTTACACTCTGAATTCTAATTTCTTAACACTGTACCTTGTGTTCTTTACACTGCACAATACTGTAAATTGCCGTGTGGTCTAGTCCCTGGGACACTGTGATGGACTACCCACTGCAGACAACTCCAAAGACAGGCGCAAACTCATGTCCAGTGGCCACTCCACCATGGCTGATGTGCTGGGCTTTGGCTGTCAGTCTTAGAGAGGCAGCAGTGTGGACCTAGGGCTGGGTATGGTGGGGTCACGGGCCTGAAGACACTGTCAATGGTTGATTGACATCAGACGTCTAGAATCAGAACATCATAAACGCCGCCACTGGTGAAATGGAGTTAGTGTTACCAGGCAACTCCCCAAACTCTGCTCTGTCTTATCATGATGGATTTACGATTATGTGATCCCAGCAAAAGGGTCGTTTTTTCTTATACAAAGTGTTGCTGTCAGGCTCTCCCTGGATGGAGCGCTAGAATCACAAAAACATAACACTAACTCCATTTCAGCTGCGGCAGCGCTTACGATGTTGTAATTCTAGATACCTCACATAAGGAAGGCCAATTCTGGTGATTGATGATGGGCTGCCTGAAAGCACGCACTTCCTCCACAAGTCCCAAGGGACTCATCTCCCTGTTGCAGTCTGGGTGTCCTCGGCAGTCGAGAACAAACGACGTGCTCGCGGGGTGTGCTCAGCATAGGGTTTGCTGGAGTAGTGGCGTGCTGAGAGGAGTCGGCATCATCATCATTGTCCTCGCTTGAATTTTCAAGCTGGGTACTTGTACCGGCAACTGAAGATGCGATCTCGATATCGGACATGATCTGATACCATTGATCACCCTTGTCGTCATCCAAGCATTCACGCACTTCGTCCACATCAACGTCGTCACCAACTGCATGAAGATGTGCATGGAAGTCATCCATGTCAAAACCTAGAAAGTCATGCACCACATCAGCTCTGAGAAGCATACGAGACTAACAACTTTCCAGAATCTTGACAGAGACTTCCCTCCATGCACTGGCACAGTTGTAGATGGCTGACATGATGTTATAGCGGAGAATGTTTTCCACAGTCCGCTGGCCTCGTGTGTCCTGTCCCTCCCTGCACTCGTCCTCGTCCTCGAGAACAACCATCACCTCGTCCAGAAACTTCCTTTGGTACAGTCTCTTCTTTGCCACGATCACTCCTTGGTCTGTTGGTTGGATGACAGCAGTCGTATTAGGTGGCAAAAACATGCACTTAATGTGGCCACTCTCAGCCATCAACTCCTTGTCGGAGAGATGCGCAGGTACATCGTCTAGCAGAAGGAGGGCCTTTACCTGATCATGCAGGATTTCCAGTGTCTTTGTCTGGTAATGGATGACCTCCTTGACGAAGTGCTGGTGAAACCAGTCTTTGAAGATCTTGGCTATGAACCAAGCCTTCACAGAATGGTACCAAACGACAGGAAGGACATCCATCACCCCACGAAAACACTGATGCTGCTTTGCAATAACGGGCTTGAGCCGATGCATGCCGTTAGCATTGGTACAACACAAAGCACATAATAGCTGCTTGCAAAGCTTGCGACCAGATACATGCTGCTCCAGTGTGTAGACTTGACTGAGACTGAGGCCCTCCCTGTCCATCAATCCCTTCCCCTTCTGCCGAAACTCCTCTATACTCTCCTCGTTGACATCCAGAGCTTCGCCATGGGCCTTACGGTTGGTAAGGCCATGCTGTAACTTGAAAGTGATAAGCTAATCCTCAGATGCTTTGAAGTCTGGGGTGTCGTGTAACCTTGCGAACTTCTCAGCAGCAGTCTTCAACTCTGTACCACATACCACCACACCAGCAGCGCGTTGTTGCCGGTTCCAAATCAGCGTGGAACGGTCGATTTCTACAAACCAGGGAGTAAACATAACCTTCCTCTCAACATTGCGTTTGGTCTTCAATGCGAAGTCAGCCATATACTGGGTGAGCCTGTTCTGGGATCTCTTAATCCCTACCAGGCGGACGACGTTAAATAACATCCGTGCATGAGGAGGGGGGCGACGTTACATAACGTCCAGCCATTTTCGGTCCTAATTTATTGGTGAAATTGGGTGATAAGGCATTTTGGTCACATTCTGTCCTGCCCTCTACTCTCCCAGGCCTTGAAACAAGTTAAAATAGAATATACATATATAAGTTGTATTGTTATAATTGTTCAAGTAAATTAGTATATACATATGTAGGGTTTATTGTTATAAGTGTTCAAGTACAATAGAACACACACACATAAAATTATGAAGACAATGAATAGTGTAAAGAATGCAAAAATGATAAATATAGCGTTAAATGGTGAAGAAAAAGCAAATCAGTGAACAGTTTGCTAGCCTCGCCCCCAGGCACACGTGGTGATAAGCTGCCTACGTGCACTCCTCCCTCTCTCCTCCCCTCCTCCCACAGCCAGCAGAGACGTATTACCACGCATGTAACACCTCTTGCCTTCGTTTTTCATCCATTTTCATCGATTTATGCATGTTTAGGCTTATTCCCTGATACATTATTTTTCCAAAAATATGCCACCCCACACGGTCATATAATTGACAAGTTACCCGCCTATAAGGGGTTAATATCAAACAAGATAGGGCAGGTCACACTGAATTCAAAGAGGATGTGTGACACTGACCATGCTGCATCCACCTTCTTCAGTATCTCCCTCTTCTTCTCCAGTGTCAGAACCACTCCTTTCCTTTTTTCAGGTGGTGGGGCCATCATCGCACACACGAGGAAGAGACAGACGAGGAACAACAGGGCCTGCAACAGGTAGGGCAACACCATAAAAGTAAGCTCGTAGGTGACCATGGTGACGAGTGTGCACTCACGATGATGGATGAGCAGGAAATGGGGAGGAGGCAGCATTGCCCTCCTGGACGTCGGCGGAACTACACAGCAAAACAGCTGGTCTGCGCTGCGTGCCAAGATCAAATTACAGGTGAAAAATTTTTGATTATTTTTTTATGTTTTTTGGACATTTTTGGGTTTCAAAGTCCCAGGCCCAAAATGTCTGGGTCATTGGGTGTCCAGATACAAGGCGTCCGGATAATGAGAATATTACTGTATTACTGTATATATATATGTGTATATATATATATATATATATATATATATATATATATATGACCACATAAAGTCACGTGGTGGCGCGATAAAATGGCCGGAAGATGAACAGCTGGTGGCCCAAGCAACCCAACCACTCGTGGGGAGCAAGGTGGGGAAGGGATTGCCTGGAAAAAAATAAGCTTATATATATTTACCATGCCTTGGGCAAGGACCACTTGTGATTACTGTATCATCAACCCATTCTCACTCTCTCTCTCTCTCTCTCTCTCTCTGAAATTATGATAAATTACCTTACTCACTGCCGACAAAGTATACAGTATTATACAATATACTCGTAACACTTTTTTTTTTTTTCTCTCTCTCTCTAATTACGACAAATTACCTTACGCATTGCCGACAAAGCATACAGTATTATACAATATACTCGTAAGTCTCTGTCTGTCTCTGTCTCTGTCTGTCTGTCTCTCTGTCTCTCTCTCTGTCTGCCTGTCTGTCTGTCTGTCTGTCTGTCTCTCTCTCTCTCTCTCTCTCTCTCTTAAATTATGATAAATTATCCTACGCACTGCCGACAAAGCATATATTATTATACAATATACTGTAACTCTCTTTCTCTCTCTCTCTCTCTCTCTCTCTCTCTCTCTCTCTCTCTCTCTCAGAAAAATGCCAGTAACGTTAACAAAGAAGATCCTCTCTCTCTCTCTCTCTCTCTCTCTCTCTCTCTCTCTCAGAAAAATGCCAGTAACTTTAACAAAGAAGATCCTCTCTCTCTCTCTCTCTCTCTCTCTTAAAAGGAATAATGTAGGTATTGATACGAGGTTCTCATTCACGAACCTTGCCCATAAATTTACCATAGTTACTATGTTTTCAAAGACCTTTTGTGAGCTTCTTGGCCATATAAAGATGCATGAATGTAGTTATTTGTAATGAAAAGTGATCATGATCGACATAAAATCTGATTTTGTTTGATATATATATATATATGGAGCCTCTGTGGTACAGTGGTAGAGTGTGCGATTCGTACACGGGTGAGCCAGGGTTCGCGCCCCGCCAGGGTCATAAACTTTGGGAGTGTTCACCCGGCCACATACTGCATTGGCGGACACAAGGGGTGCTGTGGTTGAACCAGTGTCGCTTACTATGAAGTATGCTTGCACCCAGTCGGCTTGCGCGGGCCGATTACACTTGGTTCACAGACTACACACACATCCAAAGCCACTCCAACACTACAATTACACTTACAAGCACTTCTCACCCTACATACAATCTCTACCAGACAGCCTAAGCCACTTGGTAGAGATACATTGGCTGTATCGTCCCGACTTCGGTCGGGATAGGCCGGTCCTGCAGTGGATACTCAAACGCCTGATGATGATTATATATATATATATATATATATATATATATATATAATGTCACCGAGGCATGTGTCCGAATGATGGATAGATCTTTCATTCGTCTCACAGTGTGAAGCTCCGTGGTGTGATGGTCTGAGTGCTTGACCTAGGAATGACATTTGGGTCAGAGGTCAGGAGGCATGGGATCGAATCTCCCGATGGGTGTAGGAGCTGGAAAGAAAATTACTATTATTTGTTTTTAATAAATTCATGTCATATTATTCAGAGGAGCAAAACTCCTATGAATAATATGACATGAGTTTCCTTTTATCATTTTATGAATCATAAGAGTACAAAATTTTTCAGACATAGCCTACAAGTAGTGTACAACAGACATAAACAGTTTATATAAAATACACTTGACATTCTATGCCTAACTTTCTATGAAAAACTAAAAGAGTTATAAACATAAGATTGTCCAAGCCATCATCACTGGGATATTCACGGAAGGCCACCTCGTTGCCTGATTCGTCTTCTTCATAGACATAAACAGGGTCTCCGTGCACTGATTCACAGTCTGGATCAGCTCCCCAACCCATTGCCACCGCGTCAGCATCAAGCCCTCCGTCAGCCCCCTCACCATCCCCCTTGCGCCCGTCATCGCCGAAAAGGAAGGCACTGTATTTAAAAGTGGTGAGGGGCTTATGACGGCGAGGCCTCTTGGCAGCAGGGGTGGCAGCAGTAGAGGTGGTGGCAGTGGTGGAAGTGGTGGCAGAGGCTGCAGTGGTGGCAGAGGCTGCAGTGGTGTCTGAGGTTGCACTGGTGGCAGAGATGGCAGTGGTGGTGTGGGAAGACATGGTGGTAGCGAGTGATGGGGTAGGGGTGGCTGTGGTTGGAGGTGTAATTTTCCAATGATAAGGCAACCCCTTCCCTTTCCTCCCTGCCTAAATGCCTCTAGACTTTCCCCTCTCGAAAGGTTTGCTACAATGTCTCCTGCAGCACTAGTTGTTGAAGCAGTGGTGGCAGTGGTGGAAGTTGTGGAAGTGGTGGCAGTGGTTGTAGAGGTCTTGAATAATGTCCTCTTCACAGATGCCTTATTGGTGCCTGACGCAGCCTTCCGTTTTTTCCTTGGGGCTTGTTGGGCCTGATACTCTTCATCAGATGAAGTGTCGTCTGGAGGGATATATGAAGGCCTCCTGGTGGGGTGCTTAGGGAGTGTGCCATCACAGGAAGGGCGAGTACAGGAGGAAGAATGACATGCACGCTCCATGGTGTCCATCCGTATTCTGAGCGTATATGGGGCAGTGCGCAGGAGGTATCGAGAGTTGCCACCTCCCCCTATTTCTCATACAAATTTCAGCCACCTTCTCCTTGTGGCGCGGTTTTGGTATGCCTTTGATAATCGTGCTTGTTTGAGGCCTATTGCTTTCGACTCTATCAAGTCCCAGATGAGGCCTACCACTCTCCTTGGGTTAGGTTTGAATGCTGCAAACAGGCCCTTCTAGTATGGCACCTTTTAGTCCATGCAGGACACTAGCCTGCTCCCCATTGTTAAGGAAGCATTCCATGGGAAGGCTAATCTCTGCCGCCCAAGGTCCATCACCACTTTCTCTGTCTTTGGATGTGGCTTATGAGGGTCTCAGGCGGGGTACGGGATGAGGTGGCCTGACCAACCACTTCCACACATTCCCTCGTCCCTAGTCTCGAAAGAGCACACCATCTTCCCTGTCTGGGGTTCTGGCTCAAAAGGGTATCAGGAGTGGTAGGGGTTAAGGTGATATGCCCCTCTACACTCCTGCCCCCCCAAAAAAAATAAATAAATAAATAAAATGTATCCTAAAAGGGCATTATTCAATACGATAATTTTATTTTAACCATATGAAATTTGAACAAATGACCATTTCTTTGGCACAAAAAAATATTTGGTAAGTAATTTTTGGCATAAAATGCCAAAATTACCAACAAATGCCAACCCTGACAGCAGTTGGTGGGTGGACTGGAAACCCAAGGTTAAGCAGCCTCAGTCATTTCTAGTTTCCATTGACACTACCATGTATGGATGTGGGTGACCAACAGATAATCTTCAATACGCTTTCCCTTGAATGTTTAGAAGGGGCTTAGTTGTGTATAAACGAAATGACAGCATATACACACTGAAGATAATTTTGAAAAAATTTACAGCTTCCAAATACCACCGAGTAGGCCTAGTCAATTTGTCATTTGAATATGTAGTTATGGACAAAAAATTGCATCAGTTGTGGAAATATTACAATTGGTGTGCTGACTAATCAGACCAGAAAAGCAACATCAGACAGGCAGAGAATGGTCTGTGTAAAACATACAAAGTATCTGTTTAAAAGTTTAAGAATTAAAATTGAAAAATAACCATGGAAACAATAACTGCTAACAGGACATTCAATACAAGTAAAGCATATTCAAAAAATTTGGTACAGTATGTTATACTCCTTTTACTCTATTATGGCCAGGATTTTCGTCCATTTATAGCTTATCTCACGAACTTCAGTGGCTGAAAAAGAAAGTAATACCGCTTTACATCATTTCCTTAGCACTTCTTCATGACTAGCCTCAGTGTCTAGTGTTAATTTATTGTTACAAACCTACAACTCAGCATTCAAGATGGAGACGGGGCAATAGTAGGCCAGGTTAGCGTAAAAACATTATACTAAGTTATTTTTATGCAGTCAACGAGCTTCCTTGGGCTTGAGCGGGTTACGTAAGGGTTCCAGCTGAATTATATTGGTTGATTTTTTGTTGAGTTTCTGCCTTGTGACGTCACTGCTCCCTCCCCTATGTACGAGTCTCGATCAGGTTCACTTAGACCAAGCCTTCATTTCGTCTAGCAGTTTCATTCTCTCTCTCTCTCTCTCTCTCTCTCTCTCTCTCTCTCTCTCTCTCTCTCTCTCTCTCTCTCAGAAACCGCGACACAAATTCAGATGGTGCATGTGATAAGTAAAAAAGTGTCCTGACATCGTGGTAGCTAGAATCACTGTGAACTAGTTCTGGGTGGTGTAGGGCAGGGCGGTACTTAATGAATCGGCCACCAAATGGCACTCACTTATGACGAAGATCCCTCACATCCCTTTCTTTTTCAGGAGGCAACCTGCTCCACGCTGAGAGTGTCCCCCTAGAAAAAAAAGAAAAAGAATGTGCAGTATTAGGCAATAAATAAAGATATTGGACGGTCTTTCGGACCCGAACCAATTTTTTCATAACTACACAGATCAAAAGCCCTCGGGAGCAGGGGGGTGGTTGCTTTCTCAGGCAGAGGAACTCCTTGAGAGTGAAATGGCTGGGAAGCATGCCGGCACGTGACTGGCTACAGCATAGCTGGGTCTTTCGGGTGTGGGCAATCAGGCAAGTTAGCTGCCTACTGCGACTGCAACACAATGGCGAGGTGTTCAGGAAGTTAGCCAAAGAAACCTTGATGGACTTGGAAAGAATAATAATGGCCCCCAGTCCCGTGCAGCCCTTAAATGGGCAGGGGGTGCTAAGAATCTCACGGTTGCCTCAATTACAATCTAATTCCTTTGTGAATGCAAAAAATACAATTAAAATTGGTAACTGGAATGTGAGAACGCTAAATCATGATGGTAAAATCGATGAGTTAGTGAAGGTTTTTCAAAATTACGGACTTGATATTTGTGCTCTGACAGAAACTAGATTAACTGGAGTCGTTAAGTTGGATTTGGAGGATGGTATACGTTTATTGATATCTGGCCGACAGGACGGAATGCATTATCAGGGAGTAGGATTGTTGCTGGGTTGTAAGGCAAATAAGGCTTTATGTGAGTGGGATCCTATAGATGAGCAATTGTTATACACACGGTTTAAATCAAATCATGGCAACATCAGTCTGTTTGTGTGTTATGCACCTACTAATGATGCACTCGATGAAAGGAAAGACACATTTTATGAAAAGTTGCAAGAAGGAGTAGGAAGGGTACCTAGACATGATGTTTTGATCTGCGTTGGAGACTTTAATGCAGTAATGGGCTGTTCAAATGAGGGATTTGAGGCATGTATGGGTAAGATGGGAGTTGGTAGTAGGATGAGTGAAAACGGAGTGAGGTTTGGAAGCTTCTGTCTAGCAAATGACTTAGTCATCGGGGGCACACTCTTTCAGCATTGCAATATACACAAGACAACTTGGGTGTAGCCATGTGGAAAATATAAAAATCAGATTGATCACATCGCTATCAGTAGGAGGCATAGAAGTTCTCTGCTAGATGTTCATGTTAAACGGGGAGCGGATATTGGTAGTGACCATCAACTCAGCATTGCAAAAATAAGGTTTAAACTTAAAAATCAGAAGAAGGAAAAATCTGGTGTTGGTGGATACGATATTGTTAAGCTTAGAAGGGAAGGAGAAGAAAAGGAGGAATTCAGATTAGAATGCAGAAATAGGTTTTTGGTGTTGGAAACGTTGGAAGAGGGGGAGAGAAGTGTAGATGAGATGTGGGAGGATGTGAATAAAGTTTTGCATGAGACTGCTGAATGTACGATTGGAAGGAGACATAGCTTCAGGAGAAAGAAATGGATATCAGAGGAAACGTGGGATATGATAAAAAAGAGAGGTGAGGCTAAATTGAGGAGTGAGATGCAATGCGTTGATGAACAAGAGATTGAATTAGCAAGAGCTGCGTACTGGAGTTTGAATTCAGAAGTAAGAAGATTAGCTAGGAGAGATAAAAGAAGATGTGTGGATGGAAAGGTTGCAGAGACTGAAATCTTAATAAACAAAAATGATGGACAGAGTCAAAGAATAGCATATGAATCGATTAGAGAACTGAGTGGTAATGCAGGTAAACGCAAGGAAATACCAGTTAGAGACAGGGAAGGAAATTTATTGATCAAAGATGGAGATATTAAAAATAGATGGAAAGAGCATTTTGAGACAGTTCTTAATAGACCAATACCACCAGAAGAGGATATACCGTCTGCTCAGGAAGATTTAAATATAGAAACAGGAGAGTTGAGGCTTGCAGAAGTGGAGAAAGCAGTAAAACAGTTAAAGAATAATAAGGCACCAGGGGAGGATGGTTTATTTCCGGAAATGTTTAAAGTGGAGAGGGATAGATTAATAATGATCTTGACCAAGCTATTCAATAAGATATGGGTGACGGGGTTACTACCATCAGTTTGGAAGAATGGTGTAATTGTTAAAGTTCCGAAGAAGGGAGACCTGAGTGAATGTGGTAATTGGAGGGGAATCTCTTTGTCACCGATAGCTTTGAAAGTTTTCAGTAGAGTGTTGTTAAATAGGTTGGAGCCGGTGGTTGAGGGTATTCTGAGGGATGAACAGGCTGGGTTTAGAAAGGGACGTGGTTGCAATGATCAGATCTTTATAGTTAGGCATTTGATGCAGCAAGTTAATAAAATGAGAGTACCGTTAAGTCTTTGTTTTGTTGATTTTGAAAAGGCTTTTGATAGTGTTTCGAGAGAGACTATGGGGAAGATCATGAGACATTACGGAATACCAGAGGAGTTTGTGAGGGTCATTATGAACATGCATGAGGACACATTTTGTAAAGTGATGGTTGATGGTTGTCTGAGTGATTCGTTTGAAGTCAAGTCCGGAGTAATTCAAGGTGGTGTTCTATCGCCTTTACTATTTATATTGGTCATTGATTACATTATGAAACGCGTTGGAACAGAAACCGGTGCAGGTATACTTTGGGGAGAGAACAGGAAACTTTTGGATTTAGATTATGCAGATGATATAGTTTTGATTTGTGATGGTCCAGAAGAGATGCAGAGAGTGTTGGACTATTTGGTGAGTGAAGGTCGCAAGGTGGGTTTGGTTATTAATTGTGGAAAAACTGAAATAATCAATATGAATATGGAAAATGCGCAGGAATGTGTAATTGGAGGTATGGTTGTAAAGCAAGTTGATAGGTTTAAATATTTAGGTACTTATTTAGCCAAGGATGGTTCTTTGAACTTTGAATTCGAGGAAAGGTTAAAGAAGGCTAATCAGGCAATGGGAATGCTTAAAAATATTTGGAATAATAACAATTTCTCTGTGCATACAAAAATCAAACTTTATAAGGTAATGGTTAGGAGTATCTTAATTTATGGACACGAGTCTTGGTACAGCACAGTGACTATGGAAAATAAATTCTTGGTGTTTGAAAATAAAGCACTTAGAAGAATATTAGGAGTTAAGTGGTGGGAAAGGATACCAAATAGTAGAATTAGAGAAATAACGGGAGTGCAGCCGATCGATGAATATGTTAGATTCTCACGATGGAAATGGCTGGGACATGTGTATAGGAGACAGGGAATAGTACGAGGTACACCAGGGTGGGTGGCACTTGGTAGGAGAGGTAGAGGAAGGCCAAAAGAGACGTGGGTGAGGACAATGAGACGGGAAGCTGGAGATGAGTGTTGGGGAGATCTTGAGGAGTTAGCACAAGATAGGATGTGGTGGTGTGAGTTCATCGAGGCCCTATGCATCCCCGAGGGTGCCACAGGAAATGATTGATTGCATTCCACGGAGCTGTGAAACTGTCCCACGATGGCTTAGGTCGGGTTGGCAAAGAGTGTGTAGGAAAGCAGTGAGATACATGAAATAATTGGTGATGCGTGTGTGTGTGTGTGTGTGTGTGTGTGTGTGTGTTTTAGGAGTCTGCAGTTGTTCTGCCAAAGGCGTGACCAAATCGGTAGAGAGGTGGTCTGATGTTCTACTGGACATAGTTTCGAATCCCGGTTGGGGCAGAGAACAGCTAACGGGTTATGATTTTCGCTAAGGTAGACTATACTAATTTACCATTAGAACCGCCACGTTGCAAAAGGACTCCAATACCAAGACAACAACCCTATATGAAACAACCCAAGCATGTATTGAGTATGGATGGTGGGTGTTAGTGCCGAAGTGGTGACATGTAGAGGCATATGATACGTAGGAGGATACTGGGCCTCAGGGAACAAACTGATAAAGCCTATGCCCAAAGTCGGATGCATAAACAAAATATAAATAAAAATATGATCCCTGAAGGCGTGCCCAGTGTCATGCCACTTTAACGATCTTGGTGGGAGGGGTATTAGGCACGGGTACATCATTAAGTGTGATGTTAGGCGTGAATTTGTGTTCATGGTTGCCACTGTTGATAAGTATACTGGTAGATATGGTCGGAACAATCTTCAGCATGTTGTCTGTGACCCAGGCCTGAAGTGTAAAAAGGTAATCTTGTTGCAGTGACCATGCTGTGTCTGCAAAGTGGTATGTAGTTGGTATTGTAACATCATCTGCATATGAAACAAGATTTGTGGGTGTTGTGATGTGAGAATATAGAGACTGCACAGACTGAAAAGTGTAGTGAAAGAACAATGGGTACTCTCATAAGGAACTCTCTTCTTCGCGATGGTTTTCCTGGAATGTCACATGTCTTTGTCTACCTAACAGACAGTTGGCAATCCATTATTTGTTGTTTTTCATGTTCATGTTATAGCTGATAGGTTTCTGTTGGAGATGGAATAAACGTATTTACTAGTGTCTAATGTTGTAAGAAACGCATGTGTGTGGATCTCGTGCAGTTCATGCTGTCAGATGGATGTTGTGAGCTTGGTCAGTATGGCGTTGGTGAAGTGTAGTGCTCTGTCACCAGGTTGTGAGGGAGCAAAGGGAGTGTGGGTTGTGGCTTTGTTAAAAATTTGGTGTTCATTTATTTTCGATGGTTTATAAGGTAATGTTATGGGTACAGAAGAAGAAGGGTCTGCTAGACCATTGTTTAGTTTGAGTATAACGATGACTGTTCTACTTTGCCAAATACTACAGAGCGGTTCAGCAAAGTAGTTAATATTTGTCAGTGCTTGGATGAAGTGTAGTCTAAAATATTAAAGATGCAAAATGTTGATATCATCCGCCCCTGTGCTTGTAGAGCTCTATAATTCCTTTGTAAATTTGTGTGTTCGATCTGGAGTGAAAGGATTTGTGTTGTGGTCAGGGGAAAAGGATTCTGTGCAGATGGCATTGTTATTCAGAAGCAGTGTATCTTGGTGTGAAGTGAGCTAAGCTACCTGCGGTTCATTAATATGTTTGCTCGTTCTCTGTATGAGGGGATGTGTTTAGTATTGGAAGTGATGGTTAAATGTGTCTTGGAAGAACATGTTTGTGACTTGGTATGGTGTTTTATAAATCCGAGAGGGATCTGTAGTGGCTGAGTGTCGTTACAGTGGTCTTCCAGTTTTCCGTTTTCTTTGTTCTGATTTTGTTGTTTACTTGCTGGACTTCTGTAATGATGTCCTGTGTGTGTGGGAGGGGGGAATTATGTTTGACTTCGTCGGTGGTGTCTTGTGTCTGCGTGTGTGTGTGGAAGGGGACAGTTATGTCTCAGTTTGTCCTTGGATGCAAGCAATCTCTGGTGTAATGTTTGTATCGTAATGTCTTCTGTTTCCTCGTGAAATGTGGTTTTTGTCTGCAAAAAGTATGACGGGTTAATTTTTTAAATACTTTTGTCAATGCTGGTGAAGGCTGTGTTTTTTATTGTGTTGAAATGTTGTTCCAATACTTCGGCAAGCTTAGCCTAGTGCTTCTCGCGGTCTGTGTAAGTACTGTGATTGTTCTGATCAAGGACACATTCCTAAAGTGATTATAACTGGTAAATGACCTGCAACAGAGCTATGGTACTATTTGCCCGGTATGTTATGTGAAAGGGTAAGTGAACAGAATGTAATGTCTGGGAAAGAGGAGGAATGTTTTGCTTGATATATAATGTAGATGTGTTGTGAAGTGTCACTGAGAATACATGCTGTTGAATGGTGCTGCATTGTAGAGAAATCGTAAGTTTCTTTGGTTGTGTACCAGTCCCCAGCAGTGATAGGTGTCAGTGGTAAGAGAAGGAGCTAAGATTTGTTTTGTACTGTCATGGCCTGGGAGGAGTTCATTTGTTTGTAGTCAGTTTTGTCTCTGAGTGATTGTATTTTGTTATTTGGTTTCATCTGGGAAATGTGATTAAGTTGCCTATGTTGTATACTTGTAGAAGATAGATTCCATGCGTGTGATGAGCCCTCCTCTATAGTGATCTCAATAATGTCTGTACAAATGTGTGATTATCAGTGTTTTAGGTTTTCTTTGTGCCTGTGAGCCTTGTTTCTGGTAGGAGTTTAATGTTATTTTGTGGTTAGTAAGAACTTTGTTTTGCGTGAAGTAGAGACCTACGACATTTAACCGTGAGGTCTTTAATTTGCCTGTTGGAGGTGGTGTTCGTCCAGTATGAATCCGTGTTGCAGGTGCTGTTTTTGTGTGATAGGGCCGAGTTGTGGCAGCAAGTTTGTGAGTATGGAATAATGGTGGGGAAATGATTGATCTGGTAGAAATGTTTGTTGATGTGTTGCACCTGTCACATATCCTTGTGCTGTAATATTACTTTCTTTTTGTGAGTGCAGTTCATGTGAGGTTAAGCCATTCGTTGAATTAGTTAAACCAGACAGATACATGTGTTTGTTTACTTCTTGTGATGTGCAGGAAGCAAACCGGGCATATGTTTCATGTATGGAGCCCAGGATTGCTCTTGATGTCTCAAGGAATTTGAAGATGTTAATGACTGCCGGAAAGTCTCTTCCCCTATTTAAAATGGCGCAGGGAGCAGTCACCTCCACGCAAAGATGGCGTCCCGGTGAGCCGGTTAGTGTCCTCCCCGTGGGACAGTTAGGAATTTAATCAATTATGTCTTTACTATTTTCCATAAAAGCCTACCAGTCTGTAAAAATTAACTGTAATTACTTATAACTGAATTAAATTCACTGTCGTAAAAAGTGAATAAAATACTTATTTTTCAACATTTAATGTCAATGCTCATGAAAAACACGAGGAATTCTTCACCACGATGACGGGAGAACTAATATTTACAAAATATATACAATAACCTGCTTGTTACTACATTCACGTCTTAAACAGTAATGCCCATTCTGTTATAAAGACAGCACAAACATTATTTGTTACAATGCCACATAAGATAGGTAACCATGAATTGAACTGAAATGAATTATTAAAAACTGCATGGCTCTGCAACTGCAAGGTCATATAGCACCGAAAATCCGTTAATACAATATAAATATACTTATGGATACAATGACATACATAATCATACACACACAGCAGTATTGCAGGACACGGTAATGAACATAAAAACAATAAAATCTGAAAAAAAATTCACTGGAATATAAGAGGTGAAGGAGACCCGCCTCCCTCAAGAACTTAAACACTTCAGATGAAAAGAAAGAGGCTCCCCTAAGCACGGGGGACTGACAGTAGGCGCCATCCCTCTCCCCCCTATGGCTATGGAGGAACCTCCGACGCAGGTCCCCCATACCCGGACATTCGACAAGCAAGTGCCGGGTAGTAAGGGGGACCAGGCAGTCATCACAATATGGCTGGTTCACATCACACATCAAGAACCCATGAATATTAACTGGGAGTGCCCAATGTGCAGTCTGGTCACAGCAGTTTCCAACCGTCTTGGCATGGAGGGGAGCACCCTATTCAAAACCACCCTTTCAGTAACCTCCCTTAGTGTATTGTCACGAACAGCATCCCATCTTGCCTGGCAACAAGCCTGAACTGCGAACTTGATAAAAGGAGTAAAATCTGGGACAGGAAACGGGCAATCAGCAATGGGCTAATGGGTTCTCGAGAAGCATCAGCTTTGGTCAGTGCATTGGCCCTCTTGTTACCAGTTACACCAACATGAGCAAGGACCCAACAAAACCCAATGAGTGTACTGTGGCATATATTACACCATAAAGTATTGTACCTCGCATTTCACTTACACACGTGGTTTCCTTCCCTTGTGGCTTTTCCCTACCTTGTTCTCGGAATTAGCATGGCTACTCGTGCCGCTACCAATAGTATTCAATTTCTCATCCTTCCTCATCTGTGCCAGTGCCACTTCCAGTAATATTCAATTTCTCTTCCCTTCTCACCTGTAGCAGCGCCTAAACCAATCAAATTTGCCTATTCAGGCGACCTAGGCCTACCAGTGCTCCACCTACCTCATTAAGAGGCTTAAAACTGAGCGGGTGACCTCGTTCGCCCTTCTTTTCAGAACTTCATCCGGCTACTAGCTGCCTTGCTTTCCATCTCTCCTGGTACAACTTTACATAAACGATACACATAAACACAACAGCCCAGCACTTCTGCTTCTCACTAAATTCATTACTCATATTCTTAATCTGTAACTATTCATTCATGTAACTGATCTACACATGCTGTAACATAATGGCCTTGTACTATTTCGAAATCATACAATAACTCTGTATTGTTCCAAGTCAATAATCACTGCCCTGTCTATCTCTTCCCAACACCTTGGTGTTTATTTATCCTAACCATTGCCTTGGTGTAGCCTCTAGTAAAACATAATCCCCATAACCAAAAACGACACAGTGGTGACCCCAACCTTAATACCACCACATTGGTGACTTCCTGGAGTGTTTAAACAACATGGATACCTTACCACACATCCGACTATCCCTTCCTACATTCACATACGATATCAACACATGGTTTACACAAGTTGATGCTGCGTGGCCTGAAGATACCAGTGATGATAAAATCAGAGCAGTTGTCCGCACTCTCCCAACTGTAGCTGCCCTTGTTCAGGACCTACTCCTCCTCAAGCCACCTACTGGACACACACATAAAATCCTGAAGGTGAGTCTGCTGCGGGCCCATGGCAAATCAAAGGAGGAACTTTTAATGGAGCAGATGCCATTCATTCCCAACAGCAGTGCCCCTCGGCCCTCCTTGCCCACATTCAAGCCAATCTCACGGCAGCTGGGGCCACACTGTCAGATGACCTCCTCTGGCATCAACTCCTCCAACTCATGCCACCAGACTTCTGACTCCATCTAGCATCCGTAGACCCTGGCACGTCCCTTTCTGGTTCATTGAGAGGGCAGACACTCTATACGGAACTCAACAGCATTACGCCAACCACCCAGTAAGTGTACACTCCTCTCTTTCCCCTGTCATATCTCCCAGTGCTCCCCCTAGTGAAACAGTGGTGTCAGTGAACAGTGTTGCAAACAAAAACAGTTCCAAGTCAGAGCTGTGTACCTTATTAGCAAAGTTAACAACCAGAATAGACGAGCTGGAAAGTAAAATAAGTGGCTTCACCACTCAGACCCCCCGTGCTGCAATTCATCCCCTAGTCCCTCCATGTTCCAACAGTGTTCCCCCAGTGAACCGTGCTCGTAATGCTAATCCCCAAACAGCAAGGGACAATTTCGTGTTGTGTACATATCACAAGCACTTTCGCATGGAAGCCAGATGATGTGCACCACCCTGCATATTCATGGGAAATGCATATGGCGGGAGACATTCCCAGTAGTGTCTCCCACCATGCACACCAAACGCCCCTTCAGGATCAATACACCCAAAACCATGACACGTTCCACTGGCTCCAGGGAACTATGGGTTAAAGACACTATCCCCGGCACAAAATACCTTATTGACACTGGAGCCACATTCAGTATAGTCCCTCCTACCTCTGACACCACAAAATAGCTCAGCAACCTGCAATTGATCTGATAGCAGCAAATGGCACCCCCATAGCCACATATGGTATGGAACCCTGTCACGTGGCACTTGTCCAATCAGTGTCATTTACTTGGCCATTCCTCATTGCAGACGTTAATCAACCCATTATTGGCATCGACTTCCTGGAGGCACATGACTTGCTCGTGGATTCTGGAGGATGGAATGTATATCACAGACCCTCAAACTCGTCCGTCAAAGTAACTGGGTGTGCTGGTAATCCTCCACTCATTATACACCTTCACCAGAAATCCTCATACGATTCCAGTTTCTCCTCTTGACCTCTCACTCGCCCATCAACGGCCGTACAGACCATGGTGCATCATCACTTCCGGACCACCCTGTTTCGCCTGTCCCAGACGCCTTCCCCCAGAAAGTCGTCAGGCAGCAGAAAAGGAGTTTCGGGCGATGCTCGATGAGAGCATCATTCGGCTGTCATCAAGCTGCTGGGCATCCCCTCTACGCATGTTACCGAAGGCACATCAGGGTGAGTGGAGAGCATGTGGGGACTACAGGGCACTTAATGCGATGACAGTTCCCGATAGATACCCCATTCCCCACATCCAGGATTTCCACCACCATCTACAGGGCCATCGTGTATTTTCCAAGATCGATTTAGTCAGGGCATTCCACCAAATCCCTGTGGCGGAGAAGGACATCCCCAAGACAGCGGTAACCACCCCCTTTGGCCTGTTTGAATAAACAAAGATGAACTTCGGCCTCAGAAACGCCGCATAAACGTTTCAGAGCTTTATGGACCAGGTTCTCAGAGGGCTAGATTTTGTCATTGTTTACATTGATGACATCCTCATCGCTTCTGATTCCCATGAGCAGCACAAAACACACCTCCAAATGTTGTTCCAATGCCTGCAGGACTACAGGCTGCATGTGCACCCAGCGAAGTGTACCCTCAGTGCAGACAAATTGGACTTCTTGGACCACAGGGTATCCGCCACAGGTATCACGCCCCTCCCGCAGAAGGTGGACGCCATTAAGGACTTTCCATGCCCAGCTACACCTCGCAGGTTCAGGGAGTTCTTGTGGATGGTCAATTATCATCACAGGTTCCTGAGAAACGCCGCAGCCACACTAGCCCCCCTTAACCCCTAAACCGCGGCCGTCGACAGCCGACCTCCCCCCCCCGTGTGGCGGGGTTGTATCGTGGTCTGAGTACCTGTAGGAAAAATTTGCCAAAAATCAGAGATTAACCCTTGAACATTATAATTTTTATGGGAGATAGTCCTTACATTCAGCTTTCTCCAGAGACAGGTGTTGAGCCTTCGTGGACTACCCAAGGACTTGTGGAGACTTGCAAAGTTGGGTAACAAAATCTTCATTTTCACACCTCCAGCAACCCGGTTTCCCCTCTACCACAGCCTCATTCTGTCACAGTAAACTTTATACTACAACGTACAGGTAGTTTGGAATCCGTATTTGTACAATAAGCACTGAAAATAAGGCTAAAATCAATGAAGCGTACGGCCGACATGCAGCGCGGTGGCGGTCTTCCCGTCAGTCAACAAACATTTCCATTTTCACAGCTAAAAACACATATACTACATTATTTTCAATCATATTACTTCCCAAAAGATCACCGCGACGCGCTTTTTATTCTGCCTTACGCCCGTCACTTTATTCTCGTTCCTGTCGGCCGCTTGCACTGACTCGGAAGAGCTAGAACTCGCCATAATGTCACTGTGAAAGCCTGCGGTAAACTGACGCTAAACAGGGGCAAACCGCGCGAAAAAAAGCTAGTGTGACAACTGTGGAAACAAGCGTTTCCTATTAGCATGAACTGCTTGTGAGAGGAGAGCACAGATTTACAGTTCTGAGCAGTCAGAGCGCTGCCATATATCACAGCCAGGCTGGCCGGGTCGTGGTGGGGAGGAGGGGGGAAAAACGCGATACTTGGCAACAACGGAGGTCAGTAGTACAAAGGTAAAGTATGCTAATTGTAGCTAAAGGGCGGTGGTACTGATAGACAATACCAGCTGGAACATCCTTGCCCACGTTTATTCAAAATTAACTCGAATCACAAACGCGGCGATCCGCCGTTATGTCCTTTTTGGCGAGTGTCGCAAACGCGATGACCCGCGCTGCAGGGGTTAACGATCTCCTGAAGGGGATAAAAAAAACACCCACCAAGTCTCTTCGCTGGACTGCACAGTCAGACCATGCCTTCACCACCCTCAAAAACAACATCACCACTGCACCCTGCCTAGCATACCCATCAACAGATGCCCCTATCACACTCACCACAGACACCTCTGCTGAAGGCTGTGGGTGCAGTCCTACAATAACATGTCAGTGGTGCAAACGTGCCTGTCACATTCTTCAGCCAGCATTTTAACCCTGGTCAGCGCAAATACAGTGCCTTGGACAGGGAGTTCCTGGTTATATATGGGGTAGTCAGACATTTCAGGCATTTTCTGGAAGGCAGAGAATTCACCATTCTCACTGACCATAAACTTATTTACGCCATGGCTCAGAAAGGTGAAAATTGGTCTCCTCGGGTGGCAAGACAGCTAGCCTTCATTTCAGAGTTTTCCACTAACATCCAGCATATAAGTGGGGACCTGAAGAAGGTTGTGGATGCCCTGTCCCATGGAGTTTCAGCTGTCGGCCCTACACTACCCATGCTTGACCATGCAGCCTTGGCCCAGGAGCAGAAGGATGATCAGGAACTCCAAGAATTGCTGCAGGCCGCTACCTCACTTCACCTGCAACAGTTTGATGTCACCAGCACACCCCAGAAACTCTGGTGTGACATATCCTGAAGACAGCATGGCCCTATGTTCCCCAACGATTCTGAGGGCAAGTCTTTAGTCATTACCACGAGATGGTGCACCCAGGCATTTGCGGCACGCACAGCTTACTTAGCCGGCGAGTGGTATGGCCAGGGATAAGGCGTTGCACCACCAACTAGGTCCGAGCATGCGTGGCGTGTCAGTCAGCAGAAGTGCGTTGCCACACCAAGACACCACTTCAATCTCTACCCACACCAACTCAACATTTCCACACGGTCCACATTGACATTCTCGGCCTCCTCCCCTAATCTAGGGTAACCACTGTATCTTAACGTGCATAGATAGAACAACAAGGTGGATTGAGGCCACGCCCATGCTGGATGCTATGACTGACCGTGTGGCATATCACTTCCTGACATCCTAGGTCGCTCGTTTTGGCACCCTGCAGGTCATCATCACAGACCAAGGCCCCCAGTTCGAATCTTGGGCCTGGCAGGACTTAGTGGACTTCCTGGGTGCTGAACGCCACAGAACCTCCACACATCACCCTCAGGCAAACGGGATGATTGAGCGCTACCATTGTCACCTGCAGGAAGCACTGAGGGCACTTCCCCACCCAGTGAATTGGGGGGCCGCACTGCCAATCCTCCTCCTAAACTTGAGGGTTACAGAGAAGGACATCGGGAATTCCCCGGCAGAGCTAATGTACAGGTAAGACTTGAGGCTGCTGGGGTAGTTCGCCCCACAAGCAGGCACGCCAGCCCTGGTTTTCCTCCCAGAGCTCCAGCAGGCAGTGCAGACACTACGACCAGTCCCTCCTCGTTCTCGCCAGCACCAGACGACGTTCATCCCGCACTCCCTACCAGACGCCGAACAGGTCTTCGTGAGTAGAGTTCAACGCACTTCACCACTCCAAACCCCATATGAAGGCCATAACCTGTGATCACAAACTCAGACAAAATAGTCATGATATACAAAAAGGGGAAACCATCCACAATCTCTGCAGACAGAGTCAAACCGGCCACACCACAAACCCAGTCACAGACAACACCCCACACATCATCCCCCAACCTTGACAGCCCACCTATAACATGCACACAACCAACACCTCAAATCCCAGCACCAACACCTACATGCACCACCCACACCCACACCCATCCACACACACACACACACACACACACACACACATATATATATATATATATATATATATATATATATATATATATATATATACACACACACACACACACACACACACACACACACACACACACACACACACACACACACACACACACACACCAACCCCTTTGTCAATTCGTACCCTTTGCTACCTGTCATTACCACACATCGACTCAGGCATCATACAGTACAGCAAACCTCTACCACTGATGCAAACACTCCCTCACTACCACCCACACTACCGTCCACAAACCATACCTCCAGCACTAACCCTACTACCACTAACCCACCCTCTCTGTCAACCTCACACGATCCTTCCTCTCGCCTTACTCCTCCACCCACCATCCCTCAACCCATCATTACACCTCATCCACTCTCTTCGTCAACCCCAGGTCCCTCCCCTTACCCAGTCCTTAACCCTAACCCACCCTCTCCATCAACCTCAACCTCAGGTGATCCTACCCTACACTCATTCCCACTAGTCCTCACCCCTCCCCCAGTCAATACCCCTCATCCATCAACACCCGTCGTTCCCGTAATCCCTCCATCACCTACGACAACCCTACAAACTACATCAATAACTACCACATTTACCTACACACAATCAGGCCGTCTCAGCAAACCACCACAATTTTATACTCCAGCATAATCTGATACCAAAAACTGCAGACACTCCAAGTCATCACACCTACATTGCATTCGTATGGTACAGAATTGTTTTTTGTGTGTGCTACCTCATGTAATAGCTCAACTGTAAAGGAGGGCATAACTCTCTCTCATTCATTTGCTCATAATAACTAAGTATTGGTCAAATTCTCGCACAGAAAGTTATGCCTGGCTACTATTTCTTTGTCTATAACAACTGCTATTGGTAATTACTGCATTCAAATCACTTTCCAGTGTTCACTCACTTTGAACATTGTATATATATATATATATTTTCTTTACCTTGTACCCTAATCATTTTTTCTCTTTTCATCACGTTTTGTTGCCTTAAACGGAAGGGGGGGAGGGGAAGTGCTGTGGCATATATTACACCACAAAGTACTGTACCTCGCATTTCACTTACACACGTGGTTTCCTTCCCTCGAGGCTTTTTCGCATTTCACCTACACATGTGGTTTCCTTCCCTCATGGCCTTTCCCCACCTTGTTCTTGGAATTAGCATGGCTACTCGTGCTGCTACCAATAGTATTCGATTTCTCATCCTTCCTCATCTGTACCAGTGCCACTTCCAATGCTATTCAATTTCTCTTCCCTCCTCATCTGTAGTGGTGCCTAAACCAATCAAATTTACCTATTCAGGCGACCTAAGCCTACCGGTGCTCCGCCTACCTCATTAAGGGACTTAAAACCGAACAGGCGACCTCGCTCGCCCTTCTTTCCACTCAGAACTTCACCTGGCTACTACCTGCCTTGCTCTCCATCTCTCCTTGTAAAATCTGGCCACGTGGTATAACTTTGCATAAACGATACACATAAACACAACAGCCTGGCACTCCTGCTTCTCACTAAATTCATTACTCATATTCTTAATCTGTAACTATTCATTCATGTAATTGATCTACACATGCTGTAACGTAATGGCCTTAGTACTATTTCGAAATCATTCAATAACTCTGTATTGTTCCAAGTCAGTAATCACTGCCCTGTCTATTTTTTCCCAACACATTGGCATTTATTTATCCTAACCATTGCCTTGATGTAGCCCCTAGTAAAATATATATCCCCATAACCAATAACGACACAGTCGTAACCCCAACCTTAATCCCACCACAGTACCCCGCCACTCAATCAAGTAAATCCACTCGAGGATTGGCAAGGACAAATGGGTGAGTAGGGTTAAAACCCTCAAGGGCCAAAAGGGCGCTTTGAGAGTCGCTAAACTGTAAAAGAGATGTGTTGATGAATTAAAATCAATTTTAGAACTAAACTGATAGCAGACAATTCTGCAGTAAAAATAGATGCATTGACAGGAAGACTCCCACGTCGTACAAAACTTTTTTTTTTTTTACGCGCCCGACCCTGAGCAAATGCTTCAGGGCCTATTCCCAAGTTCCAGTGGTCCTCTTTGGGGCCCAGTAGTCCTCCTACATCTCCACATATCACCACTTCGGCACTAACACCCATCATCCATATTGAATACATGCAAGGGCTGTCTCATACAGGACTGGTGTACAGGTATTAGCAGGGATACTTTTTATGACATGTCTGCCGATCATCTGGTAGATCAGAAAAGTCTGCTTTTTGAGAATTTCAAATCCTTAAACTGTTCCATGCCCCAGCCGGGATTCGAACCTGGATCCATTAGAACTACAGGCCCCCTCTCTACCGATTCTGCTTGGAAATACCACCCCAAACCCAACGCCAGCATCTGACTTCGAACCATCCACATAAACAGGAACAATGCCACTGTGGAGAGACATATGTTCCAAAAACAACTGACGAAGGGCTTGAGAAGGGACAGACGACTTTGAGCCCATAAAAACCCTGCAGACACACACCTCTGGGAGCAAGCACGGAGCAATCTTCAGAACCCGGACATGGCAGATAGGCCATATGGAAAAACAAAATTCCCCCATAATCTGCCTAACCCTTTACCCAAAAGGGCATGGAGCACAAGGCTGCAAATCATAATAATTAAAAAATGAGTGCTTAGATACACAAACTGTTGTCAGCAAGTCTGGCATGTGTCTCAAGCAGTTCCAGCAATGAATGATGAAGGAACTGCGTTGCAAATCCAGGGAAAGCACTCCAGCCTCCACCAACAATCTAAGGATTGGGGAGGACCTAAATGCCCTTTTAGCAAGTTGCATACCAGCATGATGTACAGGATCAAAAACCTTAAGTCGAGGCACAGTAGCAGAGGAGTAAACCTTACAACCATAGGCAACTTTAGATCTCATTAACACTAGATATAGGTGTAGGAGTGTCTTACCATCAACACCCCACTGGGTATGGGACAAAACCTTTAACAAATTCGTAGCCTGCATACAAGACACCTTCAGATATTGCAAGTGTGGAACCCAAGTCACCCGGCAGTCAAACTTTAGACCAAGAAACTTGGTTTCCTCCACATACTGGAGCCGGCACCCACTGAGAAATATATCAGGGTCTGGGTGAACTCCCTTAATCCCAAAAGTACATTGCCACAGTTTTACTCAAAGAAAAACGAAAACCTCTTCAGGCTGCCCAGTTGGCTACCCTGTCCAATGCCATCTGCAATCGCCTCTCAACCACTGACATGCGGGATCCAGCACACCCGATTTCCAAGTCATCCACATAAAGGGAGGATGATACTCCCTCAGGCAATGAGTCTATTATGCCATTAGTGGCAACTGCAAATAAAAGGACGCTTAATACACTACCTTGTGGAACACCCTCCTCCAGAACCCGAGGGGCAGAGAGTGAGAAGCCCACTTGGACATGAAACCTATGGTTCGACAAGAAGTCCTGGAGCAACACCGGCAGATCGTGACACAACCCAGAGCTATGAAGTGTACTCATGATGCTATGCTGCAATGTCGTATCATTTGCCTTCTCCAAGTCAAGAAGACAGCAACAAGATGTTGCTTCGAGGCAAAAGCCTCTCAGATCGCTGATGCAAGTCTGAGAAGGCTGTCAGATGTACACGTAATCTTGCGAAACCCAGTCTGTGAAGGATAGAAGAACCCATTCTTCTCTAAAAACTAAGCCAGCCTCACACTAACCATCTTCTCAAACAGTTTGCACACACAAGACGTCAAATAAATAGGACGGTAATTAGAAACATGAGAATTGTCCTTAGCAGGCTTAGCAAATGGGAGGATTGTACCCAGTTTCCAAGTAGTGGTCAAAATACCTTCATCCCAAATCCTGTTGTAAAGGTGTAATAAAAACACAAGAGATTCATCAGGTAAGTGGCGAATCATGGCATATGGTATGTCATCAGGACCAGGAGCAGAATCACGACACTGTCGGAGAGCAGCTCGTAATTCACGGAGTTTATAGCATGTGTTATAGATTTTTTCACCCGTAGAATGAAAGGAAAGACTGAGCCTCTCCTGTTGCTGCCGGTAACAACTGAATATCTGAGAAGGATCCTGACAGAAGACAATGTAAAAGTGTTCCACCACAGCAGTTGCCACACAGCGAACAGTCAGCACCAGGGAGAGAGAAAGTGAATGCTTAACCATTATATTCCTCACCTTCTTCCATACCAATGGTATAGGAGTAGACGAGGAAACAGCCAAGACATGATCTCCAAGAGTTGCGACAGGAGTTCTCCAGAACCCATTGACAGCGAGCTCAAGCTTTCTTGTACTCAAATTTCAGAGAAGTAATATTATTGTTTTTCCTATATCTGCCAGCTGCTTTACAGACTGTTCGAGCCAAGGAACAGCAAGGCACAGGTCTCCTACAGAACCTGCCAGACGTTCACGGGACAAGAAAAAATCCCAGCTTGGAAAACAGTAGATTGGAAGGACTGTTCTGGATCATCCACATTCCCAAACTCACAAACACCAGACTCAGGCCTACAGCATTCCTCAAACTCTACCCAGCCAGCCTTATCTAACCACCATCCACAGGCTCTGAACTGCACGTTTTGACCACACTAGGGTAATAGTCAATACCATACAAGTCACACAGTCACACATGAAAAATCCAACAAGAATATGGAAAGGTCAATGTAAGATCAATAACTGAATAAGAACCAATCTGTACATGAAAATGCATAGGGTCACCTGTAGTCAGAACCAAATCCAAATCCTCAATCAAAGATGCCAGAAGATCACCTCGGTGATTAGAAATTGTATCATTCCACAAAACATGATGCCCATTAAGATCAACGAGAAGAATAAATGGTCGAAGAAGTTGATTGATAAGGTGGTCGAGGTCGGCATGTGAGACAGACATAGATGGAGGTAAATTATGCAACTATATATATATATATATATATATATATATATATATATATATATATATATATATATATATATATATATATATTCTCTTCAAGTGTAACTGAAAAGCCACAACGTGAAGAGGGGATCTAACAGAAAAGGAAGTGAATGAAACATCTGTCCGGCACAGAATAGCACAACCACCTCGATTAGTATAGCCCATTAAAGAAGGGGAGTGGAAAACTGTATAGCCTCTAGGAACAGAAAGAGGCCTATCTCTGGCCATAGTCTCTTGAAGGCAAGCACAGAAAGGGTGAAACTCAGATAGAAGCAACTGAAGTTCTTCTCAGTTAGCTCTAACACTATGACAGTTCCACTGTAACGCAACACTGATTAGACCAGGCATGCTAGGTTACCGGGAAACTTTAGGAAGAGGAACACTGGATCCACCCAGACGAGGAACAGATGATGGAGGCTGTACAGGGTGTTTAGAAAGACGGATTTGTTTATCATCGGTTACTGGGTTGGCTGCAGGAACTGGAGATACAAGATGTGCTGTAGCATTATCAGCAGTAGCTGGAGTGGATGCACCAACCCTCACGCCAGCTACCACCAGCACATCCACAGGAGAACAAGCCCCTGAAGTAGCAGTGTCAGGCTGCCTCTGACTGGTGTCCTTGGCAGAATTTTCTTGGGGGATCCTCCGCCAAAACCGACTCTGATGATCCCCTACTATGTTTTGATGCACCAGAAGAACCATGCTGGGTAGCAAATGTAGGCTTAGAAGCCTGAGGAATAAGCGACATATGTAGATGGCTAAACATAGCAACTGCAGGTCGCGGCTTTGTATGATGGGCAGAAATACAGTCAGGGATTAGAGAAGACTCTGGAGTCGAGGGTTGGCAAGGCTCTCGAGAGTCATCACAAATAGGGATCTGAGAAGACTCTGTATTTGGGGGATGGCAAGGCTCGTGAGACATACCACAAACAGAGACTGGAGAAGACACTAAAGTTGAGGGTTTGGAAGACTCATGAGATTCACCAGAAGTAGGTGAAACCAGAACTATGGCCGAAGAGGATGGCCCAAGGACAGAACCATTGTCAGACACAGCCACGTGCTGTTGAATGCGACTTGAAAGTCGTATCCCTAATGGAGATGCTTGGACTTGATCTGGAGAGTGCGGCAGCAAATGTAACACCTTGGTGAACAAACATAGATCGTATACGATCCTTAGCCTCAGGAAAACTCAGCCTTTCCTTGGCACATAGGTATAAAACTTCCTTCTCAAATCTGTTCCGATTACATAACATAGATGATGCTGCATGGTTACCATCACTTTTAACACATGACTGAGGACCAATGCAATCCTTTCCTAAATGAATGTCCATCCCGTATGAAACACACTGGATGTGGGCCAAGGGCTAGACGCTGGCAGGACTAATCAATGTGACCATAACGTTGGCATTGAAAACATCTCCTTCGCATAGGAACATACTTTTTAACTCGAAAACGATACCAACCAGCAGACAAAATCTCAGGAACATGGAGAAGGTCAAATGTAACGATCAGCATTGTTGTGGAAACTAGGTCACCACTCATCTTCTTCATTCTCTCCACTTTTACAACATGTTGGGATAAACGACTATTCTAGAGGAATTTAATGAAGCATGAGGAGAACAGGATACAGGCTGGTCCCCCCAAAAGGTCAGGGATAACAGGCACTTCAACCAGCAAGCTACCATCAGCCTGAGGAACAACGTTAGGGGACTTACCACAAACTCCACTCTGTGCATATCAATCACATCACACTTCCTCAAATCCAGCCCTTCCTTGAAGCGCACGGCCAAAAACTTAACAAACGACTCTTTTTGTGTACTTCAGTCAAACAGAGACAGACAACTCTCATGGGACGGGGATGGGACCCCTTAGATGGAGGTCGACGTCCACTGACAGCCTCATAAGTCTCCAGAGTCACCACAAGAGACCGAAAATTCACAGAATCCTGAGACATGTCAGAGGGTTGTGGCATCGGGACACTGGCCAATTCACTATTAATTTCTTCTATAACAAGAAAAAGCCTTCATTCCCTCACTCCTTCACCCACCATGGACCCCAACAAGGGGAAGTTGTACCCCAGAGGTAGCAGGAAAGTATACACGGGTAACCACTGCGGCACCTGAGCAAGGGTGACTCCAGGACAATAGGAGCCACCAGGCCCCCCAATGCCCACATGACCCTAGCCAACGCATGACCAGCCGATTGACCTGGTCGGGACTAACCAGGCTGCCCATCTAGCCAAAATAAGGGACCAAAGAGGTATATTGCTAGCTGCAGGGTGCATCGTGCAGCATCACTGAACCCCCAGGACTCCCAACACCCAGCATCGCAGGACACCACACACAGCAAACACATGGGGAGGCAACAGTCCTGCTATAGATGGCAAGTGGGCAGGGACTAACATCACCAGCAGGCCTTCTCCACCAGTGATGTGGGGGGCTTGGTCCACGAGACCGAAAAATGTTGAACCCTGCAAAGGTAGGCATACCTCCAAAGTAGATGGCATTGCCAGCCATGCTTCAAGCCATGCCACCATGTCAAGGTGACCTCCCTTAGCAAGGTAGGTAACCATGAGCTCAAGTGACACCCACCCCCCAGTTATTTTCTTATTTTTATTGGAATTTTTGTCAGTCCAATCCTGCCATCCTAGGTAGCCTACCTTCATTGCTCCCCAGAACTATATTGAGGAAGGGCGTCTTCTGGCTGAAGAGCTTTGCTGTCCCTCCAACAAAGTAAGTATATGTCCCATGGACCAACTGTTACCTGTCAGGTGCTGTCAGGTGCAACTGCACCAGCCTTTATACAGACTCTGCCTTTAAGAAGATGTGTGTGAAGTTCATGAAACAGCAATAAAACAAAACAAGAAATGAGTGTTTACTTATCTGAAATCCATGTAGTGTGCACCCGTACAATGTGAGTCTGGAATGTGTTTTAAACTGAAACAATTCACTTGCCCTGGTGTAGTGCCCATTTGTGTGTTTTAGTTTTAAAACTGGTACTTTGATATTGTGAGTGCCATAGTAATGTGTTATCAAAAATTATATCAAATGTTGTGATCACAGTTCCATTTCAATATTTTTGGTCATATCTTTCACGTACTGTATGCACAACATTGTCTCCGAGTTTGCTACTGTAACATTGTATTGTGCTGCCCTTTACCTGTAAACCATTTAATAATTTTTATGAAATACGTTACTGTTCTCTGTCTTTGGTTGCACAAGTTACAGTCACTTACATTGTGTGTCTTTCCACTGTTGTTTTAATTAAATATTGAAATGAACGAATATGCTTTATTACAATAAATGATTTTATCTTTTTTTTATGTGTCCGACTCTGGGCATAGGCTTCACAGCCTGCTATCAAGGCCCAGCAGTCCTCCTACATACCATACATCTCACATGTCACCACTTTGGCGCTAACACCCATCCATATTGAATACATGCTAGGGCTGTCTCATACAGGACTGGTGTATTGGTATTAGTGGGGTTATTTTTACGACATGTCGGCGGGTCTTTTGGTAGATCAGTAAAGCCTGATTTAATGAAATTCAAATCCTTAAACTGTTCCCTGCCCCAGCCGGGATTCGATCTTGGGTCCATTAGGACTGCAAGCCACCTCTCTACCGATTGAGCCACCGCCTCCCCTTAAATGGTGGAATACCCCTGAAAGAGGTTATTTCTGTATGTTAAAGTGTGCGAAAATTGTCAGTTAATAAAAAACGACGTGGGTCCAATTATGGTGGGTCCACAAGACCACCACTATCAGTAATGTAAATCGCCTTTGAAGATGCGCACCTAGATTTCAAGAATATTACATTTGATGATGGGGGTTGCAAATGTTCATGATCACTTACAATGTTTTGCCTGTGTCGCCTCTGCGAAGTGATTCGATGGCGGTGGTCACAGTTATGACTGTGATGTGGTTATTGGCGTATTTGAATATAGTAGGAACTCTGTACATCCGTTGTAAAGCTTTAGCATGCACCATATTAAAACCTTTTTCTCATAAACAGGACCATCACATATTCCTGGCAGAGGTGTAGCATACTGTTCTGAAACCTCTATGGGTGTCAATTCTGCTGCACTAAAATAATTCAAATTACACTGGATTATCCTATGTATTTCTAAGTTTACAGCTTTTATGTGATTACTGTTGGTTCATAATTTTCATATTTATTAAATTATGAATAGTTTGAAACATATGGCCTACAGTACACTCTGCATTGTCTTTATTTATGTATTATTTAATAATAATAAGTGATATATGATGGAACAGACTGTAGTCTGGCAAAGTCTCGAAGTCTTTACATGCTAAGACACCAACCAAAGAAATTAAATAGAAAAAGTGAGAGCACTTTCCTTTACCTAACCTCCTGATCTATATCAGTACTGAACAGTGTAGCATGCAGTTAAAGTTCATTAATAATAATTATTAATTGTTCTTGTGTAGGGAGCCAAGAGAGGATCTACATATAAATCACCAATGAAATTAACTAAAAAGTGAATATAAGTATCGTAAATGCTTTTTAAATATAAAATAATAATTTTGTAGACTGTTTCATTTTTCAATCCTTTATTGTCCCATCAGGAACATAGGGGTCTGGGACGCGTTTTTTTCTTTGGGTACAGTTAGTCATCCAGTCATACGGTGAACGGAGAAGCAAGCTCAGCAAGAAATGATTCGGCTACGTCGCATCTTTGCTCCAGAATAGATGAAATAATTCGGCTAATTAAACAAAAAATCACCAGAAAAGCCGTGTCTGGATATTAAATTAACATATACCTACTGTATGCAACTTTCAACCTAACACTAACCTATCATACTACGTAATATCGTTTGGGGGGATGAAGAAGGTGCGACGTTGTCGAATCTTTTCTCAGGGCACTTGATGCCGCATTGCCAACATGACTGGATGACCAGTTATACCCCCTCGTCCCCACCAAAAAAAAAAAAAAAAAAAAAAAATGTGTCCGGGACCAGACTGCTTAGCTCGGATATTTAAAGCCAGTGGTCAGTCTCTCCACCCTGAGTGCCATTATATGATCAATAAACCAAAACATCATTTGAATGTAAGAACTTATGAGCCACACCCACTTGGAGTATCCTAACCCATTAAACCACCAGATATTCGTTTTGCCGAATGCTTACTGCCCAACCCAATGAATAATTTCCTGGGCTATAAGAAGCTTGTCACTCAGTGTTAGTCGCTTGAAAGCAACGTGGAATATAGGGAGTGGATGATGGCTGTCCCAGCTATCATGTATTTAATACTGAAAGTTCCTAATGAAAAATATTTTGTTTAAAAAATTGTTTTTCCATATTATTGACAGTCGAAGAATGATGCTTCAGTTTCTCTACACGGAGCACTTTCAAGTTCTCTGGTTAATTATAACAACACATAATTACTGACTATATCTTTACCCCCAGTGGATCTTATGACTCCTCAACAGAAACAAATCCATCACATGGCTGGTACTGTATGGGTAGTAGCTCCTATTTCTGATAACTGTCGTGTTACATATATGATCCATGGATAAGGCTTAAAATTTAGAAAAGTCATGCTAACACAAATATCATCAGGTCAAAAGGAAGTCCTCAAATTGAGGAAAGTGTCAGTTACTTAAAAAGTAGGAAAAAATAACTGTTATTGTTTATCCACATCTTGGCATGACCTAATTTAATTAATTTTATTGGCATTATACTGGACTGAGAAGACTTCACAATTTCATTCGCAAGTACTAGTTATTTACAACTGACTTTTGTGTATGGGGTGAACGAATAAGTACAGTAAATCAGCATTTATCTCTTTTCAAGAAGATAAATGAATCGAGGACGTAAATGTCGTTAACTACTCTAGTGAGACATATTAAATGTTGTATTTTTGCTCTCTCCAGCGACTTTCATACATTTAGGTGAAACTTTTAGGTGTTATTTTTATCTTCATTCATCTCTTGATTACATGAGGCTCCTTCCTTGTTAAATAAATTAGTCATAGGAGGAAAGCTACAATAGACATCACTGTACTGAACTGGTCAACGTTCAATTCAAGATAATTATGAACATAATGAACGCCAATGTTGTCTAAATGAAGAAATGTATCTTGGAATTGTACGGTGCGTGAGGCTCTCATATCCTTCGTTCCTGATTGGGGGATGGGTGCCATGGGAGAGATTACAGCTTTGCGAAGTGTAGCACGAGAAAGGAGATGAAAATCATGTAAACCTTTCTTGAGGGTGAATGTATTGGTCTACCACAGTTGCAGAATTTGTCAATTGTCCTGTAGTGTTATCACTTACAGTTCTGACTTTATTGTTAGATATGTATCCCGCTGTAGCATTTGAGAGAAATCCCCTTGCATTATTAACCAAATGTTTATTTCCATTATCAATCAGAGGACTGACGAAGTAGCAGGTTCCTCCTGTGGATCGAGAGGTCAGGGATCTTCTTTTCTGCCAGCGATGAATCCAACGGTAGACAGTGGAGAGGCTAGTGCCAACCTGAATAGCTATATCCATCGCTCCCATCCCTTCCAGCCACAGCCACACGATCTTGTAGCGAGTTTCTAAAGTCACCGGTTGGCTCTTGACAGTTCGCCTTGTCATCTTACCTCAGATAATGCCTGCAACCGGAGGAAGTATATATATATATATATATATATATTTTTTTTTTTTTGGGGGGGTTACTAAACAGGTTTGTTACAGTGGTTGAACGAAATTTTATTTCGCTGAACACTTGATACCATTCCTAAACTGAAGAAAATAGTCTAACAGAAGCAAAAATGTAATAAAGTATACATCAACACATGGCTGGAGGTAAGCCCTGAAATCCAAAAGGTCTTCCCTATAGTAGTCAACTCTGATCCACTATGGGTTCATCTGACCTGAACTGTATTGTCTGGAATTAGCTGGACTGAGCAAAAAATGCCTGATATAAAATAAAAATATTTTCTGTCTTTAGATGAACAAAACATTATCTACCATCAGCTAAAAATTTTCAACAGCTTCACTATGATATATCCTTTTTGAGCTTATTAAAATCGTACTGATGCAGCAAGAATAGACATGAAAAACAATCATCATAGTGTAAGGGTTGATGAAGAGGTTTTAATGTATTTAACCCGCCGCGTCCCGGAGACGTGAATTCACGTCCTCACATGATGTGCACTCATATCCCAGAGACGTGAATTAACGCGGCAACATTGCAAGGTCCCTAATTTGCACAATTTTCAATTTTCGCGAATGATTTTGCGAGTGATTTTTGGCATGTATACAAGGGACACCTTCCTCTATTGCTCTACAAGATGCCAAGCAGGGACAATGCCTTACACCGCATAACCTCCCCCCCCTTGCACGCCATTGTCTCGGCAATTCACCTGTTACCAGTGACCTGGCCAATAAAGACATTCAGGGCCAGAGTGATTCCCCAATCAGTGACAATGTGGAGAACAAAGTTTACATAGCATTAGAGGAAGAAACAGTCAGAAATGATGATCAGGTAATGTGGGAAAAAAAAGGTCATGAATGGTGATGAGTTAGTGAGTGAAACAATGCTTATAATGCCTATATTACTGTTTGAAAACCAATATACTCTTGTACTACATATTAATTCGTACCAAGTAAATAAATAAATACTGTTTATGAGTGGATAAAATAGTTACCCTCCCATAGAACTCGTTTTCTTTTGTGCCAGCCTGATAGAAAACCCAGTCAGGTAAGGAGGTACTCGTACCTAGATCGAGTATTTTAAACCTCAGGTGAGCGATTTCTCTATGAATTTTTGATGTTTCTCACCAAAAGCGGATGTTTGAGCCAAAAAAAAAAAAAGGTCCAAAAATGTTGGGACTGGGACGTACCACTGCCCAGAAAATGTCGGGATGGGGCGGGTTAAGGTTTTCAGTGAAATTTGCATGTGACGTATGCCATTTCAACAAGCATGTTGAGAGCTTCCGTCTGTGACTCCTGCATGAAATTCGTCATAGGTAAGAGGAAATATCGCCGCAGATGATGAATACATTGATTGTAAGTGAAAAGAACGGAAAAAAAATACGAGTCTTGTGGCAACAAGGAATGCAGATTTTTAAATGCTTAACCCATTTTTGCCCAGAGTATTAGGTTAAGGACGGAACTAGGCATTTTCGAAAATAATAAAGCGGTTAACACATGATACCGACTCATGTGTTTCGCAACTATGAACCAATAGGCGGGGGGGGAGGGTAAGCTTAGTATCCTTCCAGCCAAATCCCTCACACAGGAACCTTGGACACTGATGGGTTAACAGAACTCTCTGGAACTGAGGTGGCTCGATCTGTTGTGTATTATACTTCTTTATCCTAACATGGCCAAAGATTACCATCTCTCCAGCTTGAATGTGAGCTGCAACAGTGGATTAACACTATATTATCATACGAGCATTGAAGAAGTGCAATGGAAACGATGTTTGATCATAGCATTGTCTCTTTCTGACAGTTAGCTATTTGAAAAGATGAAAATCTGGAACAACTTATGGTGAAAGACTTTATAGCCTCTCCATAGGATGCCCCGACAGTAGGGTTCGAACTAAAACCGTGGCGGACATTTCAAGTGGGTTTCGGGAGCATGCCATTTCATCTACTTGCATGTGATTGCAACCTGTCCTTTCTCCCAGTGGTATACAATATTTGGGTTCAATCATACGCAGATAAGATTAACACTACTAGAGTGGGTTGACCTTGATCTCTGAAGGCTGCCATCCATAAGTCTGAGTCTGGATCAGTGTCTTCAAGTCATGGGCATGGTTTCGCCCACAGTTTATGATTATACAGCGTAATATTTCCTTAATACATAAACTGAAACATTTGGTTTTCCCTTTTGATCATGGTTTATTCCGCAAACATAGTTCACGTAGTTACTCATTACTTTACGACTGTTCAGTATTGATGAGTTTCCATATTGAGGGTAATGAAGCAGATGTGGTCTCATCTAAAAGTGCAAAACTTACAGCCCCCCCCCCCCATCTCCGTCTCCATGTGGGGGATCCTCCCTCTTACCCCAGGTGGGGTTGGGGAACACCTTCCCTCCTCTTCCACCCTCCGTTACACGTCAGTTCACCTCCAAACTGTGGACAGTCGTAATACGTCATGTAAAGGCAATTATTATCCTTAGGTAGAACAATGTTAAATTATACCATTAACTAGGCTTGAAATGTCAACCATGCGAAATGGAGCTTAAACCAAACATCTTTCCTTAACGAAACTATATCGAGGTTACTCCGCTTCACTCACGTGGACTGTTTCGAAGCACATCATCACAGCGGTGCCACATCTCTTCAAACCCTCGTGCCCCTGTAACATGCGAGAGTGCTGGCAGCTGTACCATTCATAACTGACGATCTGTTCAGTCTGTCAAATATACCCCGTTCCTTGTAAGATTAATGACACTCTGGTCATCATCAACATCCACACAGACACCGAACTCATCATGGTCTCCAAGAGACAAGACACTATTACTTTCGCTAGCGAATCAACAATTGAACGAAAGTGCCGTACATCCTTACATGCTGTTCACCTTTGTCCTGCGTACAGTACGTTTTCACGTTTCAGCTTACTGGAACAGTCCCTTGTGAAATGGCAATCGTAAGAAATCATGACATTCATCACCATTGCAACTTCACATATGCTCCAGGTAAACCTACACATCATCAATGCATCGGGCATTCACAGTTCTTCTACTTCACTCATAATAATAATATACTTCACTCATAATTTGTCTACATATACACCAACTCATACTTCAGCATCAGGATTATACATAGCACCAGGCTACTGTGCTGTACTTTGGCCATCCTTGTCCACTTACCTACCAGGAATCACTATGCCATCCTCAGTCACACACACAAATACTTCCAGCCACTACATAAGATGGATTTAAACATGAACACAAGTACAAAGCTGACTTCACTTAAGTCTGAAATTATGCAACTAATCAATGAAACAATGAAGCCCTGGGAAGAATTGAGTATGAGTATATTCAACTCATATTATATGTATAGCCCGGCACCAACTGTCAAAATCTTCTCCATTGTATTAGCCATATTGCTCTTGGCAATGCACAGAATGCAAGCAAGAATTGCAAACTTGGAGTCAGTATTTACAGGAGGAAGAGTGAACATTCAAGTGAGACCCCCTGAGTGAAACAAGTAAATGTAAATAGTGAGAATCATTAAAAAAATAATAATCTACAGTAATTTCAAATTACTGTTAGCCAACATATATCTAACCAATTCATATAACAATATTATTATATCTCATATATATGTATCATAGATATAAATCACATTACAAATATATTAATGACTCCTACTATAATCTCAGCATGGTAGTGCAACTAATATGTCTCTTGTTCATACACATCTGTACCACTTTATTACTACAATATGTTATTCTGTATTCAGTTTTACTACATTTTTTTTTTTTTTTTTAATGCGAGGAAGAAGGAACCAAAGGCCATGAGCCCGCAGTAACAGTTCCCTCCAAGAGAAAAACAAAATACAATAGAGAGCCAAATTCAAGATCCGATCATTTTGAGATGCCTGGACACACTGCGCTTGAAAGACTGGAGATCATAGGAAGCAAGAAATACAGACAGAGGGAGACAGTTCCAGAGCTGACCTGTTGCATAAATGAAAGACTGGGAGTAATGGTTAACTGTTGCATTAGAGAGTTGGACAGAAAAGGGATGAGAGTTTGCTGCCAGACGGGTGCTACGCGCCCGTCGTAGAGGTGGAGGAATGCAAGCAGACAGTTCAGAGGAGCAGTGACCATTAAAGTAGCGATAGAAAAGAGATAAAGATGCAACAGAGCGGCGAAGAGACAGAGGTTGAAGGGAGTCAGTAAGAGGAGGAGAGTTAATGAGACGAAAATCCTTTGACTCCACCCTATTGAGAAGAGCTGTATGCAGGGAGCCTCCCCACACATGAGAGTTGTACTCCACACAGGGGCAGATAAAACCCCTGTATAGAGTCAACAACTGTGCAGGGGTAAAGAAAGAGCGGAGTCGGCTTAGCACACCCAATCTCTTGGAAGCAGATTTTACAAGAGATGTAATATGATTTTTCCAAGATAAGTCCCGAGTAAATGAAACCCCAAGCATGTTCAAGGATGATGCAGGATTAAGCTGAATATTATTAAACATTAGTGGGTATACCTGTGGAAGATTTTGTCGGGTTGATAGGTGTAAGAACTGAGTCTTAGATGCATTAAAGACAACCATATTATTTTTACCCCAGTCAGAGATACGAGCCAAGTCAGACATTAGGTGTGCCATAGCCTCATCCCTTGTTTGTTGAAGTAACTGTTGAGATGGGCGTTGCGGGAACCGAATGGAAAGGTGAAGGGTGGAGTCATCAGCGTATGAGTGGATAGGGTTAGATGTACAGCTTAGAAGATCATTGATGAATAAAAGGAAGAGAGTTGGTGATAGGACAGAGCCCTGAGGAACACCACTGTTGATAGATCTAGGAGAAGAACGATGGCCGTCTACAACAGCGGCTATAGAACGACCAGAAAGGAAACTAGCGATGAAGGCACAGATAGAAGGATAGAAACCGTAGGAGGGCAGTTTGGAAATTAAAGATTTATGCCAGACTCGATCGAAAGCCTTTGAGATGTCAAGTGCAATGGCAAAGCTTTCGCCAAAGTCCCGAAAGGAGGATGACCAGGAGTCTGAAAGGTAGGTGAGAAGATCGCCAGTGGAGCGTCCCTGACGGAACCCATACTGACGATCGGAAAGAAGGTTGTGATAGGAAAGATGCCTTAAGATTTTTCTGTTAAGAATTGACTCGAAAACTTTTGAAATACAGGACGTTAAAGCAATTGAACGATAGTTGGAGGGTTGGGAGTGGTCACCCTTCTTTAGGACTGGCTGAATGGGAGCAAACTTCCAGCAAGAAGGAAAGGTACAAGTTGACAGACAAAGGCGAAAGAGTTTGCCAAGGCAGGGTGTAAGCACAGAAGCACAGTTCTTGAGAACAACAGGAGGGACCCCATCAGGCCCATATGCCTTGTTAGTACTGAGGCCAGTGATGGCAGAAAATACATCAACTGAAGAAATTTTAATGTCAGCCATGAGGAAGTCAGAGGGGGGAAGAGATGGAGGAACAGCACCGGAATCGTCTAAGGTGGAATTGGAGGAGAAAGTCTGTGCGAAGAGATCTGCTTTATCAGTAGAAGAAATAGCTACAATGTATTACTATATTATGTTACGTATTTACTCCATACAATGTATTACTACAACATGTTATGTTTCTACAATATTATGATGACTGTACAATATTATCATAAATAGTATATCTCTACCATATAATAACGAATACTATGTATTAATAGACTAGAATTAATTACTACAGGCTGTCGTAGGTCACCAGCTGAGTGTGAGCGAGCGATGTCACGACTCTAAAATATCATAAATAATAGCTAGTAGCATTGATGTAATCTGGAAGGTTAAGTCAGTCATTTAGGGCCGAAAGAAAATATCGTCTGGACATTCCCTCTGAAGAATGTGCAGCCTGCACCTCATGACGCCCGATAGGAATACACACACACACACACACACACACACACACACACACACACACACACACACACACACACACACACACACACACACATGCTTCTAGAACATTTGACAACCGTATAATCCAGGTGACAGAAGCTCTCATATACGAGAGAGAAGCGAAAAAAAGACAGAAGGAATTAGGAGGCTGGAGAAGAGAAAGCGGAAAAGGGGGGGTCTAGCGAGAGAGGCTGAGAGGGTTAGCAAGCATAAGACCTCTCTCACCTCAATACGCTTTTGTGAGACATACCTAGTATAAAATTTTGAGATATTCTCTGTGAAGAAATAAACTACAATCAAACCCCAGTATTCATCTTTATCTTCTGTCACCGACTACAAATGAACTTAGGTTATCTCCTCACATATCTACTCACTATTACCTACAGCTCGGCTACCACTACTATATAATCAATTACAAGTTTGACATATTTTTACGACCACTGTATATTCAATTACAAAACTGACAGTAATTCCACTGTCCGCTCATATCGATGCCACCACGTGAAGGCGTCCCTGTCCATCACCTTTACAGCAGCATAAACAATATATAATGTACAGGAAGGTTAAAATATAGCTGCTTTTACCCTTATCAGTAAAGTGAGTGCTGAAGCTGAAAAGATCGTGTGAAGGCAGCCTGATTAAAGTGAAAAACTTGGCATCCAACTCAGTGGGTTACTAACATTTAGCGAAATTTAAATTCCCGAACTGTGCTTTGCCACAAGCGAGGATCGATCTTGCGTCCTTTCAATCACCGGTCTACTAATCAACCACGGCTCTCTTGATATAAACCCATCTTCTTTTTCTTTGATGATGGTAATGAGGATGATAGTGTTGGTGATGGTGGCAGATATGGTGAAAATGATATTGATAATGGATGGTGATAATGGTGGTGGTGGTGAAAATAATGAGGATGATGATCATGATGGATGATGCTGGATAATGGTGATGACGATAACGATGATAATGATGATGGTGATGATGGGCGATGATGGCGGTGATGACAATAATGATGGATGATATGGATAATGATGGTGATGTTAATGTGGGCATAGATCTTACTTCTTAACCCTTCCTTAGTCAGGTGGGGTGTTTGGGCACCCCAAAATTTCCTAGCCGGTAATTCGAATATTTCTCTCCGTTCCAATACTCTCCTGATTCAGTGAGAGGAGGGAGCATGTGGATTGGTTTAGTCCTGCCTCTGCTGTAGTGAGAGAGGGGCACTTCCCCCCGCCCCCTGGGGTGTCCAGTTACCCCATCAAACTAACCGATTAGATCGTATTGTGATACAGATTTTTTTTTATCTTAGTTTTGCATATTGTTTTTCATTATACTGATTTTAAAAATCACAAAATGTATTTCCCTGTGCATGTTTACCTGACAAATTACGCATTAATAAACACCAACTACAAGGCATTCAATCTTTTCATTAGTGATTGCATGATATGCTAAAGCGGCAGTATGGATATATTTTACATGTTAGTAACACCACATGTATTTTTATATTGGGGTGTTGTAACACCCCACCGGACTGGCCACGTTTGAATACCCCACAGGACTAATGAAGGGTTAAATTTGAGCAGCTGCACAGCATAAAAAAAAATTGTGTAAATGTAGATAGAATAGAACAACGAGAGAACTGCAGGAGTCATTGAACATAAACATCTGAAGTAAAAGAGGATTTAGAACGTTATTTTTAAAACCTCCAGAACGACTAACCTCGTAGATCTTGAGCAACATTGTTTTCCTTTAGCTTAGCAGAGACGTTTTGAAGTGGGGGAGTTTGATACAGACTGCATATTAACCCTGTTCATTATGATAGGTCTCTCCTCAGCTAGATCAAGTCATTTGCATATACCAAAAATATGACAGAGATCATCAAAATGAAAAAAAAGTTATTATCCTCATGCGTGTCATTCATGTATCATGTGAATATAAAGATAATATTCGCATTATTCTAGATGATATTAAGGTAGAATATTTTCTTATGTAGAAATAAAGATCCCAAGATTCAGCAAAACTTGCCACTCCCAAATGAAGCTGGGAATCCAAATTCAGGACTCGTAAAATTTGAGATGCATATGCATATTGCACTTAGCAGACTGAAAATCATTGACACGGGGAAAAACAGACTGAAGACAGTTGCAGACATGAAATACTTGGTGTACTGGTTAACTCTTCGAATCAGAGTTGGATAGAAATAGATGAAGTGTGGAACTACATGGGTGGTGCGTGCCTGCCGTAATGGTGGAGACATGGATGAAGAAAGCTGACCGGATCAGTAGGCTATATGCCCAATATACCGGTACGAGAACCTCCGGAGTCAACAAGTACTCTCTGTCAGTGTGAACCGGTTTCCCTGAGACAGAAGTGGGAGAAAGATCCTAAGCCGACGAGAATACTGCACATTAGGTGACTCCCCTCCCCCCTTTTTGTTTATTATTCTTGCTATCATCAAATTATTTTGCCTAGGAGCAACTATTCGAACTTAAGAGATTAGATATAACATTTAATAAGTAAATCATCGGAATCAGGGATTAAAACACCAGGAAGAGGTGGTAGGGAGTCTCTTATACCACTCTGCGTCATGGTACTCTTTAAAAATATATGTTCACTATCTGCTGCTACGGAGTGGCGGTCGAAAACAAGACAAATAAATCCCGCTCACTCACATTTAGTCTCTCAACTGTCATATGTGATGGTCGATACCAAAACAATTTTTACCCATCATCAACCTTGCCTGCTAATTACGGTTAATCCGAGTCTGGTCACTCCCGATGTTATAGATCATTGACAGCTTGCTATCCCTTCACATATCATTTCATTTTGATTTGCTATACAGTCTTCCATTCGCATCAGTTACTCTTCTGAATGTTCAAACCTCTATAAAATTAAAGGTATATCTTGCGCTATCCATCCACCTTCCCCAACGCCTCCCTCTTCCTCTCACTCATCCAGGTTTTATATGTAGATTTTCTTTATCATTCTCTCGTCACCCATTTTTTCCCATATGACTGTACCTCTTTCACAAACCTTAATCTGCTCTTTCCCTTATGTTAAGTCTGCTTTCATATTCTAAATTTCAGTATTATATCTCACACTGTCAAACCATCTAACACCCCACTGAACTTAACCACCTCATTTCCAACACTTAAAACCTTTTCCGGGTCCTAGTGATTAGGGTTCACGCCTCGCAGCCATACAGCACTGTTGGAATCACTATGCCTTCATACATATCCGTCTTTCTACTACTATGCGATTTTATCCAGCTTAGTAAAACCCACTGTTAGTGTCGGGATTAAAGAAGGCTCGCCCTAACCCGTCCCGTTCGGTATGTCTCTCCCAACAGAAAAAAAAATCGTGTTTAGATAGCAGGGATGAAGTGCAAAATGTATATTCAGAGTGAAATCGTTGAGAAAACGAACCATGGACTTACGGTATAGAAATGTCCTCAGGAAACGGCTGGTGTCTGTGGAGTGACTGGCCACGACCCGTATTAATATATATACGTAGCTGGGGCGACAGTGCCGCCCCCTTCATTACGTCACGCACACAGCAACTCTGATTGGACAGTTTCCTAGATCGATAGTGCGAGTTTGTTTCCAAGGAGAGAAAGAGAGAGAGAGGGGGGGGGGAATGTGCATTCAACTTAACAACACGTTTACAAATTTAATCATGATGTATTTGCCTGTCTGATCATACCACATAACATTGTGCATGGATTCTACAGGAAATTTGTCCATGGATTATTATATAGTTATTTATCCTATATATTTTCTTATTTCTATTTATATTTCAGTCACTAGGTGACATACACGGTAACAAGGTTTAGGAGAGATGGCTTAACCAACTCAGGCTAAAGGCATCTCCTATATTTTATTCTAGCAACCTCCAAGAGATGTAAATTAGCTTAAGACATTTTTTTCTTTCTTTCAACGTGAGCACTTTGATATGGTCCTGATGAACTTCTTGAGCACGAATGATTGTTCAGGAACAGAATAAAATCGTCAGGAAGTGGTAATAATAAAAGATAAGAGATAATCGTAAAGAGCAGGTTAACCTGGGGGAGTTACCTTCAAAAGAGTTACGCAAAAATTTGCATAAAGGAGCAGGAAGACGTAGTGGGATGTTATATTAACAGAATTAGGGACCCACACATTTCAAATGTGGAACCTGGAGGCCGGACGTCACTCGCATCACTAATCTTATTCTATTCGTAACTCCCAAAAGTTAAAAACAAAGGTTGCATAAGCTGTCCCCTATAACAGTAGTAACCTTCTTTGTACTTAGGAAAGTTTATGAGAAAATTAAAATTATCAAAGATTCATCTCATGATTATATATATATATATATATATATATATATGATGGCCAGACAGTACAAATTGATGTTGTACCACCTTAGCACATCATAAACAATTTTTCTTTGCTCTCCTCAGTCAAAAAATGGTTAATGCCTGAAACAAGTATAGCTCAGTTCGTATCAGTGATGATAGTGGCCACTGTCGGAACAGATGCATTTGACACACACAACCTCTCTACGTCCATTTTTCACTATTGGCAAACTCTGACTTTATTGATTATTATGACCTTGTTTGACCTTCAGTGTCAGATCTAATTATGTCCATCCCACCATGTTGGAGGGCGAGGAACATTTTTTGATTTTATAACTCGTCTCGAGTTTTAACTCCTTCATGGACTTTAAGGAAAATCAAATTCTGGAATGGCTTTTTTATGGTTTTTGTTCACCTTGAAGGCCAAAGTAACATAAAAATTGATAAGATTGGTTGCACATTAGGGGGGGGAGGGGTCTAAGAAGTTATTTTTTATTTAATTATTTTTTTTTTTACCTGGAATGCCTCCTTCCATGGTTTTATAGCATGCTCCAACATTTAATGCTGGCTTTTTCCACCACATCTTAGTGTAAACTTACTGTGGAGGCTCGACGTCGGTTCTCGTCGTCCGGCATCCAATTAATCTATTTTTTTTTCAGAGGGGTGGGGGGGGGTTACATACGCACAGGGCTGTGTGTGTGTGTGTGTGTGTGTGTGTGTGTGTGTGTGTGTGTGTGTGTGTGTGTGTGTGTTTGTGTGTGTTATGGTGAAGTCGTTCAAGATTTGAATAAAATCGTATTGAAATGGCCAGAATATAATATGTCCTCATACTGAAAGATGTAACTGGTCTTGAAAATAAAAGAAACTAAGTCACTTCACATACATTTATTTGCTATCAGGTTCATGACAGTTCATCCCTAAATTACGTACTGTGAAGCAAATATCCAAGCTTATGTATGGAGGTCACCATGTTGTCATTACATTCTCGTAGTTGTGAAAGTTGTTTTTGAGAGATGTCTTAGAGCGTTGGATGAATACTACTCCTGTTCAAAAGCTGGCCTAAAATATTCCATCTTGTTGGTTTGACCCTAGGCTCATCTGAAACATGAGCTCGGTGGGCTGCAGGCTTAATTTACCTTTCTCTTGCAGTCCACCATCCTTCTCCTTTCTGAGGTAAGGAAGGTAGTTGAGGGACGTTGGTGTAGGGTAGTTGAGCCACCTGACAATATCGGCATCACCACGTAAAGGTGTTCCTCGATAGCAGCAACAATCAGCTTTACATCCAGGTCCCCAGTTGTATGGCACTGCTGGCTGAACTCAAAGTGACAAACTGTAAGTGAATTCATAGTTTTTCAGTTGAGCTGTGGAAGTTAGTGACCACGTCCATGAGCAACAGCAGCAGCCCACCAGCAATGCCCAGGGCGAGGATGAAAACAATTCCAAGTACTGTATGTGATTTAGATTAAGAACAGTCTGGCAAGAAAGAGAAAGTGTATCAGTAAATCCTGGTTATGAAAGCATTTTTCTTTTTTCCCCTGTCAGTTTCACAGTAAGGAAAAATTGCCTCTCAAAATATCATTGTTACACAGGTTTGTCATACTCATACAGTTTTACCGTAAGTATAGAGGAAATAGTTTAAGATATTATTGAAACATCTCTGACTTTTAATGAGGACTCTTTGTTTCAGAAATGAAGATATTAGAATTTTCGCTATATTTCTGATAAGTTTGGTAACATTTGCATAAGCTATAGTCATAAAAGGAAATCGTTTTCGTTTTTTCGTCGTTTTCGTTTTTGAAGCCTCCAACATGCTTGCATGCGTCGGCCTTGGTCACCTAATGGCAGCTCTCCATGCTGCACGGTCTGTTGCAGGCTCCCTGTTCAGTCCCTTAACCCTGAGGTCACACTGAATGACCTCGTCCCATGTCTTTCTCGGTCTACTCCACATAGCCCCACACCAATATTAACACTTCTCGCCTTCTACACCCAGTTATCATCCCCCATCCTCTCCACATGCCCAAACCATCTCAATCTACCGCTCCTCATCACAACATCAATACACTCCAGTCCCATCCTACCTCTCAACTCTTCCATTGTAAACCCAGCCCCCCCAGACCTTGCACGCAGGGACGCACTGCACATCCACCTAATCATTGTCATTTCTGTACGTCTGAGCCTGCGAATATTCTCCTTTACTGCCCTGGTCTCACTACCAAACAGCATTACACTCCTCACATAAAGGCAAAATAGTGATAGTTGCCCTTCTGTATGCGAGTCTGCGCATCTGTCATCAAACTTCCCCTAAATCATTGGCTGGATTTTACTTAAATTTGGTATGTAGATTAAAATAAATAATTTATAACCATCAGTTTTAAAATTCAGTTGGGAGCACACACACACGTACACACAGACTATATATATATATATATATATATATATATATATATATATATGGAGCCTCTGTGGTACAATGGTAAAGTGCGTTTTCGTACGCTAAAGAACGAGGGTTCGCGCCCCGCCAGGGTAATAAACTTTGGGAGCGTTCTTCTGGCCACGTATTGCATCGGCAGACACAAGGGGTCTGTGGTTGAACCAGTGTCGTATACTAAAGTATGTTTGCACCCAGTCGGCTTGCGTGGGCCGATTACACTTGGTTCACATACTACACACACATCCAAAGCCACTCCAATACAACAGAACACACTTACAAGCACTTCTCACCCTACATACAATCTATACTGGACAGCCTTAGCTGTATCGTCCCCACTTCGGTAGGGATAGGCCGATCCTGCAGTGGACACTCAAAGGTTGATGAGATTATATATATATATATATATATATATATATATATATATATATATATATATATATATACATACTGTATATATATAAACCTGTGTATATAGCTGTCAGCTTGGCGTGGACTCGTGTGGTTAGGTATGTGTGCATATAGTGGCTGTCTGTAGGTTGTTTTCTGAGTCAGTGTTTGGGGTGTTGTTATGAGGGTTCTGTATTGTCCGGTGGTTTGACTGTTTAAACGGGTGTGTGTCCCTGTATTAAAAACGCTTCAATATTTTGGAGTTCAAGGTGATCGGTACATTTTCTGGCTCTGTCAGAGTTTTGAACGAAAATATGACTATATGTTGAGGTGTTATGCATGGTGTGTCATGTGATGTTTAATTGTGCCTGACTGAGGGTGCAGTGAAAGATCATATGACGGAAGGTGCAACTAAGGATCATATGACGGAACGTGCAATTAAAAATCACATGACGGAAGGTGCAATTAAAGATCACATGATGGAAGGTGCAATTAAAGATCATATGACTGAAGGAGCAGTTGAAGATCACAGGATAGATGGAACAATTAAAGATCGCTTAACCCACCATCACATCTCAGGATATGACAATATTCACTGAAGCACTATATCTTTTATTTTATCTCAGATATACTAGCCATTGCTGGAAATTTTCTCATGTGCTGAGGTGACGGCTGTCTCAGCGTTATCAGTGTATATCCCGTATCACGTATTTATTTCTTAAACCTACTGCCGCATCCACAGTCTAAGTCGTCCCTCTAACACTTGTAAAACAAGGCGAATTTCTATTTTATTTTTTTTTCCATGCAAGGAAGAAGGAACCAAATGCCAGAAGCCTGCAGAATTGTTCCCTACAAGAAAATAAATACGTAACTGAGAATCAATTTCAAGAGCCGTTTCTTTCGAGTTGACTGGACACACTGCGCCAGAGATTGGAGGTCATAGACAGTAGGAATTACAGACAGAGAGCGACAGTTCCACGGTTTACGTGTTACATACATGAAAGACTTGGAATAACGGTTAAGTCTTGGAAAAGAGAATTTGCAGCTAGACGGATGCTATGCAACTGCCGTAGACTGGGGGGAAACAAGCAGACAAGTCAGCGGAGCAGCATTCACTGAAATAGCGATAGAAAAGAGATATAGGTTCAACAGTGTGGCTATGAAACGGCGATTGAAGGTAATCAGTGAGAAAAGAAGAGTTAATGAGATGAAATGTCTATGACTCTGCCTTTTTAAGAAGACCTGTATGTGGGGAGCCTCCTCACATATGAGAGTTTAATCCACACAGGGGTGAATAAAACCCGTGTATAAAGTCAACTGTGCAAGGGTAAAGATGGCACGGAGTCGCCTTCTCACTCAAGAGAGGTAATATGATCTTGCAAATAATATTACCGAGAGAATGAACCACGAAGTATGTTCAAAGAAGATGGAGAGATAGGACAGATTCCTGAGGAACACAGCTCTTGAGAGCTCCAGGATAGGAACGGTGTCTGTCTACAGCAGTGCCTATAGAACGGCCAAAAAGGAAGCTAGAAATGAATGCACTGACAGATTGATAGTAACCCTAAGAGGCGAGTTGGAAATTAAAGATTTACGCCAGACTCAATCGAAAGCCTTAAAGATATATCAAGTGAAATGGCAAAGCTTTCGCCAAAGTCGTGTAGGAGGACGATCTGGAGTCTGAAAGGAAGGTGAGAAGCTCGCCAGTGGAGCGTCCCTGGCGGACCCCATACTGGCGATTGGAAAGAAGGTTATGATAGAAAAAGTGTTTTACTGTTTCAAAGAATGTATACAAAAATTTCAGAAATACAGATATAAGAGTAGGTGGACGATAGTTAGAAGGGTGGGAATGGTCACCTTTCTTTGGGACAGGGTGAATGAAAGCAATATTCCAGCAAGTAGGAAAGGTACATGTTGACAGACAAGGACGTTAGAGTATACCTAGGCAGTGTATAAGCACGGAAACACAGGTCTTGAGGACAACAGACAGGACAGCAACAGGCCCATCATGCCTTGTTATTATAAAGGCCATTGAGGGCAGAAAGTACATTAGATGAAGAAATTTTAATGTCAGTAATGAAGAAGTCACCGGGGAAGAGTGATGAAGGAAGAGCATTGGAATCGTCTAAGGGAGAGTCCCCACGTGTGCTCGAACAAGTGCTGGCAACATGTAAGCAACACAGTAACGAACATGATGCAAACATGTTGGGAACAGTAGGGTCCAGATCATGTTGGAAACATCATGATGAAGTCTTAGCTGCCTGGTATGGACACACTTATTCCTTCGCTTCTGCTGCCAGTGTTCGAAGTTGCACTGAAACATGTTTGCATACATCTGTCCAAAGACTGCTGTATACATATATCCAAACATGTTGCCAGCTGTGTTGCCAACACATGTTCGAGTACATGCGTCGACGCACACTAAGGTGGAAAAATGAGAAGACCTGAGTAAAATGTTAAGATTTTTCAGTAGAAGAAACAGCTACAGAGCCATCAGAGTTGGCATGAGGATGGACGGATGATGAAGTAAGTTGTTAGAGAGGATTTTGGCACAGTGCTAGAAGCAGTGGGAAGGATCTGTGTTGGAGAGTTCCAGTACCTTTTGTGAGCCTTGTCCTTGATGTTGTAGTGCCCGGAAGTGATAATGGGTTGTATTTGGTTCATTTTACAACCAAAAGTATGGTTAAGTGAGAGAGTGTGGCTGGGGTATAGCTGTTTCTATGCGGACGTGATCAGAACATAGATTAAGTTACCTAGTTGCTAAGTCATTTTTTTTTCTAGTGTAATTTACTAGTATTAAGTCTCTTTATAATATAAAAACTCGAGTGGGAAGGAACATGTGCCTAGGGTCACGTAATCCAGCATAATGTATGCACGCGCAAAGGGATGTAAGGCACGATGATTCGTCATTGTTTTTTCGATGCAAGCATATAGAGCTGTTGATGAGTAATTATTATAAATACGGAATGTCATTTTTTTCGGGTAATCGATTGTAAGGGGAAAGGCATCACACTGAGTCTGTCACGAGCCTATATTAATGAAAATTTTAAATTGCATAAGCCGTCATCCTCTCCCCCCCTTTCCACCACGCAAGACTGGTGCGCTCACTCGCTCACCGTCTGTGATATGTGACAGATGGTCGGTACTGTCGTCATCCTATCCCCCCCGCCTCCAAGGAATTCTGTAAGTAATTTGATTATATTGTTGTCTGATATGTTGAAGTGCGAATAGGTGATACCCCACGAGTGATAATTGTGACGAAAATAAGAAATAGACTCATGATAGTATCAGTGTTGTTGTTCCTCAGGAAGTGTGTACCGATCACGCGAGATGACGCCATTAGCCTTTGGAGAAGCGAGTGTGTGTTCCCGCTCACCTCCCTGGTATTTCTTGGGCTGGAGTGTGAGGTATTTCCCTTATATTTGTGTACAGTACTTTATAGTATTATTTAGTAACTGGAATAAGAGAATGCTAGCAACAGAGCTCTGTCTGAGCCTCAGATAAATGTGTGATTTTTGTGAGCCAAATATTAGGTGCCCTGGAACTGTGAATTATTTGTTAGTATGTGTTGGGATGACTTTGTAATTCAGTACTTATTAGGGCTGTGTTAGTTGTTAGTTAATGTTCATGTACTTACTTTGTGAGGCACCATGATATCAATGCAATGATGTTTATCCTGATCAGAGGATGATTATTCACGTTTATTTGTTATAGTACTTTTTCTTCCATGCCATCCCTACAACAAGTATTATTTTGAGCAGATCTATGTGTCTGTAGTGCCATGTGTTATTCTGTTTCTAACTGAAATGTCGAGTGTTGTAACTCATGTTTCTTTATTATGAGACTTTCTCGATCACCTGAAGGGATTACTTGCCTTAGGGAGAATAGTTATTCATTATACATATTAACTTCTAGTGGGTCGAAGTGTGGAGGTCAGTCCCAGATGAGTGAGTCAAGGTCAAGGTCCCAGTGTGGAAATCAAGGTCAAGAATATGAGAAGATTGAACCAGTGAACTATGAGCTCTGAGGGACGGTTATGGAGAGCCACACTGGACTGAACCTGGGACGAAGGAGCTAAGTTTTGTGGAATTTGATATTAGGACCATATATATTTTTTGAACAACGTGCCACTGATTCAGGTTTAATCTGTAAGGCTAGTAGATGGGAAGATTTCTACTCATTTTTTGGTTTTGTTAATACACATTTCCTCCCACTCAAACTTTATTGTTTATTGAGAACTTGTGGTATAAAGCTTACCTACTAGTTTGTTAATGTGTAACCTTAGAAACATTTTCGGGAAATAGCGAAGGTTGGGCTTGAGTTGGCCGAGTTGGAGACTGACCCCGTCATTTTGGCATGCTACCACTCTTAACTTGACCACCTGAGAAGTAACAAAAGCAACCGAAGAGGCCGCTACTGGGAGAAAGTCTCCATCAATCTGAGGTCCTGACTGTTCCAGCATGTGTAGTCATCATCTGTGACTTGGTTTTTGCACCTTTTGACCAAGCAAAAGTCTGGATCACAGAGGTGACAGTACATGTGGTGGCAGTGGTGGGATGACCTATTAATGTGAGGGTAATTAAACTTGTAAGCAGTAATTGAGAGGCCATTTAGATGATTATCATTAAATCTATCTATCTATCTATCTATTGCCAGACGCCTCAATCCCGTTTGGGGTGGCCACAAACAAATCGTCTCCACGTCATCATGCCCTCCCGCCATTTCACTGCCCTGCTCCCAACTCACATCCCCCTCTCTCATATACCTCTCCACCCCATCCCTCCATCTCATCCTCGGCCTCCCTCTCCCTCTTCCCCCCTCCACCTCACTCACATACACTCTCTTCGTCAGTCTTTCACCCTCCATCCTCTCCACATGGCCAAACCACCTCAGTGCGTTCCTCATAACACTTCCTATCACATCCACATCCACACCACAACGCTCCTTTATATCCTCATTCGTCAGCCTGTCTCTCCGTGTGACTCCACAGGCTCCTCTTAAATAACTCATTTCCGCTGCTCTCACTCTTGACTTGTGTCCTTCCAACAACGTCCAAACTTCATTTCCATACGTTAGAGTTGGTATCATAATACTGTCATGTAGTAACTTTTTCACTTCCATGCTCACTTCCCTGTTTCTTATCACTGCTTTCAAAGAACCAGCAACCTTTCTTCCCTGCTGTACTCTTTCAACCACTTCACCCTCCAAACCTCCATCCATACTCATCACACTACCCAAGTACTTAAACATACTCACATTTTCCAATTCCTCACCATCCAACCTCACTGTACATTCACTGACTTCACTTCTCTCAAAGACCATCACTTTACTCTTCCCTACATTCACCTTTAGATTCCGTTTCTTACACACTCTTGCAAACTCATCCACCAAGCCTTGCAGCTCCCCTTCGTCTTCACTCAACAACACAGTATCATCTGCAAACAACAGTACAGGGAGTTTCCAAACACTATCCTCTCTCACCAGGACCACCCCAACATCCACTACCCTACCTTGTACCTCTTTTATTACCCCATCCATGAACAGATTGAAAAACCATGGAGACATGACACATCCCTGTTTCAACCCAACCTCCAAAGAGAAAAATTCACTTAGTTCACCATCCATACGCACTGCAGCCTTAGCACCATCATACATATTCTTCACAGCATTCAACAATTTTCCATCTACTCTATATATTCTTAATACTTTCCACACTCCTTGTCTATCCACCCTGTCATATGCTTTCTCCAAATCCATGAAAGCCACATGCAACTTCCTTCCCTTCTCTAGAAACTTTTCCACTAAAGATCTAAGAATGAATATCTGATCTACACAACCTCTTCCCTTCCTAAAGCCTCCCTGTTCTTCTCCAACTAATTCCTCTGTTCTTTCTCTAACTCTGTCAGTAAGTATCCTACCATACACTTTTCCTATTATACTAAGAAGACAAATGCCCGTATGATTACCACACACTTCTTTTTCCCCTTTTCCTTTGTACAAAGGAATAATTATACCTGACTTCCAATCCTCCGGGACTCTGTCTTCCTCCCAGGCCAATCTGCACATCTTCCACATCCATTCTACTACTATCTCTCCCCCATGCTTCAACATTTCACCACACACTCCATCAATTCCTGGGGCTTTCCCCAATTTAACTTTCTTCATTGCTTCCACAACTTCTATCTTACTGATATATTCCTGTCTTCTCACCTCCCTCCTTCTACCAGCCATTCCCTAGCCACTTATACTTGCATTACTTCCATCCTGTGTGTTCAACAATTCCTTAAAGTGTTCTCTCCATCTGCTCACTCTTTCTTCCTTCTCCATTAGTAATCTACCATTTTTATCTTTCACTCCCCTGCTAACCTCACTTCCACCCTGTCTTACTCTCTTCACCTCCTTCCAGAACATTTTCTTACAGTCCCTCCTCTTTACACTCAAATTCCTTCCAAATTCCTTATCCACTCTCTTCCTACTAATCTTTTCACCTCTCTCTTTCTTTCTACATATAACTCTCTCTTCCGCCTCTCAACTTCTTCCACGCCCCTATTTTTCATCCATTCATTGTATGTTTTCTTCTTTTGTGCCACAGCCTGTTTCACCTCTTCAGTCCACCATGCTGTTCCTTGCACCCCCCTCCGTCTTCTCTTCCTCCCACACACCACAACACATGCTGCACATAATTCTTCTGTAAATATCCTGCATACACCTTCCACATCCCCCATCTGCTCCAAATCATATTTGCCCAATCGTTCCTCCACCTCTCTCTTATACTCTGCCTTTTTCTCATCCTCTTGTAACCTTTCCACTCTCCTTGCAACTACTCCTTCCTCTCGTCTTTCCCTTCTATCCTAATTCTTGCCACCACCAGGTAGTGGTCAGAAAGTCCACTCCCCCAACCTCTATAAGCTCTTGCATCCATTACACATCTTCGCATCCTTTCATCCACACACACATAATCAATCACTGCCTTCCTTTCACTCAGTTCACCACCCACCCTTCTCATCACTCGCCAAGTATACCTGTGGATCATTTTATGCCTGAAGAGGGTATTGACTATCACCAACCCCCTCCCAGCACAAATGTCCACTAACGCACTCCCATTCTCATCTATCGCAGCAGGCACACCCCACTCACCAACTATTCCATCCACCTTCACATTCCCTACTTTACCATTCATATCATCGATCAAAAACACTCTCTCATTCCTTCCAAACTTTTCCATGCACACTTCCGCATTTGTCCAGAACTCTTCTCTCACTCTGCTAGCACGATCTTGCGTTGGCGCATACACACACACAATCGCCCACATTTGTATTCTAATTATGGTAATATGTACTTGGCATTATATGTAGAGTTATAAGGTACATGTATATGTAGTCTGTACTATTTTGGTGTTGCAGCTGAGCATTTTAGTAGCTGAGCATTCACCTCCTGGGGTTGCTCACGTTTGTATAATTCATGACGGAGCCCCATGTTGAAAAATTAATCGACTTTGAGACTGAAATGCCCGAGGGAGTAGGTGTGAAACGGGAACCATCCGCAATTGATGAGTGTTTTGAGCGTATTAGAGCTTTGGAGGAGATGTTAAGCCCATCTGGACTGACCCCGATCAAGGTTGGAGGCCCATCATAGTATATCCCCATGAAGTCTGGAAATCCATTTAGGCAGTCAACTCCACAGTGGTCAAATTTGCCTGTAGGAGGTATGCAGAGCTATTAGGGAAATTCGGTAATACTAGAGTGTAAGGATGTTGACGTTCTAAGGATGAGTGAAATGTACGGTCTACATATTAGGACCCTGGTGGATCACTTTTTAATGCAGGTGGAGTCAGTGACTGGTAACTTGGAACAGCAGAAGACGGTAGTGCTTACATGTATGGACACAGAGTTGCGCACGTAGGTTCTGGGAGAGTTAAGCTTATGTGAGGCAGGTGGTACTTATTAGGACATCAAGACATTGTTGCAACAAGAGTTCAGAGGTCTCGCAGGGATCGCTGATGCATTCTGTGAGCTTGCCCAAATGGAGTATAACTTTGAGGATCCACCTAAGAGATTTGTTAGACGATTCACGAGTAACTTTAGGGCAATTTGTAGAGAACATCCACATATTAACCCTCCCAGTGTGGAGCAGTTGTGGAAGAAAGCTGTACTACATAATGTACCACAGGAAGTTAGGGAACTGTTAGAATTTTTTAAAGATCTAGGGGTGGAAGAGACCTTTATTTCAGATTTAGAGAGAGAAAGGGGTTATAGACAGTGGCGTAGAGTGGCAAAAGTTGTGGAGGAACAAGGGTCTGGTGTTAATTATGTTCCAACCCCTACTAGAATCACACCTCCAGTTGTTAATAACAATGCTTGACCAGCGACTCGAGTACCTTTACGTCAGGTATCCTTTAAACCTAGACCTACAATGTGGCCTTGTGGGTGGTACTCAAATGGCAGGAACATGACTAGGCGAGTTGTCCAAGGAAATCAGAGGGGGGAAGTTGTTGTGATTGCTTGAAAGCTAACTCTAGAAGTGGGCATGAGGGACGCCGTGGAAGACCTAACCTAAATAGAAAACCCGAGACAAGCGTGCCAAGTATATCCCCCACAACAGCTAATCCCCTCCCACAGTAAAGTCTCAATTACAGCCAGACTCCCAACAGCCTAGGGAATGACTAGAGGACCCTGAGGTAATGCAGGCTGCCAGTCATGTCGTGTGTAGTGTACAGGATGTAGAACAGAGTGAGAGTTGTCAGAACCTTCTAGATGCTGAGGTAGAGGAAGTCCGAAAAGTTCGAGGTGAAGTAGACACTCCAGCGATACACTTGATTTTGAGACAGTATCAGGCTTCAGCTTTTGTAGATACCGGTAGTGTAGCAACACTGATGAAAGAGAGTACAGCGAATAGATTAGGATTAAAGATTAGCAAGTGCCGACGTTCATTGCATTCAGTATCCAACCATAAGTTAACTGTTGTTGGCTAGGTTTCGTCGGTAGTGCATATTGCCCCCAAGACAAGCATAGTGCAGCGATTTGTAGTGGTCCCAGATTATTATTTGTCAACAGAAGTGCTCATGGGTGCAGATTTAATTGGTAGGGCGATTTTCACTTGGGATGGAGAAGGTCAGGTGATGCACTGGGGTGGTCAGCAGTACGAGGTCTGAAATAAGTTTTGCCAGACAGTGAATGGAATAAGATTCCGGTCTAACCATACGAGGAAGGCAGAAGGAGAGCTAGTACAAGTGAAATGTAGGACAGTGGTACCTGCACAGACATATATGTCAGTACCCATTGCATTAAAAGACAGAAACCCCAGAGATGTCTTACATGTTAGTAAATATGAGAAGCCCGGGGGTAAAGTTTCATTAGCACCAAATTGTTGCGTGAGAGTTAGTGAGAACGGGACATGCTATTTACCCATTATCAATGTAACCAAGAGGCCAGTGAAGGTAAACCCAGGACAAGTGTTGGGGACGTACTATGTTGTTGACGAGTCGGGTATTACTTATCTTAGCCCCAAAGAACAGGACAGAAGTCCACCCGAATTAGTGCAACCAGTAGGCAAGGCAGAAGGTGACCTTGTGGCACCAGTAGTTCGGGTCGATAATGCATTGTTACCCCACATGGATCAGGCTCAGGATGGGAGTGACCAAAGTGCTGCATTAAATTCAATTCTTAGAGGGCTGAAGTGGACACATTTGTCTCAGTCATAGAGGGACAAATTGAGAGAGTCGATATTGGATAATCATGCACTATTCATTCTTGATCCAATGGAAATTGGCACCTTTAAAGTGCCTGAAACCCACATTGATACCATTGACTCTGAACCTGTGCCTATGCCCTTGTATCGGCATCCTGAGCAAGCAAGGAAGATAATTTCCGAGATGATTGACGAGATGATTGATAAGGATGTGACTGAGGAATCGACGGCTGCATATTTAGCTTTGCCCCCATAGTCTTAGTCAGCAAGCCGGCCGGCAGTTAAAGGATGTGTATTGATTATCGGGCTCTTATTAAAAAGGTCAAGATAGATATCCAGCCGTTACCAGAGTTAGGCGAATTAGTAAAGGAAAGTGCTGGGAAAAGGTTTTGCTGTACTCTTGATATGAAAGACGCCTACCTCCAAGTTCAGTTGGATGAGAGCTCTCGAGACTTGACGACTTTATCTGATGGGGTTAATTTGTATAGATACAAGCGCTTACCTTTCGGATTGTCTGTGAGTCCAGCTATTTTCACAAGGAAAATGCCCCTTTAGTTAGACAAGGTTGGTGCTGTAACTACCTAGACGATGTGATTTGGGCAGACTCTTTCGATCAGATGCTAGACTGACTGTAGATTACGTTTGGATGATTATCCGAGTTTGGAATGAAGCTGAACATTAGTAAAAGCTCATTCATAAGGCAAGAAAGTAAGTTCTTGGGACATGTAGTGTCAGAGAAAGGAGAACGCCCTGACAGTAAGAATCTTGAAGCTATTGAACAGATGTCAGGACCAACGAAGGCCAAGGAAGTGAGACACTTTGTGGGCATGTGTAACTTCTATCGCAAACACATTTCTGACTTTGCTGCCATTGCCAGTCCTCTCACTAATTTGCTTAGGAAGGACACAAAATGTGAATGGTCAGAGGAGTGTGAGAATGCATTCGTAGTTCTTAAACGAAAGTTAGTGTCAGCTCCTGTACTAGTAAAGGCAGATTTAACTAAACCGTTTGAATTACACACATATGCTAGTGACTCACATATTAGTGGAGCTCTTATGCAGCTGGAGGGCGAGAAAGACCTGAGACCTATTGGATACTTTTCAAAGAAGCTTACCCCAACAGAAAAAAGATACTCAGTAACTGACAAGGAAGCCATGGCAGTAGTGAGTGCGTGTAGATTTTTCAGCCATTATTTATGGTGCAAACCCTTTTCCATCGTTACGGACCATTAGGGTGGTCCTTATACAGTAGGGTCAAAATTCGATTTCGAAAATTCAAATGCTATACCCATTCAAAACATTCTAAATAGGTTAAAAATACTGTATGTGAAATATTTTTGACAAAAAATAAATTTTAGAGGATGCTTATTGCCCTTACATATCACTGTAATAGAGTCAAATCTTGTATATTCAGAGGATTTTGTATCTGAAACTTTCCGACATTTATGAATTTTTCAGATACGATATCAGCTCATAGAAGGTCACAAACTGTTAATTTTGGAAAAAGGTAGATATATTTATTAACTAATCTGAATTGCTTCAAAGCAAGTTATACCGGTAGATTTTTTATGAACACTTCATTGTAATACCAGTAAACGACTATCAGTACAGTCACTTCTGCATTATTAACCCGCCCTGTCCCGGAGACGTGAGTTCATGTCCTCACATGATGTGCACTCGTATCCCGGAGACGTAAATTAATGCGGCAACATTGCAAGGTCCCTAATTTGCACAATTTTCAATTTTCGCGAGTGATTTTTGGCACGTATACACGGGACACCTTCCTCTACAAGATGCCAGGCAGGGACATTGCCTTACCCAGCATGACCTCCTCCCCCCCCTGCATGCCCTTTTCTCAACAGTTCACCTGTTATCAGTGACCTGGCCAGTAAAGCCATGTCATGCCAAGGTACGAAATTCAGGGCCAGATTGATTCCCCAATCGATGACAATGTGGAGGACAAACATTAGAGGAAGAAACAGTCAGAAATGATGATCAGGTAATGTGGCAAAAAAAGGTCAGGGATGGTGATGAGTTAGCGAGCGAAACAATGCTTATAATGCCTATATTACCGTTTGAAAACCAATATACTCTCATACTACATATAAATTCGTACCAAATAAATAAATAAATACCGTTTATGAGTGGTGTGGAATAGTTATCCTCCCATAGAACTCGTTATCTTTGCAGCCAGCCTGATAGAAAACCCTGTAATGCAGGTGTCGGCAACCTTTTCAGTGCGAGGGCCAGAGAAAGCTTCTAGGAGTAGCCTGTGGGCCGGAGTGTCAAAGAGAACCCAAAAGTGACAGTGTACAAATATTTTATAGAAAAGTAGGCAAACTAGTGACTAGATTACAAGAAATTTATTGAAAAACATGCAAATCATTGACTGCCGAAAACAGTTTGTGACAATATACAAAAAAATATATATAGAAAAGCAGGCAAACCAGTGACTAGATTACAAGAAATTTGTTGAAATACATGCAAACCAGTGACTGCAGAAAACAGTTTGTGACAATATAAAAAAAAAAAAAAAACAGGCAAACCAGTGACTAGATTACAAGAAATTTATTGAAATACATGCAAATCAGTGACTGCAGAAAACAGTTTGTGACAATATACAAAAATGTTATAGAAAAACAGGCAAACCAGATGCCACGATAGTGGCCAGTCCCACGTCGACACCTCTCGACATGATCGCGTGTTGCCATGTAGTCATTTTCTCCCTGGCGATTTTCCGTGGTGCTTCTGTGGTAGAGATCTCAGTCATGCAAATTTGCCCCGCGCTACCCGCCGCGATCACGTCGCGAGGCGCCGACTTACTCATTTAGTTGGCTAGGCTGTTGTGGGCCGGATTGTTATATAAATATCAAGCAGGGTGATGGGCCATGAGTTCGGAGTCTGCGAGCCGGATCTGGCCCGCGGGCTGGAGGTTGCCGACCCCTGCTGTTAGGTAAGGAGGTACTTCTACTTGGATCGAGTATTTTAAACCTCAGGTGAGCGATTTCTCTATGAATTTTCAATGTTTCTCACCAAAAGCGGATGTTTGAGCCAAAAGAAAAAAGGTCCAAAAATGTCGGGACAGGGGCATACCACTGCCCAGAAAACGTCGGGATGGGGGGGGGTTAAATGACCAATATGTCACCAACCAAATCATTGACCATTCATTGCTGCAGGCATCGCTTAACTCCATGAGGAACTCTGCATCTGTGGTCAGCCACAATTTGTAGGATGTATTGCAGCTGGTCTTCATCATTCGTTAGACGACCGGAGAAGGCCTCGATAAGTGCAACTGCTCGTTCAGCATGATCATTGGTTACTGCAAGTTTTTGCAAACATGCCAGTGCCTTTCCCTATGTATGATCTTCATACCATTGGTCAACAGGTAACTTCAAAAAGTCATCATCGATATTCAGTCTTTTGAAGAGGTTCTTTGCCAGCTTCGTGGCGAAATCAGCAGCCGTCTTTCTTCGAACGTCACCAGTCTCACTTGAAAGGATCCTCCATACCATCAGTGAAATTCATAGCTTGCATCATCTGTTTCTTGACTTCTTGACTGACGTTATCATCAAACAGTGCAAGACCCACCAGCTCTTCATTCAAGTACCACAGTTTAGAGGCAATTTTCTGAGCTGTTACTCTGGAAATCTCACTGTTGATGGTGGCATAGTCGACTAGAGCCTGCAGCAGATGCAGGTCGTTCTGTGGGGCGCTGACTGCCAGTGGTGCTGTTATCCAGGCCTTGACGTAGAAGCGTGTGTAAAACACACACAGGTCACGGATACCATGCTCTTCACTGATGGTCAAGGTAAACTGTGAACGACACATCCACACTTTGAATGTGTACATTACCTTTGACAGCCATCGTGCTTGATGCATCGCACTAGGCTTATGAAAACGAGTACCTCGTGGTGGTGATGAACCGAGGAAGATGGCATCAGCTCGAGTAGCTCACGGTAATCATCTCGAGGCTGCTTGTCCAGAAGTGTAGTGAAAACAAAGGTCAGGACCTCCTCTTTGATATCTTCAAGTTAAGCTGCGGCCACCTCATCAGATGATGCATCTTGGAAGTGCTCCTGGTCGACTGAACTCCATAAAGTTTGAAATTGCTTGAAGAGCAGTACTTCTGGTGCTAGTGCAACATGCATGGCTGCCTTGAAAGCAGTTCCTGCAAATAGTTCCAAGAAGTGATGCCAGCAGGCGAGGTACAAGAGTTCCCTGTCCAGTAGCTGTTCCACCATAATGCATGCTCCTTTGTGTTGACCCATGTTTGCACTTGTCACATCGAAGCAGAGGCCTTGGACTCTTTCCACAACTCCCCACCAGTTCAGTGCTCTGACCACGGCTTGTGCTAGCTGCAAACCAGTCCCAGATTCTAATTTTGGAATTTCTAATAACTGAGAATTACAACTTGACGAGATGTTGATCGGAAGTCGGTCCACTTTTTCATTGTTGGTGAGGTCTGGAAGAAGCTTTCCATCCCAGTGTATGACAATTACTTCGTCCGGACCGAACTCATTCATTATGCTCATCGCCGTCTCTTTGCGCCATTTCTGTCGCTGTCTGATGCTGCTGCGGTTCAGAATCAATGAACTGAGATCATGACCCAAAGCTTTTGCTGTTTCTCCGAGAATCATCAGAGCAGTGTGATCAGATAGTTGATATCGATCCAGAGTGGCCAACAAATTTTGACTCAGCGCAACTTTCCAACCACGTTTGGGTGGTGAAGGAAGACTTACATTTAATTCTTCATTTTCAGGAGTCATGCAGTTACCACTGGACTGATCCCCAGATGACAAAATACTGCTGCTGCTGCTCTCCAATTCAGCGATTTCTTGAGTCTGCACATGTGCAGTGGAGGCCTTTTCTCTTCATTTGAGCTCCATATACTCGCGGTGGCACTTTTTTGCTTGTTTGATACTTAGGGTCTTCTCGATTCCTGCCATTGTCCCTGGCTGACCTTTCATACGCTGACTGATGAGAAACTGCTTGTCCTCATCTACTGTGATCAGTTTCGGGGCGTCAGCATGTGCAGTATCGAAAAGGTCATCCAAAGTATTTTTAAATGATTGCTCACCCTGGACTTGTGCTGGTGTTGTCCTGCCCTTGGTTTTCTTAAGGGATTATCATTGAAGCAAAATCTTCTCTAATTTTTTCTTGGAATTGCATGTTTGTCGAACTGGAATACGAGCACTCTTCCAGAACTGTTCCACTTTTTTTTTCAGTTGTAGCTGTCACTGCTGTTTTAATTGTCTTGTTCTGCTTCAGGTGGAGGTGCAAAAGATAACCTAGGGCTTGGCGGTTTGAAGGGAAATTGGATCCTTTGATATCATCTTCCAACTTTTTGAGCAAGTAGACATCAGACCGAGTCCCAGACAGGTTCCTTTCTTTAGCATCAGTGCTCCCACTCGTCGAAGCCATATTCGTCCAGAATCAACACAGTTCAACCAGTTATTAGTCATTATGTAAGATTGCCTGTAAAAGCAGAAAGCATACAATTAAAGGGTGCAATTAGATTGTCACTGAGTGCTATCAGTACACAACAGTGACATCTCTATGCACTTAACAAGTACGTGAAACACTGTTATATACCAAATTGTCATTGAAATCTAGTAAATTATTGTCACCACCAATATCAGCAGCATAACCAAGTCATGAGGTCTAACGACAATTATTTGACTGCCACGCCCGGTTCACAGTAGACAGCTGTGATCTGCCTAGGTGCTATGAATTTAAATCTTTGTACAATGTAGAACTGAGTAGTTTCAAGATACCGAAATTGTGTGAAAGACATTTCTGTGACAACTATGTGGGACAAGCTGAATGTGGCGATACGTAATAATATAAAAGGCCGATGAGCTACCTCTAAATATAAATATTTTTGAAAAATATTTTGCTTGACATGTTTTCGTGTTATATGGAAGAATTTCAGGGGGTACCGTCCTAAAAATTCGCAAGATCGAAAAGTAGGACCACCCTACTGACCATAGACCGTTAACCACCATCTTTAAGAAAAAGACTAAATACCCACATATGTCGCGTTATTTGCTGGAGATGAGAGACTACGATTTTGTGATAATGTATAAAATGGGTGTGAATCATTATGTCCCAGATGCTTTGAGTAGACCAATCGGAACAATTGAGGAGGCCTCCAGTGTAACCCAGTCTAATGCAGACTTTCGGTTGCTGGGCCTTACAGTGGACAAGGTCGGGGAAGTCCAGAGAGCAGACCCGAGATGGAGGCAGGTAATTCAGTATTTAGAAGGAGGTCAGTTACCCAGGAAGTTGTCTAGTAATCGTCCCATTTACGCTTTCGAACGAGAAGATTCTGTATGTCCAGAGAGAAGAAATGGGAAAGTCGAGGTCGTGCCTGGTAGTACCCAAGTCTTTAGTTGCTATTGTCTGTTCAATTGTTCATAACCCTTCACACCTAGGAGAATGAAAGACGGTAGCCGAGGCAAGACAGTTTTTCTATTGGCTGTCTCTGCTGACCGATGTGTGACATTTTGTTAAATCATGCAAGTCATGTCAAGGGTCACGGGAAGATTGTACACCATTTTAAGGAATTGCCACCAGTAGATGATAATGATCATAGAGTTGCAATAGATCTCATAGATTTGCATAATAGTAGGAGTGGTCACAGGTATTGTCTCACAGTGACAGACCATTTTTCCAGGTATCTATGTATCTATCCCCTTCGTACGAAATCCACCAAAGCAGTAGCTGAAGAATTTAAGGACATCTGTAGGTATGGCAAACCATAGGTAGTTATCACGGACAACGGAGGAGAAAGCACCAATGTGGAGTTTAGAGATTTTTGTAGGAGAGCCGTGATTAAGCAAGGATTCTGTGTACCCTATCATCCACGAGGAAATTCAGTTATTGAGGGAGCACATAGGACCTTAAAGACAGTACTGGCAATCTTGAGCCAAGAACACCCAAATAAGTGGCCCATGCACCTGTGCAACACTGAGAAAGCATTGAATGAAGAGTGCATACGTCCCTAGGTACATCACCATTCTTTGCTTTTTATTGTACGTCATCCAAATTGCGAGGTAGGAGATTTGCATTGCCTACTGATGAAGACTGTGCAGAGAAAATATATGTCAAACAGATGCTCAAGGAGCAGGGCAAATGAGGCACAGTACTGACTCTCTAGAAGCGAGTGAATTAGTTTGGATAAATGTCAAAGAGTGCTTGCCTGGTATGGCATCAAAGGTAAATAGAAAGAGGCAGGGTCCTTACAAGATTGCCAGAGTTATTGATCAGGGTAGAGCCCATGAGTTAGAATATGTGTTCGATGGCACCATCTTGAGTATGGTAGGTGAAAAGATCAAAAGATATGTTGAGAGAGATGCCTTACTGAGTACAGTGGATCACAAATTTTTGACCAGTGAGGAAGAGGAGGAGATACTGCCCATTGTAAGATCCTGGAGACCGCCTGAATGGTTGCAGTACACGTAGGTGAGGGGTGTATGGTGTATATATTGTATATACTCAGTTTTTTTTTCTCTCTCTCTCTCTGAGCACGTTTTGTCCTTGCCTTAACTGCCTGGGAACATGGGGTCAGGTATGACCTTCCAGGTCTCTCTGGACAGAACGCAGTGGAGTGGCTCGTGTTACTCTCATCTAAGCACAAAGTTTCTTCTTGTAGCAGGGCATTCTCCTTGTGAGTAATATACCTGGGAAGTGACATATGTCGTCAGTTGCATATCGTGAGTTGCATGAGAAAATTTACTCGTGGTAGAGGAATTTTATTTATTTATTTATTTATTTTTTTGGACAAAATAGCCGCCAACTGTTCTCGAGCACGGAGCTTATGTAATATCCCACAATCGTAGTATACGACATGTTGGCTGGTGTCTTTGGAGGCATGTAGATTGGTTTCCCCTCACGAGCAAGGAGCATGTGGAACACCCCACAGTAGCAGTATTTAGGGAGACTGGTCAAGTAGATAAACTTATGTACAGTGTTTGTTAAGTATGGGTACCTGGTATTTCCAAGGAGTTCAGGTCCAGTCGCCTGAACTTTTGGTCTTCCCTAACCGTGGGCGGATGTAGTACCCGGAAGTGATAATGGGTTGTATCTGGTTCATTTTATGACCAAAAGTTCGCTTAAGTGAGGAAGTGTGGCTGGGATATAGCTGTTTCTATGCGAACGTGATCAGAACTTAGATTAAGTTACCTAGTTACCTAGTCGTGAGTAGTAGGGGTAGGCAGCCCCGCCCAGGGAAGTACTACCGCCAAGGTAACGGGAAACTCAAGGAATAGCCTGGATTCCATTTTCTTTCCTAGGCCTTGGTAGATGGTTACACATCTTTCTGCCTCAAACACCGGAGGGCATCAGCCTGCCCTTTTTACACAACACACACATACACATTATATTACATTACCTTAAACCAGCTATCCTCTCTCTCTCTCTCTCTCTCTCAAAAAAAAAAAAAAAAACACCGATCTTGTCATTACATATCATACATATTTCACAACACATCACTGCTCTCCTCCCCATAAAAAGAACCATGGCTGCTGCTATAATGGGAATCAGTGAGGTGGTTTCTCGGGTGACCACCACTAGCAGGGCTGGGTCGTCTGCACAGGGCCCTTCCGGTCGTCATCAAGCGACTGTGCCACCTCCGGTGTTGCGGTGCCCTAAATCTCCTCGTCAGTAAAAATGTCTTTTACAATATTAGGGGACTTCACTCCGACATCAACTTTGTTCAAAATTTCCTCCAGTTTGAATCCCCTGATCTGCTATTTTTGACAGAGACACAAGTAAGCTCCACCTCTGATTTAGCTAGATTTAATTTTCCTGGTTATATCTTGATTCAAAATTTCAGACCCAAAGGAGGTGTATGTTGCCTTGCTAAATCAGAAACTGCCCTGGAGGAGATTACTAAATTTTATTGTCCTTATTTCGACTATTCCATATACAAATTAAACTCTTTAGGTATAATTAAGTATTTCTGTTGTGTTTATCGTTCCCCTAATGCCCCTCCAGAGCCGAGTTTATTTGACTCTATGTCTGCACAAGTACATTAATACTGCATCAGAAATTACTATTCTGGATGATTTTAATGTCCATAATGTCGAATGGCTCACTTATTCAACCAGAACTGATGACTCTGGTCTTGAATGTGAGCTATTTGCAGACTCATTTAATCTCACCCAGTTAGTCAGTCAACCCATCCGTGTACCAGACAACCCCAATCAAATTCCCCACCTATTGGACTTGCTTCTAACAACCAATTCAGATAATTTTAATGTCGAAGTGAAGTCCCCCTTCGGATCCTCTGATCATTGATTCAAGCCACCATTTTAACACCTACTACACCCTCCTGCTCTGAACCTGTCATGATGACTAAATGGCACTACGACAGGGCAGACTGGGAGCGACTTCAAAATTTTCTCATGGATGCCTTTGGTCAGAAACAATGGTCAATCACAAAGAAAGTGTTCACCGGGGTCCATAAGTGACCTAAACAGGTATACCTTCGTTACACCTGGTACTGTGTTCTGTGGAGGTGGTCTGTGGCTCTCACTTTTTCTATGGTATTATAAGTCAGGGAAACCAATAAAATTAGGTAGATATGTATTTATTACAAACAAAAAAAAACATGTGATACAAGAGTAAATTGGATTTTATACAAAAATAAAGGTGAAATAAGCATTGTTCCATCGGGCAAACCGAGCGAAATCGGCTAAACTATGAAATCGGCCAAACTGTTCACTGATGAATCGCTAACATTGCTGATTCATCGTACATATCATTTTTTCAACTTACATAATACATCTCCTATAACATTATACCATTTTCCATTTTATAGAACTGTTTTTACGTATTCACTGGCCTTTTGATAACATTTAGCGTAATGTTAACACATATTTAGGTAGTGAGTGAACTCGCTGTGACTATTGTTTCAACTCGCATTGTGTTTTTTCAACTTACATAATACTTTCCTAATAACATTATACACATTTCCACTTTAGAGAACTGTTTTGAGATAGTTTCAGGCCTTATGATAATATTTAGCGTAATAATAGCGCATAATAACACAGCGGGTGAAGTCGCTTTGACTATTACTTCTACTTACAAGCTTTTTCTCTACTTATATAATACTTCTCCACTAACATTACACATGTTTCCACTTTATATCATTGCTATCACATAATTGGAGACCTTACTATGCTACTGAGCGTCAGATTATCGCATATTTACACAGTGAGTGTAATCGCGATATCATTTGTTTCAGCTTACACTATTATTCAACTTATAAATTACTTTCCCACTAACATTACACCCTTTTCCACTTTATATAATTGCTATCACATATTTACAGACCCGACTGTTCTACTGAGCGTAATATTTTCGCAGATTTACACAGTGGGTTTACTCATGATATCAATTGTTACAACTTACACTATTTTTCAACATATACATTACTTTCCTGCTAACATTACACCCATTTCCACTTTATATCATTGCTATCACATATTTACAGACCAGACTGTTATACTGAGCATCATATTTTCGCAGATTTACACAGTGGGTGTAGTGATATCACCTCTTTCAACTTACACTATTTCTCAACTTATATAATATTTTACCACAAACATTACCCACGTTTCAACTTTATATAAATCTTATCACATACTGACTGGCCTTACCATTATACTGAGCGTCATATCGCCATCCCACACAGTATCAGTAGTGTAGGTAGTTATGATACTCTTTGAAACAGGACTGAAGGCACAATGCAACATTGCACTCTGCACACTCGTACCTTGTGTCTTTTCTCTGAGTGGCTGGTCTTACTGTCGAGTGCTTGCATACATGGCAGCGGAGCTGGGGTTTACGACGGTTTGGTTGGGAAGGGATAGTGCTTGGGTAGTGGCGTCCTGCAAGGCGTAGGGGAGTCTGGGCAGCCATGGGGGTGCGTGTGCGGTGTGTGGGCCTGTCCTGTGAGATCTGGCGATAATTTCACGTGACAGTTCCCTCACAAACCCCTCAAAGGTCTCAGAGATTCCCGTTGTCATGGCATGGAGGTAGTGCGTGTTGAGGACAGTGATGTCGAGCTAGTGGAAAAAGAGCTTTTTGTACCACTTCATCGTGGTCCTGGCACAGTCCACACTGGAAATCATGGAGTCTGACTGATCCAATTGCCTCATGTTGAAAGTATAGTCAAGTACCAAGTAAGGTTTCCAGACGTGGTGCCTCCTCTCGCTACGGTGATCAACGGAGTCTGTGCGGTGCATCAGGGGGCTGTGTACAGTCGACAGGAGGCAAACTTCCCTGTTGTGGTTCCACAGGGTGGCAAGGATGTTATTTGCCTGGAAGAAAACCACCTCGTTCGTGTCAAGTTTCCTCCCTATCTTGACCATATGGCGACGGTTTCTCTTTACTGTACCACAGACTCCTGTATCGTGTTGGTGGAGGAACCGAGCGAGAAGAGGGCTAGTGTACCAGTTGTCCAGGTACAACACATGACCACGATGAAGGTACTCCTCTATCATTGTCTTCACCACGGCCCCTGAGAGTCCAATACTATGATCTTCTGTAATGTCTGTCTGTGCGCCCGTATACAAGACTATGTCTTGCACGTATCCAGTCTTACAGTCACACATAACAAAGATCTTGAACCCGAAACGGTGTCTCTTGCTTTGTATGTACTGGCGAAAGGAAATATTGCCTCTCCACGACACAAGACTCTCGTCTATGACGAGGTCTCTGTAAGGATAAAATGAGGAGCAGAACATTTCCCGTAGATGATCAAAAACAAGCCTAATTCTCCTCATTTTATCAGTGTTATTTGCACTAGCTGGGTCGTCTGCATCAAAAAAGTGGAGGCGGCCGAGAATCTGCTGAAATCTATTATGACCCATTACCTTTCCAAAGAAAGGTGAGATGGTCATTGGGTCTGTGGTCCAGTACGCCAGAATTTGATTTTTCCTTACAACACCCATCAAGAGAACCAGGGCAAAAAATAAGAACATCTCAGAAAGGGTTACAGGATAGTCATGTTGCTGGGAGTGCCTGCTGGTTGTACCCAGACGTTCACTTTCACGGCGCTGGCTTCTTGCAAAGAGGTTCGTCTGCTCCACTATGCGGTCCACAAACACCTCCCCAAAGAACAGGTGGAAGAAATCCACCCTAGTGGAGCCCGCATGCACACCTCGAGCCGTACAACTAGACCGCCACTCCTCAGTGAAAGGGTGAATGATTGGAGTAAAATTACTCCCATCTTCCCAGTTCCATGACACACCACCATCTCCAGCCTCGTCCCCATCGTCGCCTTCGTCAGGGTGGGGAGGGAAGGGTCGTGGGGGAGGTTGGGGAGGTGGAGCGGTGCCCTTCATCACTCACACTTCTCTTCCCTCTCCCTTTTCCTTTACCCTTTCCCTTCCCTTTCCTTCCTTTCATATTGTAGGGTGAAAGACGTGCTGGGGAGCGGCTCCACCTCGTCTCCCCTATGCCCACATACACCATGTGTTCGTGCTGCCTCCCTCACACCAATTTCCCTATCACCGCTCACTCCCACCAAACCACTTTCTTTTTCACCCTGCACTCCCACCGCACCACTTTCCCTTTCACCCCTCACTTCCACCACACCACTTTCGCCTTCCCCAGACAATACAGAAGGACCATACCTGATTTGCCTTCTCGCCGCACCTTCTGATCCTCGAGGTGAAATTTTCTCCTTCCCCAACCATGAGGCAACATCACGTCCTAAGCCGCTGTCCTCATCCTCATCCTTGTCCATTCCTCATCAGAATCTCTCTCTAGGGGCTGAAGAGAGGTCTGTGCATGTGTTTGGGGTCCAGGCTGGCCTTCCCTCGCCTTATGATACGTAACATACTGCTTTTTCCTCAGCGAAGGGACCTCCTCATCACTGCTGGTTATTTCCTCCTTGGGCTGCACATAATCCCAATCCTCCACATCGTCATCTAGTGGAGAATCACTATCTCCAGTGAAGGCATCCAGGGCGGATTGTATTTCGTCCTCAGAGAGACCTTGATGCACCATGTCTGACCTGGGTCACTGCTAACAGGTGAGTGACCGAGACAAGGGCGCGCGCGGGTAACGCGGGGTCTGGGAGGCTGCCCACCTGGAGGCAGGTAGGGGAGGCTTGGCTAGGTGGGCGAATCGAAAATCTCGCGCGAATTTTGAAAATTGTGCAAATTATGGACTTTGCAATTGCGGCACATTAAAGTACGTCAGCGGGATTGACAGTGACAAAAAGTGAGAACGTTAAAGAACGTCGATGGGACGCCGCGGGTTAAAGTCGGTATGGAACATTCATTCCCCATCATACTTACAGAAAAAGGTATAATTCTCCTAAATGGTTTGACCACAATTGTGCTAGAGTAACAGAACATAAAACAATAGGCTATAACACCTATACAAGGACCAAAACCAAAGAAGCCTTAAACTGTCACGTCCCGACCACTTTCACACCTCCGACACCCCCCAGTCCCGACCATTTTTGGATTTTTTTTTTTTTTGGCTAAATCCTCCACTTTTGGTGAGAAGCATCGAAAATTCATAGAGAAATCGCTCACCTGAGGTTTAAAATAATCGATACAGGTAGGAGTACCTCCTTACCTTACAGGGTTTTCTATCAGGCTGGCTGCAAAGAAAACGAGTTCTATGGGAGGATAACTATTCCACACCACTCCTAAACAGTATTTATTTATTTATTTGGTACGAATTTATATGTAGTATGAGAGTATATTGGTTTTCAAACTGTAATATAGGCATTATAAGCATTGTTTCACTCACTAACTTATCACCATTCCTGACTTTCTTTTGCCACATTACCTGATCATCATTTCTGACTGTTTCTTCTTCTAATGCTATGTAAACTTTGTCCTCCACATTGTCATTGATTGGGGAATCACTCTGGCCCTGAATGTCTTTATTGGCCAGGTCACTGGTAACAGGTGAATTGCCGAGACAATGGCGTGCGGGGGGGGGTGAGGTTATGCGGTGTAAGGCATTGTCCCTGCTTGGCATCTTGTAGAGGAATAGAGGAAGGTGTCCCATGTATAAGTACGAAAAATCACGCGCAAAAATTGAAAATTGTGCAAATTAGGGACCTTGCAATTGCAAAACGTACCAGTACATCGACGGGACTGGCAAATGCAAAATGTTGCAACGTACCCATACGTCGACAGGACGTCTCGGGTTAACTATTCTAAAATCATCAGAAACCATGCCAAAACTATTATCAATCTTTCTAAATCAAACTTTCTACATAGAAAAGCTAACAAACTACTAAACAATCCAAATGATAACAAAATATTCTGGTCAACCCTTAACCCCTTCTTTACCGAAAATGTGTTTTGATGTACCCCCATACCTCGCCAGTAAACACCCGTGAGACACCGGAACCGTTACCATTGTATGCTGGTACACCCTCCAATGAATGGCAGCTTATGGGCCTCAGGGTAGCCCGGTAAGGCTGTTTCTGAGGACCTCGTGGTAGCAACAGCTCTGTGTTTTGACGACAAAGACTGTGACGAAGTTCTGACGAATTCTGACATCATAAGATATGTCATGACTGAGTTGCGGTGGCACCAATGGCTTGCTCACTCATCTGTGATGTAACCTCTTTTAGACCAATCATTTTTTTATTTATAATTTCTACTACAGATATCGTACTATATTTTCTGCTGACATACGGCAAAATTTACACCCCTTGGCCTGCCTGAGTGAGTCAGTTACCATGCACTTGACCACGAGAGAGGGTGTACAGGATATTTTTCTCTCATGGCATCTCTGGCAAATTCCGATAGTGATGAGTTTATTCCTCATGAGGATACTTATTTAGATGTATCAGATGATGATGCAGCAGTGTCTGATGTGTCAGTAGATGACTGTGATCCTGAAAATGATAGCGAAGTTGATGTGAGTGAGGAAGGAAGAGGAAAATAGTAGAGAGCTTAGTGACGGTGCACTCTCGGCAACAAGTGGGTCAAGGTCGCCATCCCCATCACGTGTGTCCACATACTTCATGCTTAGCTTACAAGGTAAATAAATAAACCATCCATCTGTGCAGGACATTTTTTTCAAGCCAGTTTGTACAGTAGTTACCTGGGTAACAGTACTTTAGCATAAGATATGTAAACTTATATACCATAATGATTTATTTAATAATATTTTTTTATTACCAACATCATGTTGGGTTTATGTGATCATCAGTATACAAACAAATAAAAAAGAGTGAATAATTTCGACGGGGCAAAAAATATACACTACCCCTCACACTACGGGAGGGGGAGCTATCAGGTCGGTATGGGGGGTACGCGTAATGTTTATATTTGGGGGAGGGGTCGGTAAAGAAGGGGTTAATTAATTCAAAACTAACTTCACTACCACCTCTTCCATTCTAGTAAGTGACCCACGTGGAAAAGCCAGCCTACTTGTTGATATTTTTTCAACAAACTCAACCCTAAATTCAGAAAATCACAATATTCCTGTACTTGATTTTGATTCCCCTCAAATACCTCCTTTCATGATTCACACCAGATATGTACAAGCTGTATTACAGAATCTCTCAGCAGATAAAGCCACTGGTCCAGATGAAATTCCTTCAATAGTACTTAAAATTGCTCCTCAATGTTGGCCTTTGTATTGGCAAAATTTTTCCGTTTATGCTTTCGTACCTCAATTTTTTCCAGCCTCTTGGAAAGGAGCAAATATCCATTCTGTTCCTAGAAAGGGGGCAACTTCTGATCCATCAAACTGTAGACCAATTGCAATAACTTCCGTTCTTGGTAAAGTTTTTGAGACATTAACAAACACATAGTCAACCATCTACAAATCAATAAGTTAATCAATGATCGGCAGTATGGATTTAGACAAGAACGTTCAACTGTCAATATTCTTTGCCTTTTTACCCATCAGCTTAACAAAACAATAGACCAACATGGTGAAACACACACAATAGCACTTGATATATCAAAAGCATTTAAAAGAGTATGGCACCAGGCCTTAGTGTCTAAGATGTCACACTATGGCCTTGCATCACAGGTTCCCCTAATGTATTCTTACCTTCATAATAGAAAAATACGGGTCATGGTAGATGGAATGTATTCTCAGTTTCATTCCATAAATGCTGGTCTACCTCAGGGATCAGTTTTGCTGCCAACCCTCTTTCTCATTCATATTAATGACCTCCTATCCGTCACGCATAACCCAATACACTCTTATGTTGAAGACTTGACCCTTCATAATTCTTTCACATTTAGAACATCCTTTACACAATTTGATATTATAAATTCCCAAATAAACACATCAATTTCTCTGAACCAGGACCTTCCTAAAATTAATCAATGGGGACAAAAAAAAATCTGGTCTCATTTAATGCTCAGAAAATTAAATACATTAATTTCTCCAACAGAAAGAATCCTTCAGACTCTCACATAATTTTAAATTATGTCAATTGTAATGCTAGGGGAAAAAGGCTCGACTCCTCGGTCCTAGAACACCTAACATGTAGCGGGGTCCTCTTTCGAGACCGGGGCTTAGTGCAATAAAAAGAGGTAGGACAAAAACTCCAGGCATTAACCTTTACACGTATATTACCACAGTCAGACACAGGACAAAAACAGCAGATAATACAACACAGTATGTGACAGAAAATTAAATTTTAACTAGATAATTAGGATCTCACAGGATACTGGCTTAACAGACACTGATGCCAACACTGTAATTTTAGTGCACAGGTGTACAGGGAATACAGGATTGCGGTGCACGTGGGACAGTAGGAGTGGGTCTCACACGGGGGGGGAGGGGGCCAGGGAGGACGTGCAGAGGGTCAGCAGAGTTATAGTAATATTGGGAGGGAATTAAGGTTATGGATTCTAACTTAGTATTTTCTGATAGCAAAGGGATTTTGATAATTGATTCTATTGCTAGTCCAGGTTCTTACATACACACTGACTGCTGAGAAGAGATTCCTTAAGGGAGGATGGAGGACACTGGGAATTTATTGTGTTTATGGTAATACAAGCGGGAGGATATTATTAACACTTTTTCTCTACTGTTTCCTGGCAGCAAAGGACGTTTGGATATTTTACTATGGAGAATTTCTCGGGGTAGGAGTCTTACTGATTTTTTACAAGGGCATCACTCGTGAGTCTGATTCACCAGAACTTAGAGTCTGCATTAGTCCTTATTCATCCGCCCGTGATATCACTCGCCCCGGTATTCAACATACACTAAGTCACTGTATCACTGTTACACTAATTCTGGGGCAGCATCACACTTAGCATAAGTCACTTAACTAATTCTGGGGCAACACCACAACATAAATCACTCATATAGTGGGGACAGCAGGAAGACACGCCGGCTACAACTCTGCCGGAATAGGGGCACCGGCAAGGGAGGGCATGCCGAGAAGGCACGGGACAACTCGCAGGGGCGTCCTCTCTCGTCCAGGGCTGCAGGTGGCGAAGGGGCCCGTAGTCTCCGGGCTGGGTACAGGAGTGTGGCCCTCAGGACTGGGGCCACACAGGTCCAGGAATCTCTGGCTCAGGTTTCGGCCAGAGGTGGCGGTCTTCCGCCATTGGGGAGTGGAGAGATCACGCCCGCGCGTCCTGGGAAGGGCCTAGAGTACCCGAGGACTGCGGCTCCCATGGTCAAGGGGCGCCGTCAGGGAGGGGGTGTGGCACTGACCTGAGTTAGGGTTCATCAAGTGGGTCTTCTTCAGGGCCAGGCATAAGGAGCAGAGGCCGGGGGAAGTTGTAGGGCCTCCCTGGGGTCCTTCGGTGTTGGAGGTCTGTGCACTCATCTCACGCTGGGGCGGTGACACTGCTTGCACCTCTCTCTGGCTGTTGGGCCCGGTTATCGGCCGTGGCTGCCCAAGGGTGCAGCTATAGGGCGCCAAGGCCCGGCTGTTGGCCGTGGCCTGAGTGGGGGACTCAGTGCACCTCTGGACACCGGGGCGGCTATCGGCCGTCTGACGAAGGCGGGAGCGACTATTGGCTGTCTCCTGCAATAGGGAGGGTGAGCGGGTATCGGCCGACTTGGGGGCAGCACCTTCGGAGCGGTTATTGGCCGTCTGATGAAGGCAGTAGCGGCCTCTTGCCATCTCCTTCTGCCAGAAGGGTGAGTGGCTATCGGCTGTCTCTAGGGCAACACTTTTGGAGCGGCTATCGGCTGTCTGGCGAAGGCGGGGGTGGTCTCTTGCCGTCTCCTTCTGCCTGAGGAGTGAGTGGCTATTGGCCGTCTTGGGGGCAGCACCTTCGGAGTGGCTATCAGCAGTCTGACGAAGGCAGGAGCGGCCTCTTGCCATCTCCTTCTGCCAGAGGAGCAGGGGCAGAAGGAGGCTAGCCATAGAACAGGCAGGTAGTAGGGAGAAGGGCTTAGCAACATGGAAGAGAGAGAGAGAGAGAGAGAGAGAGAGAGAAAGAGAGAGAGAGAGCGAACCAAGATTATCTACTTACAAAGCTACTCACGTATAACAACCGCTCATCCACAAGTCTAATATATATAAAACATCACTACAAAGAAGTTACAAAGTCTTTCATGACACCTGCCCCCTACCCCCCATTCCCGACCATCTCTCTGCCCCACCCTACATCACCTCCTCCTGGATTTCCAGGACCTGTTTGTGACAGGACCAGCAGACATAGGGCACACCACATACCTGTCGCATGAGATTCACACAACAGGCCCACCCATTAGACAGCCTTCCCAACGAAAGAATCCCCGACAAAGGGAGGAAGAGGACCACCAGGTACGTGAAATGATAGAGGCCGACGTCATTTCCCGCTCCATCAGCCCCTGGTCCTCCCCCGTCGTTCTAGTGAAGAAGAAAGACGGCACGATGCTATTTTTCATCGATTACTGCCACCTGAACAACGTCATCATCAAAGATGCCACTCCCCTCCCACGAACTGATGATTCCTAAGATTCCCTTTATGGAGTGTCTTGGTTTTCCAACCTCGACCTTCAGTCTGGATACTGGCAGGTCCCTGTACATCCAGAACACCGAGGCAAGACGGCCTTTTCCACGAGCAATGGCAAACATTACGAACTCAATGTCCTGCCGTTCGGCCTCTGCAACACCCCTGCCACCTTCTCTAGGCTAATGGAATCTGTCCTGAGGGGCCTTACCTGAGAGATATGTCTGATTTATTTGGACGACATCATCGTCTTTAGCCAGACCTGGGCCGACCACTTGCAGCGCCTCTGCCGAGTCTTCACTAGGATTCGCGAGGCAGGCCTCAAGCTCCACCCCTCTAAGTGTGTCCTGGCTGCCAGGACTGTCTCGTTCCTGGGACACATCATTTCCCAGGCAGGAATCTCCCTGGACCCCGACAAGCTTCACACCATAGCGGACATCCCGTCACCACAGGACGTCCGCGGCATCCGTGCCTTCCTAGGACTAACGTCCTATTACCGTTGCTTCATGAAGGGGTTCGCTCAGATTGCAAAGCCTCTTGACGATCTGACCAGGAAGGGGGAGCCATTCCTCTGGACTGAAGAGAGGCGAGCTGCATTCCAAGCAAAAGGACAAGCTCGTCTCCGCCCCCATTGTGGCCTTTCCTGATTATGCCCTCCCCTTTCACCTCTACACCGATGTTTCCCTTACCTCCATAGGCGCCGTACTAGCCCAGGTACAAGACGGTCAGGAGCACATCATCACCTGCGCCAGCCACACCTTGAATCCAGCTGAGAGGAATTATGCCGCAACCATGTGGGAATTCCTTGGCATAAATGGGCTCTCCAACATTTCAGGGCTTACCTTTCCGGGACCCAGGTCACGATCATCATGGAACACTAGTCACTCCAGTGGTTACTCCAGTCTGACTCGCACAATGCCCAACTCATCAGGTGGCATGCAACCCTGGAAGAATTCCAGTACGAGATCTCTTACAGGCCTGGAAAACTCCACACCAATGCAGATGCCCTCTCCCGCCTCCCCATCCACACAGTACAGCCAGACCCGGACCTCCTACAACAATGGCACTGCAAGGAGCGGCCCTCCTGGATTCTCTCCCACCTGGTCAGCAAGCTATGCCGACAGGGTGACCACCTTCTAACCCCGTCCGGGCATATCCTCCTGACCCCCGATGTGAAGTGTGACACCCTGCGCCACCTTCATGCCCATAACGGCATCCACCTGGGCACCAACAAACTATTGCAGGTGTTTAACGACACCTACTGGGTGCCAAACCCTTAGACCCTCGCCAAGGAAATCATTCAAAGTTGCCATGCCAGTGCACTGGAGAAAGATATCACCCGGATTGCAGGACCCTCGGGCCACATCACCACCCACAGGCCCTGGCAACTCCTGGTGATAGATGTAGTAGGCCCCCTCCCTCCCAGATCTGGATATAAATATGTGATCACCTTCGTGGACACATGATCAAAATTTGTAACAGCCTGCCCAGCCAAAGAGTATCATGCCGTCGCCGTCGCCGATGCCCTTCTCTGACACGTGTTCCCTTATTTCGGCATCCCTCAGGCCATCCATTCTGATAATGCCCCTGAATTCTCTGGAAAAATCTGGGAAGAGCTCGCCAGAACATTTGGGTATAAAATCTCCCACTCCTCTCCCTACTAGCCACAGGGGAACGCAGTGTGTGAATGTAGCCATCACACTATCATGAATCAATTGTGCACACGCATCGTGGCTACGAAAGACGACGACTGGCAGCACTGTCACAGTGCCATGATTCCTCTCCTAGCCGTGATGATATTCCTTATGCCATTTTACGTCACCTGTCTGATGAGTCCCTTTCGCTTTTGCTTTCATGATTTAATAAGATCTGGTGTTCTGGTGAGTTTCCGGCTTGTTGGGTGTTGTTGTGGTTATCTCCATCCCTATCTACAGGAGACGAATTATCAACCTATTTCCCTGACTTCTTGCATATGTAAAGTTCTGGAAAAGATGGTCAGTGTTAGGCATGTGTGGTATTTTGGAGAGAGGTGACTTCCTAACCCCTTTCCAGTATGGTTTTCGAAAAATGTACACTACCTTTGATGCACTACTTTCTTTGGAAACTTCTCTGTGTGAGAATTTCTCCACTAACCAACACCAGTTCATGGTCTTCTTCAATCTGGGGAAGGCAAATGACAGTGCCTGGCATCATGGCATTTTACTTTTTCTTCATGAATTTGGTCTTCGTGGGTGCTTGCTTATTTTTGTTCAGCAGTTTTTATCTAACTGTTTTTTTAGGGTCTGTGTGGGAGGAGTGCTTTCTAATGACCGTGGACTTAAAAATGAGTACCACAAGGGAATATCCTTAGTGTTACTCTCTTTGCTGTGGCCATCAACAGCGTAATCAATGTACTTCAGGATGGTGTATGAGGCTCACTATATGTCGATGACCTCTAAATTTCCTTCACCGCATGTAGAATATCTCTGATAGATAGGAAGTTGCAGCTACCTATCAATAGAAATTCTGAGTGTTCCGAGTATTGTGGATTCCGTTTTTCTTTAATAAAGACAGTGGCTATGCATTTTTGTTGTCTTTGAGGGGTTCACCCAGACCCTGACTTGTATCTCTATGGTCGAAGAATCTCCTGTATGGAAGAGACACAGTTTCTGGGTTTTCTGTTTGATGGATGACTAACCTGGGTTTCTCATATCCGTTCTGTTAAGGGGGTTTGTCTCGAAGCTTTGAGTCTTTTGAGGGTTTTGGCTCATACCTCCTGGGGTCCTGACTGTCAGACTCTGCTCCTCTTGTATAGGTCTCTTACTCTTCCTAAACTTGAGTATTGGTGTGAGGTCTTCTCTGCAACAGATGCCGGTCTTCGGTTGTTAATTTCTGTGCATCATGCTGGTGTATGTCTAGCAACCAGGGCATCCAGGCCATCCCCGATTTCAAGTTTGTTGGTGGATGCTGGTGTACTCCCCTTTGATTTGTGTCGCCAGTCGTTGATGATGAGGTGTTGATTTCATCTTGACTGCATTTCGGACTCAATTTCTTGTGCCGTCGTCTCCCAGTATTCCCAATCTTCTGTTTACGACACCCGTCCTAGTTTCCCAAATCCCTTTGGTTACAGGGTCCAGTCTGTTATGTTAGCTCTCTTTGTTCTGAGACTGGTAGTTTGTCCACATCGGATCCCAGGGGTGGGTTTTGGCTACTCCCTTGCATGACATTTTATAGGTCCGTTGTTTGTAAAAAGGGCTCACATCCCTCACAGGTGTCACTCTCTCTCTTTAGAACATGCCTACCTTCATGAGGGTCCTTTCCCTGTCTGTACTGACAGGTCTAAGACTGATACTGGAGAGGGCTTTGGTGTTGTTTCCCCTTCCTTTAGTAGAGGCTGTAGCCAACCTAGGTAGTGCTCCGTCTGCACTGAGTCTTTTAATGCATCCCATCCATTGGTTTTATCAGTTTTGGAGTGGCTTTTTCTTGTTAGCCATCGTGGCCATCATGTCCATTTCTGTTGGGTTCCCGCACATGTTGGTGTGGTGGGCAATGAGAAGGCAGATACATTAGTTAAAGCTGCATCTTTTCAACAACCCCCAACTGACTACCCGCTTCCTGCTTCTGATGTAACACCTTACTTGCAATAAGCAATTCGTACATGTTTGCAGAGACACTGGGATTGGTGTTCCTCATAAGAAACTAAAATAAATATTTCAAAGAGTGGTTGTGCCAAGGGTTCTCACCTCCAAGCCTCAGTGATTGGAAGTGGTTCTTGCCAAGCTTCGCATTGGGCACTCTTTGCTTACACATGGGTTCCTGATGAGTGGTGGGACTCAACCACTGTGACGATTGCCTTGTTTCGCTGGTCGAGCATCCAAGTCTGGGGGACCTACGTCAGAGATTCCTCCGTAGGCAAAAAGGGGCAGATGATGCCTACTGTCTGTCCTCGATGCTTGGTGGAACCTCCAGCGATTTTAATGATGTTCTTAATCTTCTTCAGGAAGCGGGCCTCCTTCCACTTTTGTAAGAAATTGATACTTTATAAACTATTCTTTTATTATAATACAGTGTTGTATTTCTGCTAATGGGTATTCACTTTATTTTGAATGTGCACTATTTATTTGCGGCGTCTTTTACCATGCTGTTCGATGGCATATGACCCTGGCAGTTGCGCTGCCACATGTTAATTATATTCAGTCAGTCAATCAATCAACCTTTCTAATCCCCCAAAGACAGTTGCAAGAGACGGGTAATTTCAGCATATATTTCATGCTGCTCATATTTCCTATGATGCCTGAGTTTGAAGTCTACTCAATTAACAGCCCACCTTCTTAACATTTACAATTATGTCTGCGTTTGAAGTCTACGCAATTAACAGTACACCTTGAAAATATTTCAGATGATGCTTGACTTTCAAGCGTACTAAATTAGCTGGAAATATTTCAGGACACAACACTGCCAGACATTTATTTTATATATTTTTTTTTAAGATGCCGGAGCAGTTCCTGCAGCAAGCCAATCTCTCATTCATTAGCTATGGATTTTCAGAAACACGGTGCTTCATTCAAGGAAACTTAAGCAGAGCCTCGTGTTTCCACAGGTACCTTACTCTTCTACTAAACTATAATTGCAAGTCACCGACATAAGGAAAAGGACCATGAAATTCCAGTTGCCTGCTTTATCAACGTCCGTATTACAGTAGCTACATACCAAAAAATAGGAATATAACCATGAATCCAGGCATGAAAATGCACATGAGTATGTACGTTACCAGTTAAGAACAACCGTTCATCTATAACCACAGGGTTTATACTTTATTAAGAAGTGAAATGGTCTTCAGGAAGTGCATACATATAAAGTGATGTTACAATAATAAGGCATTAAACTATACCAATACGCAATTACAATTGAAAATCTCAGGCTTACTGATTCTGATATTAGACATCGGTTTCCCAGCCATGTCCACGGAGTGAATGACCAATGTATCAACTACACTGTCACCCATCGTGAGCTCATCAGTCATCAGTGATGCCGCTAAAGCCATTTCCTCCCAGGGCTGTGTTGGCCTTGGAGGAGGGCCACCACCCGTAGTTTTGAGTTTCTTGTTGAATTCCCTTTCTTCTTGTTTAACTCTGGAAAAAAGAGTGTTGCAACAGGTCATTATGCCAAATCATGAACCAGACAAGTCATACAACACAGACTTAAAGGTAAAGGTCCAACTTATTGCCGCTATAGTTTTCAACTTTTTTTTTTTTTTCCTTATTATAGAGCTGAATTGTAAAGAACAGAGTGCCGTCAAAAATGATTGTATAATTTCCGATTTTCCAACAGTCTTAAAACGCGGCCCCCACTAGTGGGGAGGGCTATGAAGATAAGGAAAAATGTGGAGCTAAAGACGATAGTAAGGCAAATTAACCTTAACCTAACTAACCAAACCTTTCCGAACTTAACCTAGCCCAACCTTTTTGCATCGATAATGACATATACCAGTAATAAGTATACAATGTAAGGAGCCCAAAACACACATAAGAATTGATGTAATAATTAGCAGCAATAAAGTGGATCTTTACAGAATAAACTTTGTCCAACAACTGGATTGAAAACTGTAGATTGGATGTATCCCATCGTACAAATCAGGGTCACATATGCATATAACAATTGATCACAAAAAAGAATAAGGTGTCTTGTAAAAGATATCAAGTTTTGTGAAGCAACAACATCTATGAAAATGGAATACTTTAAATTAATCTGGAAAATTCTCCTATTTCTATTAGACAACCGCTGACAATCTTTCATAATTTTAACTATCTCTTGTTACAAATTTTGCCATAAAATTAAAGAAGTGTTGGGGTAATCACTGACCAAGTCCAGGTAGATCTAGGCTACTCAAGCTTCAGTCACACTTCCAGCAAATACTGAGGTTACTTTTGTATTATGATGATACGAATGATACGTAATTGTAAAACACTTCCTAAGAGCAAGAGCTCATTATCATACGGATAAACAAAAGTAGCCCTTACTTGCATTTGATGTGCTTAAAGCTACTTCTGAGCTTACTGGACGTCCTAGGTTGCTGGTCGGAATTTGAGGCATTAAACGCTGATGTTTTTTTCTTCTCATGCCTTTCTTCACCTTCTCCGGGACAGCAGCTCCTTTCGACCTGTCCTAGATTTGGCTACTTTCTCCTTTTCCTTTATCAGTTTCAATAGCTGTATTCCTTGAGCAGCCAACAGCAGAACTGCTCTGTCACCTTCCATCTTGGTGTTTCTATGGTGACCCACATACCAACCATAAAAATGATGCCATCGCTGCTATACTTCTGCTACATAAAAAGCCATTACTGAGATTAATAATGATGTGACAAAAATTTTTGAAAGGTATGTATGAAAATGAAGGCAAATAAGACTCTTTCCACCAAGAGATCGTCTGGAGACCGCGTGTTTTGATATCTGTCGGGATGATTTGTATACCACCTTCACCAACCCGATCAACATTCACGCAAACGATTGCCTTCGTGTCTGTAGAATCTGACTTGTAATATGACCGAACCTCTGACTCTGCCCAGTGTTCTTGACCCTTGACTAAAGTGCTCTCATACATGAAATATTTCATCCTTGCGAGACACTTAGCTGTATTTGGTCTAAACAGAATCAAAAGTGTTTCTGTTCATCTTGCTCTTTGACCTTGACGACTGGATTGTTGTTACTCCAAAACAATCAAACTATCCTTGGGTAACTTGAAAAGAAAAAAGTTTGATCCAATTTGAATAGTCAAGACATAAAAATCCACACTGGCAGACGAAAAAAGATGTATTCCAAACAGTTTCGGCGACAGCTGTCGCCCTCTTCAGTGGATCTACAGACCAAGAGTGGTACGTACAAATGCTGAGAAGCGCTTATATGCAGGGTGAGGACTCTACAGCCGTCGAATGGTCAGGTTTTGATATACACCCCAAATTTACTGTCCTTTGACTAACTTCACCTATTCCCAATCTTGAACCCTTCCACCAAGTTTGGTCGAAATCAAATAAAAAAATACGAAAGTTAACCAATTTTTAACCTATGACCCTTTTTGGTTCTTGGAAAGCTGTGATGAGAAGTAGGGAAATGAGCAAGGAAGTAAAAAAAAAAAAAAGTCGCTGCATGACAGTATTGTGATACCAACTCTAATGTGTGGAAGTGAAGTTTGAACCTTGCTGGAAGGACAAAAGTCAAGCTCGACACCAGAGGAAATAAGTTATTTGAGAGGAGCATTTGGAGATATATGGAGAGACAGACTGACAAATGACGATGTGAAGGAGCGTTGTGGTGTGGATGTACAGTTGATGTGATAGTGTCAGGACTCAATAATATAAATACAATTCATTATAGAAAACATGATAGATAGATAGATAGATAGACAGAGCACCAGGCAAGCCTGGGAACGGGATATGAGCTTGCAAGTGTAAGTGAAGAAATGTTGACAATACACCGGAAGCAGCAAGTCAGGGGATGAGATAGGTAGTGTGTCAGCGAGATAAGCATACGAACAATGCCTAGTGACCATACACACATACTCATACACAGGCTTCTAGAACATTTCAAGAACAGTGTAACACATGTGACACGACCCCTGCTAGACCAGAATTTAGGAAGCAGAGCTCAGAAGGAGACTGGCCATAGAACCGGCAGGTAGTAGGGGGAAGGAGCCTAGCAAAATGGGCGAGAGGGTGGAAGAGAGAGAGAGAGCGAGACAAGAGGTAGCTCGGAGGACTCTATACTTCACTCGTGTGTGAGAGACTTTGTTAATATTTCCAAGACAAACAAAAATGGTCCCATACTCATCTTTACCTCTCCTGTCATTGCATGACAAAAAGGGAACGAAGATTATCTACTTAGAAAACTACTCTGGTATAGCAACCACTCGTCCACGACTCTAATATATGTATAACTGATCTACAAAACTTCACTACAAGCACTTACAAAGTTATTGTGAGATATGGTGGCAGCAGACGTACGAACCTCTTCTATGAATCTACAGTGAATTTCTACAAAAGCAGGCAAGTCTCTAACCAAGATTAGCTTCAGTTCTACAGTGAATTCCTACAAAATATGAGTCTACAAGCCTACGAGCCGACGAGTGTACAGTTGATTCTGCATTATCAAGATTGAAATAAAAAATACCTCTTACAACCAACAACTCACAACCAGGTCCTGAGAGTATTCTCTCCAATCCCCCCCTCCGTCTGCCCGATCATCACTTTGATGTAGAGGTGAAGAGGTCACAGGACGCCTTGCCAGTAGTTTAACAAAATTTTGATACAAACAATCTTGCATTTTCTGTGATGAACCAGCAAACTACAACAATCTACGATCAACTACAAGTAACAACTCTACGAGTCGTCTGTATAATCTTCTACACGCACCTACAAGTAGCGGCAGTCTTCATCCCACAACGAGTAAATCACAAGAAAAAAGGACCGAGAATACATCGAGAAAGAAAAAAAAACAAACAAACGAAGAGTGAGACACGACTCACAACTCACAACCACCAGACCTCACCTTCCTCTCTCTGCTACCTCCACCGCTGACACATGAGTGCGAGGTCAAGACGACGAAGCAAATACCAAGTCCATATTCACAACCCATCTTACTCACTTATCTTCACTGATGTTACTCATCGCTACTCATTTACTCACCACAGCTACCAGTGTGGGAAGTCGACGTCACCATACGTGTTAGCTGACACGACGCCACGCCTATCAACGTGTGTCTGACACCCCACAACACGTCACTCAACCCGTGAAGAACAACGCTATCACCACGTGCAACACCACTCACACCATTCCCACCACGGTAAAAATTAGTGAGTTACGTAGTTACTTCATTTGTACAATACACAGTGATAGACAAAAAAACTACTGCACAAACATATAAAACGTGCTACATAATTACAACTTAAATACATATACCTACTTAAGTTATCTTCATAATTCAATCATTAAATACTTGCACCAACAATAAATATTTTACACTATATATTCATTCATTTATTTACTACCAACGAGTATTACCATTTATACCTACATAAAATACGTGTTTCATACATACAGATATACATTATTACATCTACAAAGTAATAAAGAAAATATACCATCACAGTTATGCAGTGAGCGATTAAAAGTACTGTACATAAACATTTATTAATTAAAGCTACCTAGTAGAAACAGATAATTAAGTTACAAGGAAAACCAGGAAAAGAAAAAAAAAATGGCCGACACAAATGACGATTGCATGAATGAACATCTTCAACACAATCGTGAAGGCAAAGATTTCCACACAATGCTGACACATATATTGCCCACGATAGGTACAAGTGAACAAGTCATGTATATAGTTAATACTGTATATAGTGTATATATATTTTTTATGTAAAATAACAAATTAGGGGGCTATGTAATATCATTTTCAATAATATCTGTGCAATGTAAAGTAAGCCTTAAAAAAGAGTCCCAAGGAAATTAGCCAGCAATTATGCAACCTCGAACAACACCGAAAAAGCGTAGTCAAACGAAGAAAAACAAACTATAGAATATCAATACATACAAAAAAAAAAAGAAAAAAAAAAGAAATAGAGTAAGATCACATAAACAAATGAAAATAAGCGTAAGTGTTACTACAAATCCCAAAATACCACATAAACTCCTTCTATAAGTGAAACAAAAAGCAAATTAGTGTTCTCCACAAGCAAGTGGCATGGCACATCATCACATAAACTCCTTCTATAAGTGAAATAAAAAGCAAATTGTTGTCTCCACGAGCCAGTGGCATGGCACATCATAACTATCATCGACCGCAGCTTGACCGGATTCAGTGTCAGGACTGCAATTATTACAATTATGTAACTACAAACAATATGTAACAATTGTGTAACAGTTGCATTAACAAGATGTAACTTTTATGTAACTTTAACTACAATCATAAGGCCAACACAATTATGTAACGGTTGCATTAACAAAATGTAACTACAGTTATAAGGCCAACACAAACATGTAACAGTTGCATTAACAAAATGTAACTACAATTATAAGGCCAACACAACTATGTAACCGTTGCATTAACAAAATATAACTACAATTATAAGGCCAACACAATTATGCATTACCACAATATTATGTAACAATTCATACAATGTTACAATTATGTATTACTACAATGTTTCTACAATATTATATCACAATTCATACAATGTTACAATTATGTATTATATACTACAATGTTACTACAATGTAACAATTACAATACAATTATGTAACAATTCATACAATGTTACAATTATGTATTACCACAATGTTACTACAATATTATGTAAATTCATACAATGTTACCACAATTCTGTATTACCAGAATCATCACACAAGTTAGGTGAAATATTAGTCATTACTAAAGGGATAACTCAATATGTAATGTAATAACCTAGCAGTATTACCATTGCACAATTATATGCATATGTCTGTTATACATACATATCTTACAAAAGGTCATACAACAACCATTGCATTTGTTCAATTATATATACAACTTGTTTAAAATGTAATATTATTGGATGAGTACAATATTAACATGAATATTATACAGTATGTATACAATATTATAATCAATATTATGTACTAATAGATTAGCATATGTCAATGATGATTGTTGTCGGAGGACCTCCAGCGCTTGACCGAGCAGTGTCAGGACTCCATATTATAAATACAATTCATTATAGAAAACATGATAGATAGATAGATAGACAGACAGATAGACAGAACACCAGGCAAGCCTGGGAACGGGATATGAGCTTGCAAGTGTAAGTGAAGAAATGTTGACAATACACCGGAAGCAGCAAGTCAGGGGATGAGATAGGTAGTGTGTCAGCGAGATAAGCATACGAACAATGCCTAGTGACCATACACACATACTCACACACAGGCTTCTAAAACATTTCAACAACAGTGTAACACACGTGACACGACCCCTGCTACACCAGAATTTAGGAAGCAGAGCTCAGAAGGAGACTGGCCATAGAACCGGCAGGTAGTAGGGAGAAGGAGCCTAGCAACATGGGCGAGAGAGAGAGAGAGAGAGAGAGAGAGAGAGAGAGAGACAGGCGTTAGCTCGCTGGACTCTATACTTCACTCGTGTGTGAGAGACTTTGTTAATATTTCGAAGACAAATAAAAATAGTCCCATACTCATCTTTACCTCTCCTGTCATTGCATGACAAAAAGGGAACGAAGATTATCTACTTACAAAACTACTAAAGTATAACAACCGCTCGTCCACAACTCTAATATATGTATAACTGATCTACAAAACTTCACTACAAGCACTTACATAGTTATTGTGAGAAAAGAAGCCTTTAGAAGAAATACACAGAGGTGTAGAGTGTATATGGATGAGGTAGATGGGCAGAGGGAGGCCGAGGATGAGATGGAGGGATGGAGTAGGGAGGTATATGAGAGAGGGGGTGTGTGAGCTTGGGGGAGGACAATGAAATGGTGGGGGACAGGGCAACATGGAGGCGATTTGTTTGTGGCCAACCCTTACGGGATTGAGGTGTCTGTCAATAGATTAGATAGATAGGCAGGTTGACCTTTTTTGGTCAGTTTATATATCGCGTGTCTTTGTCACTGGAAAATGAAACATTTTATGATTGAAAAAAAAGAAAAAAAAGAATGTGATTGGTTTTGCCACTGTAGAGCTAGGCCAATCGAAAACGAGAAGAAGGAGGAGGAGATTTATATAGCAAATAATTTTTAGGATATTAACATTATATTTTCATTACTCTGGGGGTTGTTTGAGATACAGAAAAGCTAGATGATGAAGTCTGGATACCATAAAATGTTTAAAACATATATGTTTGGTAGTAATGAATTTATTTAATTAAGGGTAAATGACACATCAGTGATATACTTATACAGTTTCTACTAAAACTTTGATGAGCACTAAAATTTTATGTTAAAACATGAAATCACTTTATACACATCACGTGGTGTTGCAAGAGGGCGCCTTCATGTGAGGGACCGATACTAAACACTACTAAGATGTATGCATGGAAAGTTTTTATTAATTTGCTGGGTTATTGCATCAGCTATAAACAAAGTATCACTAGGAGTTGGACCAGTCGGTAGAGAAGTGGCCTACAGTCCTAATGGGTTCATGCTCGAAATTAGCTGCGACAGAAAATAATTTAAGAATTTAAATTTTGTCAAGGCAGACTTTACTAATCTACCAATGACCCAATCTCATTTAAAAATATTCCTGGTAATACCAATACATTAGTCCCGTATGAGACAGCCCTAGCATGTATATTGTATATAGATTGGAACGTGGGTGTTAGCGCTGAAAAAGTGTTTAGAATGTAGGAGGATAGACGGACCTATGGACCGAGCTGATATATATATATATATATATATATATATATATATATATATATATATATATATATATATATATATATATATATGTATATACATATGCAGAAACTCCACTTCACCGTGAAGATATGTATGCAAAACAACCACAGGAGAAATGAAAGGATCAACAGTGAGTACTTTCGTATATTACATCTTCAGACACAGTGAGACAGAAACGTAATCCGTAGAAGTCTTTTATGCACACCCGTAGCAGGGAGTGGCACACAGAACAAAGGGTGACCTGAATTTTTACACGCGGCTTAACTAATGGACAGCTGCAGCAGGGAGTGGCACACAGCAAACGATGACCTGAATCTAAAAATGGGCGATGCACAGAACAATAGGGATCTTTTTTTTTTTTTTTTCCTTAGGGATGCACCTGACAAAAAAGGAGGGGAGGGATAAATACTGCGGCTTAACTTAAAATCTAGAGAATTAATGCTAGGTGTGTCCCACACAGGTGTGACTACACTGCCGGGAGTCGACAGGGAACAATCAATTGTTATTCTGGGGGACACTGCTTTAAAATTGTTAACTGAATTAATTTAAAGCAGTATCCCCCAGAATAACAATTGATTGTTTCCTGTCGTCTCCTGGTAGTGTAGTCACACCTGTGTGGGACACACTTAGCATTAATACTCTAGGTCTTTAGTTAAGCCGCAGTATTTATCCCTCCCCATTTTTTGCCAGGTGTTTCCCTAAGGAAGAAGAAGAAAAAAAAAAAAGTACCTATTGTTCTGTGCATCGCCCATTTTTATATTCAGGTCATCCTTTGTTGGGTGCCACTCCCTCCTGCAGGTGTCCATAAGTTAAGCCGCAGGTAAAAATTCAGGTCATTCTTTGTTCTGTGTGCCACTCCCTGCTGCGGGTGTGCATAACGACTAACCTTTACGTTTCTGTCTCACTCTGTCTGAAGATGTAATATACGAAAGTACTCAATGTCGCTCCTTTCATTTCTCCTGTGGTTATTTTGCATATATATATATATATATATATATATATATATATATATATGTATATACTGTATATATATATATATATATATATATATATATATATATATATATATATATATGAGCCGCATTCTTTGCTTGTTTCTGTCCTTCAGTCACGCCCAAAACAAGGCTAGAGAACCGGAAAAGCATATATATTTTGAATCAGGATGACCAAAGGATGGTTTGGAGGGGGTCAATATTCAAATTTCGGTCTTTTCAGGCCATCGGTAGAGTGTTCGCCTTTTTGCATCAGGCAACGCCTTATACATTAGCAGCCCAATTTTTGGCATGGAGACTCACATGACCTCCAGTTCGGATATGGGCTATGTGAAGTTGACCTCCGGGATCATTTGAGGTCATTGGTCAGAAGTCATTTCAGGTCACTGGTAATACACGTTCGAATGACTGGACTAGCAGCCCAATTTTTGGCATGGAGACTCACATGACCCCCAGTTAGAACATAGGCTATGTAAGGTCAATTGGGGTCACCGGTTGGAGGCCATTTGAGGTCACCGGCAATAATAAATATGTGTGCACAAATACTGTGCGTTAATTTGCAAAACCTGAAATAGAAAGCTCCTGGACCTCTTATAATCATTTTTTATAAGCAAAAGAGGTACATGGTCTTTCTGAAGTAGAAAGAAAGATTGAACTGGAAAAAATAGGTTTAGGGTGTTCGCCCTTTTGACTCAGCAACGCTGAGTACCCCTGCCAGTATCTCTCTCTCTATCCCACTGGGTTCCTGAATACCTGTGTGAGGGACTTTGCTGGAAGGGTGCAAGGCGTACCGCGCTCCGTCTGTCAGCTTATGGTCTCAAAGCTCATGGTTCCCTACCTGGGGATTCCATTCTTTATTAAATTTTGACAATGCCTAGTTCCGTCCTATACTGGGGACACTGGGTGCGAATGGGATACATATACGAGTATATATATATATATATATATATATATATATATATATATATATATATATATACACACACACACACACACACACACACACACACAGCAGGGAGGAGCGTTTTTACACTTTTATCGATGTTTTGATGTGGGTAGTGTGGAAAAGTTGTCATTTCATGAGAAAAAAAAATAGTGAGGTCAAAGTATTTTGCTCTAGGATTATATCTCATACCGCCCCAAGCCGATTGAAGTTTAAAAATTCACTCTCGAAATAGGCAACAGATATGATATACCCTGATTTAATATTTTGATGTATTTTCCTTTTGGGTACTGCTGAAAACTATTGTTATACCTTGTATATGACACATGCAACGACGGACTGATATATGATAATATCTTCTATTGTCTCAAATCGTCTGGGAAAAAAAAAATGATTTTTTTTTCAGTATTTCTTCTTAGAAAATTCCTTTAATTCAGCCATGGTCTATAATTTAGGGGTAGGTATAGTACGAAAACTAAAAGCCTGTATATCATTTATGCAAAGGTACATCAGTATACAATAATATCTTCAACTGCCCCAACTAAAATCAATATTACTTATTTTCGGGAACTTGGTTAAAAACACTGAATGTATGACTGCTTGCTAGAGTTCAGAATATATATTTTCTGTTATTAGGTATTATTTAGTTGAACAGAATTTTATATACAGCTCTTTGCTTATTTTTTCTCATTTACATTGAGGAAAAAATAACCCAGAACTCACCACGAGAAGGTGGCTGTATTTCGAGTTCTGCCCTACTCCAGCCCAACCACCCTGCCATTGCTGGAACTGTTCATATGCTAAATCTCTTTTTAGTCTCAAACTGAGGCAGTTGTTGGCGAGACAACAGAGTTGATTGAATAAATCCATCCCGGTTGCTTCTCCCACAAACTTTCTCAGAAGCCTCGGTAACAAGCTTGATGTAACGTTCCAGTGCTTGAATATGACACGAAATATCCTTTGCTTGAGAACGTGGAACATCACCTGTATGAATGAAATCCATGATATTTTCTGTCTAAGTTCCTTGTAACCATATAACCGGGGTTTCTGGCATTTAAGTGTTCCCCAGATTCCCCTATCCAAAATCATTTAATCAAGGCAGTCGTTTCAGAGAACCTCGGAGGGCCCAATACATGCCCAGGGTCCCAGCCAAAAGGGCAGATTCGCAAGGCCATGTGTAATGTGAGGGGTGTGAATGAGGAGAGCAAGAGGGTGGAAGTGGTGAATGTGTTCAAGAGTGCGAGATATGCTGTGATTGGACTGTGTGAAACGAAGATGAAAGGGTGCGAAGTGGAGGAGTGGGAGGGTGTGAAATGCGTAAGATCGGGAATGAATGGGCGAGAAAGATGCAAGGAAGGAGTTGCTTTGTTGATGAATGAGGTGTGGCAGAGTGGAATGAGAGACTACAAATGTGTCAGCTCGAGGTGTATGTATGTCAAGTTCAAGTTAAAGGAGGTGAAAGTGGCAGTGATTGTAGCATATGCACCATGTGAGGACAGGAGTGAGAGAGAGAAAGACAGATTTTGGGATAAACTGGATGAAGTAGTGGGAGAAATGCCCAGGAGCTACAAGATGATCGTAATGAGGGAAATGAATGGAAAAGTAGGCACTGGTCTTGAGGATGACATAATTGGTCATTATGGAGTACCAGGAGAAAATGATAATGGAAAGCGACTAAAGGACATGTTTAAGGAGAGGAGGTTGTGCATTTGTGACTCGTATTTCAAACACAAAGATACACATAAATATACATGGTATAGAGGAAACGGGGATCGTGTTGAAAGAAGCCTGATTGATTATGTGCTCGTAGGGACATCGATGATGGGAATGGTTGCTGATACGAGGGCCGTGGGAGGACGATGTGGAGGTCTGTCAGATCATATGATTGTGGTATGCAAGATCAAGCTGAGAGGAGTAAGGTGGATCAGGAGAGAGAGGAACAGTCAGGGAGAAAGACTGAAAGTTGAGAAGCTGAGGATCAAAGAACTGGCAGATGATTACAGGACCAAAGTAGAGGAGTAGTTAAAATCAGTGAACTGGAATGAAATGGATCTGGACAGCCTGTGGAATGCATATAGGGACTGCTTAGTCATGAATGCTAAGGTGGTGTGTGGTGTGGCAAGAGTAACAACAAAGAAGAAAGGTATGGCATTGTGGGATGAGGAGGTTAAGAGAGCGGTGGAGGAAAAGAGGAAGAAGTGGCTAAAGTGGTCACAGGATATGGATTCAATTGAAATAAAAACTGAGTATGTTGAGAGCAAGAAGCACGTAAAGAGACTAGTGAAGAGGAAAAAGAAGGAGGTAAATGATGATCTAAGAAGAAAAATGAATGTGAACTACTCTGAAAATAGGGAGTTATTCTGGAGAGGGGATGGGGAAATGTTGAAGTGAAAGCGAAAAAAAATGTGATGGTGTGAAGGATGTAGGTTGTAGATTATTAACCCATGGAGATGGAGGAAGGACCAGAATGAAAGAATATTTTGAAAGTCCAATGAATGGGAATAGATAGAGCAGAGCGGCTGTAAACATGATTGGTTTTGGTGGTGTGCAGAGAAGGAATGCAGTGCCAGGATACGTGACACTCGCACAGGTGAAGAGTGCTGTGAAGCGGCTGAAAAATGGGAAAGCAGCTGGGGCTGATGAGGTGTATGCAGAGATGCTTCAGTGTAGTGGAAAGAGTGGAAACAAGTGCTTGTTGGAGATATGTAAGAAGGTATGGATGAATGAAAATGTGCCTGCAGAGTGGAAAAGGCTGTGATTGTACCCCTGTACAAAAATAAAGGTGAGAGAAGTGAGTGCAAGAATTATCGTGGCCTAAGTTTATTAAGTGTGGTAGGGAAGGTATATGGAAGAATTATTATAGAGAAAGTAAGAGAGATATCAGAAGTCCTAGTGAGTGATGAACTGGGTGGCTTTAGGAGTGGCAGAGGATGTGTGGATCAAATATTTGCAGTGAGACAGTTAGCAGAGAAGGCTTGTGTGAAGGACCGTAAGGTGTTTATGGCATTCATGGATCTGGAAAAAGCATACGACAAAGGAGACAGAGAGGGATTGTGGAAAGTTTTCTCATGTACAATGTAGATGGTCAGCTGCTAGGTGCTGTCAAAAGTTTTTAAGACGGTAGCGAAGCATGTGTAAGGGTTAATGGGCATCTAAGTGAATGGTTCACCATCAGTGTGGGCGTGCAACAAGGTTGTGTGATGTTCCCATGGTTGGTCAATATATACATGGATGGGGTGATGAGAGAAGTAAAAACACGAGTAATGGAGAGAGGGATGGCGTTGGTAATGAATGGTGATGGATGATGTATCTCAAATTTGTTGCATGCTGATGATGCATTACTGCTTGCAAGTATCGGACAAGAACTGGACAGACTAGTGCAGAGTTTTGCTGATGTTTGTGAGCGTCGTGTTTTGACAGTAAATGTAGAAAAGAGTAAAGTGATGGGTACTGAGAGAGAAGGTGACTTCCAGTGTGATGTTACAGTGAATGGAGAGAGACTGGAACTGGTGAGAGAGTTCAAATACCTGGGTACAGTGATAGAAATGAGAGGAAAGCATCCAATAGAAGTTGAAAGTAGAGTGACACAAGGAAGAACAATAGCTGGTGCAATGAAAGCCTTGATAAGAAACAGAGGCTTGAGTTTTGCAGCTGCACGAGGCTTACATGAGGGAGTGTTAGTGCCAACTTTAATATATGGTTGTGAGATTATAGTGCAGCATCAAAATGAAAAGTCAAGAGTAAGTGCAGTGGAGATGGGACTACTTGGGAATGTATGTGAAGTACGGAAGGCGGATAGGATACGAAATAATGTGATTCGTCAAAGATATGGATTGAGGAAGTCGGTGGACACCAGAATTGAAGAGATGGTATGGTCATGTGGAGAGAATGGATAATAATAGAGTGGTGAAAAAGGTATATCTGAGCGACTATGAAGGAGGGAGTAGGCGAGGTAGGCCAAGGGAAGGTGGAGAGATATGGTGGATGAGTGTGTGAGGAAGAGAGATTTGGAAGTCGGTGAGGCTAGCGATCTGACAAGTGATCGAGCTGGATGGATGAATGTTGTGAGGAGAAGTGCATTATCAGGGATTTTGGCACTCCTTTTTAACGTGGCAGCGTCCAAATTAACTCAATCGGGTAAGTTTATGTGAAGCAACAGAACGTGGTGAATGTTTTTGGCGTATCAGATAGAGCCAGGATTCCGGGGGCTTGAATGATGAGTGAATGGAAGCTTGGCCCATTGGACTGGGCAAACTTGGGCTACCTGGACATTGCTACTCCTCACCCTGTCCTAGGGTGGGAAAGGAGGACCGTATGATGATGATGATGATGATGAAATTTCTTGTAAGAGAAGGTTCTGCCAGCTCCAAGGAATGCCAGTCAACAATGTCATACTGTAGTATGATTCAGCATCGAAATTTAGAGTGGGCAGTTTAAAAGCTCTCACACAATCTGGTGCTGAGCTTCGTGCCTTCAAGATCCTCCTCCAACCCAGCTCTCTTTTGTGACCTTCCTTGTCGTGAATCATATATAGTAAAATATTTTCATGGTGACCATAGTACAGTATGCATTTCGTTGAATAACTGGTTTTACTCAATCTTGTGTTCTGCCGTCCAATTTTCCAACTCTGACTATTGTTTTATGAAGATGTTTAGAAGCTTTTGTTACTGAGGGATTGCATCTGATTCTCAAACCACATTGGAGCATACACTGTCATGATGAATTTGATGATAGTCATAAATTTATCGGATGGATTTTCTGTAGCTTCTATTCAATCAACTCTGTTGTCTCGCCAACAAATGCACTGATTTGAAACTAAAATGTGATTTTGCACATAAACAGTTCCAGCAATGGTAGGATGGTTGGGCTGGAGTAGGGTGGAACTCGAAATACAGCCACTTCCTTGCGGTGAGTTTTGGGTTATTTTTTCCTCAATATAAATGAGAAAAAATGAGCAAAGAGCTGTACATGAAATTCTATTCAACTAAATAATAGCTTAAAAACAGGAAATTTATATTCTGAACTCTGGCAAGCAGTCATAGATGCAGAGTTTTTGACAAAGTTGCTGAAAATAAGTAATATTGATTTTAATTGGGTAAGTGGAAGATTTTATTGAATACTGACGTTCCTTTGCACAAATTACGCATAGGTTTTTAGTTTTCATATTATAGCTACATCTAAATTATAGACATCATGGTAGAATTTTAGAAATTTTTCAAAAACTACTGAAAACGTTTTTTTTTTTTTAGACGACTTGGGGCAGTAGAAGATATTATCATATATCAGTCCATCTTTGCATGTGTCATTTACAAGGTATAACTAATAGTTTTCAGCAGTACCCAAAAGAAAAATACATGAAAATATCAAATCGGGGTATTTCACATTTGTTGCTTATTTTCCAGGGTGAATTTTCAAACTTCAATCAGCTTGGGGTGGTAAAAGATATCATCCTAGAGCAGTGGTTCTCAACTCATTTTAGGCCACGGACCACCAGCCCAATTAAGAGAAATATCGTAGACCATTTCATTTTTGAGTAATGATAAATAAAGTAGAGACAACAAACATTTTGGTTTGAAAAATATCTTCTTGAATAGGAATAATACAATAAAATGAATTGAACAATTATTTGTTTTGACAAAAAAATTTTGTACTGCATTTTCAATAAATTTAAAAATGTATGCACCAATCTCCAGTTTAATACCAAATATAGTGAACGTCCTATGGACCACCCAAAAAGTCACCATGGACCACCAGTAGTCCATGGACCACCAGTTGAGAAACACTGTCCTGGAGCAAAATACTTTTAACACAATTTTTTTTCTCATGAAATGACAACTTTTCCACACTACCCACACCAAAAAATCAAAAAAAGTGTTAAAACTCTCCACCCTACTACACAGTGATCCCTTAATTACTCAGGTGTTCATTATCCGAACGTGTTCAGCATTCGGATGCTGGGCCTTGGCTCTATTAAGCCATAATCCGAAATTATTGTACTTGCTCTTATCCGGGTGTAAAAGTGCCTGAGAACTTTGGCCAGCCAGCAGACATGTCCAAATATTCAGTATCATGGCCGCTGGCCTTGAGCTGTGAGCGGGAAGTAGTCTGTAACCCTCAACCCGAGCTAAAATGTCCATCTGAGCCTGTACTGATTGGTCAAAATCGTGTGCTCGTCCTATCACTCCCAACTAACCTCCAGCACCCAAGTAATATGACTAACCCGCGTGCTGTGTCAAAACGTTCATGCACATTCCCCACCAAATGTCTAATATCGCGTGGCCACGGGGGCTAAGTCCTTCTCAACTGCCACCTCCATCAAACATGGACCACAAACCATGAGTACATGTTCAGCGATAGTGGCTGTCCGCCTCTCTATTGAAGGTCGAAAGTCCCCCAGTCATGATGTGTTTGTTTCTGCATGGCCGCTCAGCGTCTAACAGACTTCAAGCCACAAGTTATGGTAAAAGTGCCCATCCACTGTTGACAGAAGAGGGAGAATCCTGCCCACAACCTTGTATCTCCCCCTCCTTCCCTCCTCCATACCCTCGTGGCTTCTCCCTTACTCTCTCAGTCCTTACCCTTTTTTGTGGTGATAGCATTGACTAATGAGTTTTCAGTTTTTTTTTTGCGATTTATTCGACTACTAGTGGCCGTACAGAAATTTCGTGGTGACCATGGGAAAGCTCTTGAAATTCTGCATCTAGACCTATGCATCTAGACCTATGCATCTTGGAAGATGCTGACAAAATTTTGAATTAGGATTGTGGAAACTTATATGAAGGTAAGTTTTACTCTTGAACACTTTATTCCTGCTTGAATTTCGTACTATTACTTTTCAGTTTTATGTGTTTTTAATAGCAGCTCTTATTGTATAAACACCAGCGAAGATTATGGTATACGATTTATACCAATATAAGCAATTTGCAGTGGCATTTTTGGTTGTGGATTTTTCTTTTTGAGCCCCGAGACCAATCACTGATCACAAACAACAGATTTTCAATCCATCGTCAATTTCTTTGTGAATTTTTGTTGTTTATGCACTGTTTTCATGATGTTTAGCATTAATAGGACAATCATATGTGTGCTAAGGTGCTTGAAAATAACAGATTCATCTGAAAACAGTGCCAAAATTAGGAGGGGGACTGTACGTACAGTCGTGTAAAGGTCGGGTGTTTTTTGGTTTTCAGTATTCTTTTATTCATGGTTTTCTAGGTGTTGTGCATTAATTGGGATAATCCCATGTGTGTTTTTAAGTCTCAATACAGTATGTGTTACGTTCCCACCCCACACTGCCACAGGCTCCTACAGAAGTAGTATAGTATAGGAAGGACGTTGCCCAGTGAGTTGTTCTTCCTATGGTCAGCCTTTAGGTGTACAGTACATGAGATCAGCCCAGGTGTCGTAAATAAACACTGCCTTCTCAAATTCACTGTCCTTATTTTCCAAATATTCACACTTAATCCTTTCCAACTTCATTATTCTCACAAACACTGGAGCTGTACAAACTATTCTAACTGCAATTACACTTAATGCTTGACAACACTATTTTTCACAAGTATCAAAGATATACAAACTTCAATAAGCACTGTTTGCCAACAACACTGTTTTCACTGACAGTGCACTACACACACTGAATGAAAACCGACTGAACCCATTCTAGTCTCTTATCCATCCTTATATAAGCTTGTATTATTCGAGAAACTTCTAGCATAAACTTGATGAGGCAATAGTTAACAGTTACCAACTCGGAGACAACCAAAACATGGAAGAGTTTTCTTACATTACATAACACTGTAACTTATTTACCATAGAAAATTAATTCCAGTTACATAATTTAACAAACAATCACCTAAATAAAACATTATAGAGAAAAGGGCATAAAAATTAATGCATAACTTACGAAACAACTATGCTCACAAACACCAGGCAACTGGCAACTCTGAGTCGTACCAAAACCTACTGTACGAGAAACGTCAAGAAACATCTCTGCTACCTCACTGGCAAATCTTGCTTGTTACTGTATGGTAGATTGATCCAAAGAAAGTGCCAAATTTCGGAGGGGTACGGAACATAAAGGCGTGTACATGTATAAGTCAGTTTTTTGGTTTTCAGTGTTTTTTTTTTTTTTGTCATGGTTTTCCTGGTGTTTGGCATTACTTCGGACATTCCTATGTATGTTTTGATGTCTAAATTTGGGCTATTGTCTTGAAAACAGTGCCAAAATTAGGAGGGATACTGTAAATACACTGGTATATAGGCAGGGTGGTTATTGGTTTTCTGTGTATATTTTTTTTTCATGGTGTTCTTGGTGTTTAGCATTACTCTGAATATTCCTATGTGTGCTTTGATGTCAAAATGTGACTGAAAACAGTGCCAAAATTAGGAGGGGTAATACATACAGTGGTGTATGAGTAAGGTGTTTTTGGTTTTCAGTGATTTTTCTGCATGGTTTTCTTGGTGTTTGGCATTACTTTGGATATTCCTATGTGATTTTTTATATATGAATATGCCTGAATGACCGGAAAACAATGGCAGATTAAGGATAGGTACTGTACAAATAAGTTAGGCATAGGTTGGAGATGGGGATAGTTGGGTCTGGTAGTGGTAGGGGAATATTGTTCAATATCTTGATGTTGCCACTACTCGGACGTGCCATTGGCTCTTTACATGTCCGGATAAATGAGGGATATATATTGTTAAGAAGCAAGATTTGCCAGTTAGGTGCCAAGATCATTTTTGACGTTCCCTGATATTTACGGTAGCTAGTTCCAGTATGAGTTAGTTGCCAGTTTGCCTGCTGTTTGTAAGCGTAGTTGTTTCGTAAGTTATGCATTTATTTTTGTGTTCCTTTTCTTTATAATATTTTATTTAAGTGATTGTTTGTTAAATTGTGTATATTAAGTTCGTATGGTATATGATTTAGGGTGTTATGTAATGTAAGACAGCTTTGGCATTTTTTGGTTGTCTCCGAATTGTCAACCGTCGTTCTCATAGAATGTAGACGTCTCTAGTAAATTGCAAGCTTATATAAAGTTGGGGAGAGGCTAGGGCAGGTTTAGTCAGGTTTCGGGTCAGTTTGAGTGAAGTTCAGTCGGTTTTGGTTCAGTCTGAGTGTAGTGCTGTTACTGAAGTTTGTGAAGAGTTGCCGGCATGCATTGAGTGTAATTACTGTCAGTGAAGATTATTTTTGGTACTTGTGAAAACAGTGAAGTGTTTATTGAAGTTTGTATATCATCAGAACATGTAATAACAGTGAAGTGTTTAACAAGCAATAAGTGCAATAGCAGTTAGTAAAGTGTGTATAGCTCCAGTGCTTGTGAGAACAGTGAAGTTGGAAAGCATTAAGTGAAATTACTTGGAAAGTAAAGACAGTGAACTTCAAGAAGTCAGTGTTTATTTTCGCCTCAGCTGATCCTGTGTACTGTACACCTAAAGGCTGACCATAGGAAGAACAAGTCACTAGGCAACGTATTTCCTGTATTGAACTACTGCTGTTGGAGCCTGTGGCAGTGTGGGGTGAGGACATAACACTTGTGTCAGGAGTGGGATTATTCAGGGCTGCAGTGAGTCTCAACTTCGACATGGAGCAAGAAGGTGTCCAGGCAAGAGGCCAAGCTAGGCAGGAAGAGGCATCGCTGGGTGGAATTATGAAACGATTACAAGCACATATACAGACACAGAAAGAAGAACAGAAAAAGCTCGAAGAAAAATTACAATCACAGAATGAAAGACTACAGGCCAAAGTGAAGATCAGAATGAGCTCAGGAGTGAAATCAAAGAACAATTGCAAGCACAGAGTGAACAACTAAAGGCACAACGTGAAGAACAAAGGGAAAGATATGAACAACTGCAAGAGGCATTACAGGAGCAACAGAGGGAATTACAACTGAGGATGCAAGGACAGCTAGATGCATTCATGGGAGAAATGAAGGAAGAGCAGCAACAGCTTAAGGAGGAAGTAGATGCCAAGCTAGAACAGCAGAATATGAGGTAAGCAATAATGTGATAGAGTGTAAACAGCATGTGGACAACTAGCTAAAGATTAGTGAGGAAATAGTGACAGAGTGCAAACAGCATGTGGACAACCAGCTGAAGATTAGTGAGGGAATAGATCAAGTGCAGTCAGCATGTAGATAGCCAGTTGAAGCATGTAGTCGACTATGTGAAGATAATTAGTGAGAAAATGGAGGCAGTAGAGAAATATTGCGCTGCTGAGCCCCAGGTTAATGTACAGGGAGCATATGATAGGACTGGACAGCATATGGTGAATCTTGACGAATCCCAAGCATCTAAACGTAGCATTACAGGGTTGAATAATCAGAATGCAGAAGGTTTAAGTCCTGGCCTAAATTATGATGCCCTAGTTTTTAGGCCTCAAACCAGTGAAGTGCATGGCTATAATGGGGATTCAGTTAAGATAAAACCTCAGGATTTTGATGGTAGAGTATCTCAGAAAACTTACTCTGCACAGTTTGAGTTACTTGCAGATCAGAATGGTTGGGATGACAGAAGAAGGCTGCAGAAGACCCACCACTTAAAAAATGCAAGAGAACCTTGATGAAGAGTGTGCGAGAAGACAGAAGAACAGATGGCAAAGAGAGTAATTTGAATGGGAATCATAGTAAGAAATGCTCCTGTACTGTTGTGACGGGCTGGCATCAGATGATGAGGACCTGGGGAGGATGCAGATTTGCAACCAGTGCTGGAGTGGCTGCAGTGGCATGCAATGCGACCATCTTGGGGGGGGGGTTCCGGGTTAGGCCCTGCGACCGGCAGCTGATGGAGTCAGTGGGACCATCTTTGTTTGAACAACAGACTGCTGGAGCGTCAGTGGAGGACACCCAATGGCCACAAGTATTGGCAACTGGTGGTTCTGAAGAAGGTGAGGTCCAAGATATTGGATGAGTCCCATAACCAGATCACTAGTGGACACCTGGGAGTGAAGAAAACTCTAAGCCAGCTGTGACAGAGTTTCTATTGGATTGGCATGTGTTAGGATATTGAAGAGTGGTGTTGGGCCTGTGCTGTCTGCTGTGCCAAGGAGGGACCCAACAAACATGGTTGCGCCCCTCTCCAGGTGTACCAAGTGGGTGCACCGATGGAAAGAGTCACGGTGGACGTTGCAGGACTTTTGCCACTCACTGAGAGAGGAAACTGGTGTATATGTGTCGCCATGGACTACTTCACGAAGTGGCCAGAAGCCTATGCTATCCCCGATCAAGAGGCTGCGACTGTTGCTCAGGTGTTGGTTGATCAGTTTTTCTGTTATTTTGGGATGCCACAAGAGCTACATTCAGACCAGGGTAGAAACTTCGAGTCTGCACTGTTCCGTGAGTGCTGCAAGTTATTGGGGATCAATAAGAACAGGACAACCCCACTAACGCCACAGTCAGATGGGATGATGGAGAAATTCAATTGGACCCTGGAGCAAGAACTGGGAGTACTGCATAGATGGACATACAGAATGGGTATCGATCTGCATCCCATGAGTCTACTGGTTACACCACTGGAAATATTATGTTGGGCCACGAGTTACGTTTACCCATTGACCACCTAGTGAAGAGCTGTCTACAGACACCTCCAGCTATGCAAAGCATCTTAAGGAAAGGCTGGCTGAGGTACATCATCAAGTGCGAGGAGCCCTCAAGTTTTCAGGAGAGGTGATGAAATGCAAGTATGATGCAAGGGCAAATGAGGTGAGCATCAGGGATGGTGATCAAGTTTGGTTATACAATCCTCAGCGTAAGAAAGGACAGTCACCAAAGCTGCAAAGGCCATGGGACGGGTCTTACACTGTGTTGGACTGCCTATCAGACATAACGTATCGGCTTTGGGGAGGCAGGAAGTCTCGCCCAAAGGTGGTACACGTGAATCGTCTGTGACAGTACCATGGGCTAGGACAGTTCGCCTGGGACGTCTCCGAGGAATTGTGATCACCTGTAGCCAAGGATGTTGAGAAGGTCCAAGGAGCTGAAGTGCAAGAGGATGGTGACAGTTCCCCAAGAGAAGAGGCGAATCAAGAAGAGGACCAAGATGTTCCTGGAGGAGTGGACTGTGTGGAGGAGCAAGGACATTGTCGGAAGTGGCATTGAATAAGACCTGATAAGTTGAAGGATTATTTTGTGTATAGTTAGATGTTCCATTAAGATTAAGGTTTGTGTCTGTATACAGTATACTGTGTAGGTTTGTCGGGATAACAAAGAACTAGGGAGGGGGTATTGTTAAGAAATGAGATTTGCCAGTTAGGTGCCGAGATCTTTCTCGACGTTTCCTGATATTTACGGTAGCTAGTTCCGTTATGAATTAATTGCCAGTTTGCCTGCTGTTTGTGAACGTAGTTGTTTCGTAAGTTATGAATTTATTTTTTTGCTCCTTTTTTTTATAATGTTTTATTTGATTGCTTGTTAAATTATGTAATTTAAGTTCGTATGGTAAATGATTCAGGGTGTTATATAATGTAAGACAGCTTTGGCATGTTTTGGTTGTCTCTGAATTGGCAACTGTAGTTCTCGTAGAATGTGGAAGTTTCAAGTAAATTCCAAGCTTATATAAAGTTAGGGAGAAGCTAGGGCAGATTTAGTCGGGTTTTGGGTCAGTTTGAGTGAAGTTCGGTCGGTTTTGGTTCAGTCTGAGTGTAGTGCTGTTACTGAAGTTTGTGAAGAGTTGCTGGCAGGCATTAACCCGCCCCGTCCCGACCACTTTTTCACCACTGGTACCCCCCAATCCCGACCATTTTTCGACCCTTCTTTTTTTTTTGCTAAAACTTTCGCTTTTGGTCAGAAACAGTGGTCAGTGACAAGGAAATTGTTCCCCGGGGTCCATAATTACCCTAAACAGGTATGCCTTTGTCCCACCTGGCCCCGTGTTCTCCGTAGGCGGTCTGAGCCTCTAACGTTTTCTATGGTATTATAAGTCTGGGAAACCAATGAAAGTAAGTAGATATGTATTTATTACAAACATAAAAACATGTGATAAAAGAGTATATTGGATTTTATACAAAAATAGAGCAGAAATAAGCATTGTACCATCGTGCGAAACGAGCAAAATCGGGCAACTTGGTCACGATGAATCGCTAACATTCGAAAATCATGATACATATCATTTTTTTTACTTACATAATACTTCTACAATAACATTATACCATTTTACATTTTATTGAACTGTTTTTACGTATTCACAGGCCTTTTGATAACATTTAGCGTAATGTTAGCGCTTATTTACGTAGTGAGTGAACTCGCTGTGACTGTTGTTTCAACTCGTATTGTGTTTTTTCTACTTACATAATACTTTTCTAATAACATTATACACTTTTCAACTTTATAGAACTGTTTTGAGATAATTTCAGGCCTTACGTAAATATATAGCGTAATAATAGCGCATGATAACACACACGGTGAAGTCGCTATGACTACTATTTCAACTTACAACCTATTTTTGTACTTATATAATAATTCTCCACTAACATTGCACATGTTTACACTTGATATAATTGATATCACATAATTTCAGAACTTACGATGCAACTGAGCGTCATATTAGCGCTTACTTACACAGGGAGTGTTATCGCGATATCATTTGTTTCATCTTACACTAGTATTCAACTTATAAAATACCTTACTACTAACATTACAACAAATTCCACTTTATATAATTCCTATCACATACTTACTGACCAGAATGTGGGTGTACTCGTGACATCAATTATTACAACTTACACTATTGTTCAACTTATACGTTTTATTCATGCTAACATTACACCCGTTTCCACTTTATATTCTTGCTATCACATATTTACTGACCAGAGTGTTATACTGAGCGTCATATTTTCGCAGATTTATACAGTGGGTGTAGTTTTCATATCACTTCGTTCAACTTAAACTATTTCTCAACTTATACATTACTTTCCTGCAAACATTACACCCGTTTCAAGTTTATATAAGACTTGGCACATACTGACTGGCCTTACCATTATACTGAGCGTCATATCGCCATCCCACACAGTTTCAGTAGTGTAGGAAGTTATGGTACTCTCTGAAACATGGCTGAAGGCACAACGCAACATTGGTGGTGGTGGGGTAGGTGGAGAGCGGCGCCTTTCATCACTCGCACTTCTCTTCCCTCTCCCTTTTCCTTTACCCTTTCCCTTCCCTTTCCTTCCTTTCCCCACATCCTGGGGCTGTGTGGAGGAAGTTTGGGAATATTGTATGGTGAAAGACGTGCTGGGGAGTGGCTCCACCTCCTCTCCCCTAGGCCTACGTGCACCACGTGCTCGTGCTGCCTCCCTCACACCACTTCCCTTTCACCCCGCACTCCCACCACACCACTTTCGCCTTCCCCAGACAAAACACTAGGCCATACTTTATTTGCCTTCTCGCCCCACCTTCTGATCCTCGGGGTGAGATTTTTCCTTCCCCAACCACGAGGCAACATCACGTCCTAAGCCGCCGTCATCGTCATCGTCCTCATCCTCGTCCTCATCAGAATCTCTCTCTAGGGGATGGAGAGAGGTCCATGCAGATGTTTTGGGTGCAGGCTGGCCTTCCCTTGCCTTACGATACGTGACATACCACTTTTTCCGGGGCGAAGGGACCTCCTCATCACTGCTTGTTATTTCCTCCTCAGGCTGCACATAATCTCGATCCACCACATCATCATCAAGTGGAGAATCACTATCTCCAGTGAAGGCATCCAGGGCGGATTGTATTTCGTCGTCTGAGAGACCTTTACGCGCCATGTCTGACCTGGGTCACTGCTAACAGGTGAGTGACCGAGACAAGGGCGAGCGCAGGTCACGCGGGGTCTGGGACGCTGCCCGCCTGGGGGTAGGTAGGGGAGGCTTGGGTACGTGGGCGAATCGAAAATCTCGCGCGAATTTTGAAAATTGTGGAAATTATGAACCTTGCAATTGCAGGACGTTGAAGTACGTCAACAGGATTGGCAGTGACATAACGTGAGGACGTGGAAGTACGTCGACGGGACGCTGCGGGTTAAGTGTAATTATTGTCAGTGAAGATTATTTTTGGTACTTGAGAAAACAGTGAAGTGTTTATTGAAGTTTGTATGTCATCAGAACATGTAATAACAGTGAAGTGTTGACAAGCATTAAGTGTAATAGCAGTTAGTAAAGTGTGTATAGCTCCAGTGCTTGTGAGAACAGTGAAGTTGGAAAGCATTACATGGAATTAGTTGGAAAATGAAGGCAGTAAACTTCAAGAAGCCAGTGTTTATTTTTGCCTCAGCTAATCTTGTGTACTGTACACCTAAAGGGTGACCATAGGAAGAACAACACACTGGGCAACGTCCTTCCAGTACTGAACTACTGCTGTTGGAGCCTGTGGCAGTGTGGGGTGAGGACGTAACTATATATATATATAGGAAGGACGTTGCCCAGCGAGTTGTTATTCCTATGGTTAGCCTTTAGGTGAGCAGTACACAAGATCAGCTCAGGCAAAAATAAACACTGGCTCCATAAAGATCACTGTCTATTTTCCGAATAGTTTCACTTATTGCTTTCCAACTACACTGTTCTCACAAGCACTGGAGCTATACACACTCTACTAACTGCTATTACACTTAATGCTTAACAACACTTCACAGTTATTACACTTAATGTTTGACACTTCATTGTTTTCTCAAGTTCCAATGATATACAAAGTTCAATACCCCGTCACTGTTTGCCACTGTTTTCACAAGTAACAAAAATATACAATCTTCACTGACACTGACACTGCACTACACTCAGACTGAACCAAAACCGACTGCACTTTACTCAAACTGACTTGACGCCTCACTAAACTTGTTATAATCTCTACCACAACTTATATAACTTGCATTATTCGAGAAACGTCTACATTTTACGACTATACTCTCGACAGGCAACAGTTGCCAACTCAGACACATCAAAACATGCAGAGTTGTCTCATATTACATAACACTCTAAATCATTTACCATATGAACTTAAATTTCATATTTTAATAAGCAATCACTTAAATAAAATATTATAAAGAAAAAGGCATAAAAATAAATGAATGTTTAACTCACGAAATAACTACACTCACAAACAACAGGCAAACTGGCAAGTCTGATGACTCGTACCGGAACTTACTGTATGAGAAACGCCTCGAAGGTACGAGACTACCTAACTGGCAAATCCTCCCTCATAACACTACCCCCTCCCTAGTTCTTTGTAGTCCTGACAGAACTGCACAATATATACAAACATAAACCTTAATCCTACTGAAACCTCTAACTATACACAAAATAATCTTGCAACTTCTCAGGTCTTCTTCTATGCGGCTTCTGACTACATCCTTACTCCTCCACACAGTCCACTCCTCCAGGAAGGTCTTGGTCCTCTTCTTGATTCACTTCCTCTGTTGGGGAACTGTCACCATCCTCTTGAACTCCAGCTCCTTGGTCCTCCTCAACATCCTCAGCTGCGGGTGAGCACGATTCCTCGGAGACGTCCCATCTGAACTGTCCTGGCCCATGGTACTGCCACAGATGGTTCATGTGTACCACGTTTAGGCGAGACTTCCTGCCTCCCCGAATCCGATACGTTACATCTGATAGGCGGTCCAACACAGTGTAAGGCTCATCCCATGGGCTCTGCAGCTTCGGTGACTGTCCCTTCTTACGCTGAGGATTGTATAACCAGACTTGGTCACCATCCTTGAAGCTCATTTCACTTGCCTTGGCATTGTACTTGCACTTCATCACTTCTCCTGATCTCTTGAGGACTCCTCGCACTTGATGTATATCAGCCAACTTTTCCTGAAGGTGTTTCACATAGCCGGTGGTGTCTGTAGGCAGCTCTTCACCAGGTGGCCTTCCCATTAACAAGTCGACGGGTAAACGTAACTCGTGGCCCAACATCAGATTTGCAGGAGTGTAGCCAGTAGACTCGTGGGATGTAGACCGATATGCCATCAGCAAAGCAGGTGATTTCTGGTCCCTGTCTGTTTGTCTATCAGTGCAGTACTTGGCCAGTTCTTGCCCCAGGGTCCACTTGAATTTCTCAGCCATCCCATCTGACTGTGGCATTAGGGGGGTCGTCCTGGTCTTCTTGATCCCCAATAACTTGCAGCACTCACAGAACACAAAGGACTCGAGTTTCTACCCTGGTCTGAATGTAGCTCTTGTGGCATCCCAAAACGACAGAAAAACTGATCAACCAACACCTGAGCAACAGTCACAGGCTCTTGATCAGGGATAGCATAGGCTTCTGGCCACATTGTGAAGTAGTCCATGGCAAAACATATATACCAGTCTCCTCGCTCAGTGAGTGACAAAGGTCCAGCAATGTCCACCGCAACTCATTCCATTGGTGCACCCACTTGGTACAGCTGGAGAGGGGCCCAACCACGTTTCTTGAGTCCTTTCTTGGCACAGCACACATCATAGGTCCGACACCACTCTTCAACATTCTGACGCATGCCAATCCAGTAGAACCCCGGTTGCAGCCGGCTTAAAGTTTTCTTCACTCCCAGGTGCCCACTAGCGATCTTGTTATGGGACTCATCCAAGATCTCGGACCTCATCTTCTTCGGAACCACTAGTTACCAAAGCTTTTTGAGGCCATTGGCTGTCTCCCACTGACGCTCCAGTAGTCCGATGTTCAAGTGAAGAAGGTCCCACTGACTCCAGTAGCTCTTGGTGGCAGGGCTTAACCTGGAAACTTCTTCCCAAGATGATCACACTGTACTCTGCTTCAGCCACTTTAGCACTGGTTGTAAATCTGCATCCTCCATCTGCATGCTCCCCAGGTCTTCATCTTACACTGGCCCTGTCACTACAGTACAGCAGCATTTCTTCCTACAATTCCCATTCCTACGATGCTGTATGTCGTCTGTCCTTCTGTCTTCTCGCAAACTATTCATCAAGGTTCTCTTGCATTTCTTAAGTGGTGGGTCTTCTATAGCCTTCTTCTTATCACCCCAACCATTCTGATCCACAAGTAACTCAAACTGTGCAGAGTAAGTTTCCCGAGATACTCTACCATCAAAATCCTGAGATTTACTGAATCCCCATTATAGCCACGCACTTCACTGGTCTGGGGCCTAAAAACTGAGGCATGATAATTATGTCCAGGACTTGAACCTCCAACATTCTGATTAATTATTCAACCCTGCAATGCCATCTTCAGATGCCCGGGATCTGCCAAGATTCACCATACACTGTCCATTCCTTTCATATGCTCTCTGTACACTAACCTAAGGCTCAGCAGTGCAATATTTCTCAATATCCTCCATATTCTCACTAATTATCATCTCATGATCGACTACACGCTTCAACTGGCAATCTACATGCTGTCTTCACTCCTTCACTATTTCCTCACTAATTGTCTTGAACTGGTCATCTACATGCTGTTTACACTCTGTCACATTATTGCTTACCTCATACTTCTGCTACTGTAGCTTGGCATCTACTTCCTCCGTAACCCGCCACGTCCCGTTGACGTATGGGTACGTTGCAACGATTTGCATTTGCCAGTCCCGGTGATGTACCAGTACGTCGTGCAATTGCAATTTGCATAATTTCGACAATTTTCAAATTTGCGCGCTTGATTTGCGGTACGTACCCTCTCATGACCTTCCCCTACCTGCCACTAGGCGGGGACATTCGGTGACCCCGCGCAACCCGCGCTAGACCACCACTCGTCCACTCACCTGGTAGCCACGGTCCTGCTCAGACATGGCTAAGAGAGGTCTCTCAGACAGCGAAATTCAAGTCGCCCTGGACACCTTTACTGGCGACAGTGATTCCCCACTGGACGATGAGGATATGGACAAGGATTATGTGCAGCCAGAGGAGGAAGAAACCACCAGCAGTGACAAGGAAGTTCCGTCTCCCAGGAAGCGGCAGTACGTGACTTACCGTGCTGCTAGAGAGGGGCAGGAGGCAAAGAAGGCACGTGCAATATCCTATCCCTTTCCCCAGCGTGATTTGGAACCAGAATTCGAGGACGAGGACGAGGACGGAGCCGTGGGACGTGCTGCCACGTGGTATGGACGGGAGGTGATTACACATCGTGGCCCAGAGCGCACACCACGTCGTATGAGCAGGTATGGGCCTAGCATTTTGTTTGGGGAGCTAGGAAGTCAAGTGGAGGAGTGGGGAGTGAAAGGGAAAGTCCAGGGAGGATTAGGGAAAGTGAGAGTGACGTGAGTGAGTCATTGCTCTCCCTATGTAGTGTGAGGTGGCGTAGTGGATCACGTGGGCCAGTGCGGGTGCGTTCCTTATCATGTGGGGTTGTGAGGGAGGGGGAAGGTGGGGAGGAACCACTCCAAAGCACGTCTTATGCTCCCCAATATCCCCTAACACGTAGTCGAGCTAGGGTGCGTGAGAAAGCACGTGGTGTTGTAATGCAGGGGGAAAGTGGGGAGGAACCACTCCCAAGCACGTCTTCTGCTCCCCAATATTCCCCTATTTCATCCCCACAGCCCCCTAATGTTCCTCAAGGCCGTAAGGGTAAGGGAAAGGGAAAAGGTAAAGGCAGAGGGAAAAGGAGTGACAGTGGGGAAGCCCTCCGCACTCCTTCTCCCCCACCTCCCCAACCAGGATCTCCTCCCCACCCAGACGAAGGCGGTGATGGGGCTGATGAGGGACGAGGGATTTGTGTCGTGGAATTGGGAGGATGGGAGTGATTTTTCTCCCCTCATTCACCCCTTCACTGAGCAGGGGCGATCTGGCTGCATTGCACCAGGAATTCACCGTAATTCCACCAGGTTGGATTTTTTCCACCTGTTTTTCAGTGAGGCATTTGTTGATCAGATTGTATACCAAACAAACCTGTTTGCAAGCGCCCAGTGCCTAGAGAGTGAAAGATTGGGAACAAGGAGTAGGCATTCTATGATCTATGATTACCCTGTCTCCCTTCCAGAAATGTTCTTATTTTTTGCCCTGGTCCTTTTGATGGGTATTATAAGAAAGAATAGAATTCCTGCTTACTGGCCAAGGGACCCTGTTATGTTTACCCCCATATTTGGTCAAGTGATGAGCCGTAATCGGTTTCAACAAATTCTAAGTTGCCTCCATTTCTATGATGCTCATGACCCTGCAAATGCAAACAACACTGATAAAATGAGGCGAATTAGGTTGGTCTTTGATCACCTCAGGCAAACCTTTCGTTCCTCATTCTATCCCTATAGAGACCTCGTCATTGACGAGAGTCTCGTGTTGTGGAGAGGCAATATTTCATTCAGACAGTATATACCCAGCAAAAGGCACCGTTTTGGGTTCAAGATCTTTGTTATGTGTGACTGTAGGACTGGATACATGCAAGACATAGTCTTGTACACTGGTGCACAGACAGACATAATAGAAGATCGAAGTATTGGACTGTCGGGAGCAGTGGTAAAGACGATGAGAGAAGACTACCTTCATTGTGGTCACGTTCTCTACCTCGACAATTGGTACACTAGCCCTCTTCTCGCTCGTTATCTTCACACACATGAAACGGGAATCTGTGGAACCGTAAAGGTGAACCGGCGTCACATGGCCAAGGTGGGGCGGAAACTTGCAAGGAATGAGGTTGTCTTCTTCAAAGCCAACAACATCCTTGCAACAATGTGGAACCACAACAGAGAAGTAAGCCTCTTGTCCACGGTTCACCGCCCCTTGATGCACCGTACTGATTCAGTAGATTACCGTAGCGAGAGCAGGCGTCGTGTTTGGAAACCTGAGTGTTATGGATTACAATATAAACATGCTCCTCGTGGACCAGTCAGACTCCATGATATCGACGGTAGAGTGTGCCAGGACCACGATGAAGTGGTATAAAACACTGTTCTTTCACTTGCTAGATATCACTGCTCTGAACTGCCACCACCTTCACGCCATGACCACAGGAGTTCAGGAAACATTTGAAGGGTTTGTGAGGGAGCTCACAAGAGAAATCTTTGCAAAGTATGCTGTTGAAAGGCCCCAACATCGCACCCGCACTGCCCATATTGCCCAAACTCGCCAGAGAATATCCGGCCGCCATTTCCCCACTCCTATCCCTCCCCAGCCAAACAGACCTAGGCCCCAGTGCAGGTGTCACGTGTGCAGTAATTCCCAGGTGAGACTCACGACACAGAGGAAGGACACTCGCTATGAGAGCGTGCAGTGTGACGTGGGTCTCTGTATTCACCCATGTTTTAGTGAATATCACACGTTGATGCAATTTTAGTATGGTGTGAATGCGAAAGGACGCTGAAATTATGAGGTAAATGCGACAGACAGAGACGCTCAGTGAAATTATCAGTCATGTTGATCTCCAAATATTAGTATAAAGTGCATACGGGTAGAACATAAGTGAAAACATTGTAAGTATATAAATCTGCCCTAAGTTGAAACTTACATAGCGAGGGTTTTATGATGCGATATTCTGTCGCTCAGTGCAATAAATACGGCCCATAATTATATAATTATTATTATGGGAAATTCTTACGGGTATAATATAAGTTCAAATTATTGTAAGTGATGATATATATTCTAAGCCAAATATTCATAGCGTGTGTATAGAGATGCGATTTCCTGACGCTCAGTTGAATGAATAAGGCACGTATTAGTCAAAATAAAAGTCAGCAAGTGATAAAGTGAATAATTAGTATATAAGTGTGTGAGTGAATTAGTATATAAGTGTGTGAGTATTATGTTTGTCGAAACATTCCTTGCGAGGGTATTTTCAGGCGATATTCTCACGCTCACTTGAATAAATAATGGCAGTAAGTATGTACAGTGCAGTATAGGGGTGTAAACGTGTGTAATGTAAGTGGGAAATTATAAGTGGTGTGAATAAATAAAGCAGATGATGAAACACGAGTGTTTGAGATAGTGGTTGCTACGTGAATATGCGCTAGCATATCGCTAAATGCCCTCGTAATGAATGAAAATAATTGAAAACCTTTACAGTGGTGGAGGAAAGGTTCTATGTAAAGGGGAAAATAATTGGAAAGTGATAAAACAATTTGGTATGTTGAAATACGAGTCATAGCGAGTGCGCTTACTAAGCTGATGTGCGCTATACTTATGCTGCATGTCATCATAATGAATGAAAACATCTGAAAACACTTACAAACAGTTGTAATTGGTAAAATGTAATTGAAACAGAAGTATACAAGTAGAAAGAATGATAGGTTGACTCATACCAGACACTTAGCATATAGCATGTTACGACTCGGACCAAACTCGCTATGCTCGCGCGATGGTACAACGCTTATTTTTCATATATATGTGTCTGAAATCCATTATATTGTTACTGTTATTGTTTATTAGTTCAAATTCAATAAATATAGAGGTGTTGTATGTTGTTTCTCCCATTATTCCTTACCATAGAAAACGTAAACGCATATCCAGCCCATTAGAGAACACCATACCTGCGGGGAGGAACCGCACCTGTACGGACCACTTATAGACCGCGGGAACCACTCTCTTTGTGATTTTCCTTCGTTTCTCGACCTAAGCAGAAGTTTTAGCAAAAAAAAAATTTTTCCAAAAGGCTCAGGACTGGGGGATGTCATAGGCGCGGAAAACCTCGGGACGTGACGGGTTAAGCTGTTGCTGTTCTTCCTTCATTTCCACCATGAATGCATCTGGCTGTCCTTGCACCCTCAGCTGTGATCTTGCTCCTGTAGTGCCTCCTGAAGCTGTTCATATCGTTCTTTCTATTCTTCGTTCCGTGCCTGCAATTGTTCTTGGAGTTCTTTCTGTTCTGCCTTCTGTGCTGCCTGTAGTTGGGCACTTTGTGCTTGTAATTGGTCACTGAATTTTTTCTTGTGCCTGTAATTGTTCTTTAACAGTTCTTTAAATTCGTTTCTGAGCTCATTATTTTGTGCCTCTAGTTGTTCACTCCGTGCCTTTATATGTGCTTGTAGTGCTTGTAATAGTTTCATGATTCCATCCAGCAATGCCTCTTCCTGCCTAGCTTGGCCTCTTGTCTGGACACCTTCTTGCTCCATGTCGAAGATTAGCCTCACTGCAGCCCTGAAATAATAATCCGACACTCCTGACACAAGTGTTACATCCCGTCCCCACACTGCCACAGGTTCCAACAGCAGTAGTACAGTGTAGGAAGGACGTTGCCTGGTGAGTTGTTCTTCCTATGGTTAGCCTATAGGTGTGCAGTACAGAAGATCAGCTCAGGCAAAAATAAACACTGGCTCCTTAAAGATCACTGTCTTTTTTTCCAAATAGTTCCACTTCATGCTTTCCAACCTACACTGTTCTCACAAGCACTGGAGCTATACACACTCTACTAACTGCTATTACACTTTGAAATGCGTGGCATACAAAATAGTGCCCCCGAAAACGAGGTGAGTGAGGAACAGCATAGTGCCCCCGAAAACGAGATGAGCGATGACCAGCATAGTGTCCCCGGAAATGCACCAACACACCCACCAGAACCCCACGGAGTAGCCGCAGCCAAACAACGGGACGTCATGCGACAACGGCATAAGGCAGCCTGGGCGGTGCGCCCTTATCACTCCAAACCGTCACACCGTCACCCTAGCAGGAGGAGGACACTACCTTCTGGGAGTGGGATTGCCGGATGAGCTAGGGGTGGAGCTGCCAAATCAGCTCCAGACAGCGCCCCTCAGGAGACGGCCTACTCCCGCTCACGCCTTCGCCAGACGGCCGATTGCCGCTCCGAAGGTGTTCTCCCAGAGTCGGCCTATTGCCGCTCTTCCCTACGCCAGAAGGAGACGGCCTACTGCCGCTCCCACATTCGTCAGACGGCCGATTGCCGCTCCAAAGGCGTTGTCCTTGAGTCAGCCTATTGCCGCTCCTCTCTCTGGCAGAAGGAGATGGCCTACTGCCGCTCTTACCTTCGTCAGACGGCCGATTGCCGCTCCGAAGGCGTTGCCCTTGAATCGGCCTATTGCCGCTCCTCCCTCCGACAGAAGGAGATGGCCTACTGCTGCGCCCACCTTTGTCAGATGGCCAATTGCCGCTCCGAAGGTGTTGCCCCTGAGTCAGCCTTTTGCCGCTCCTCCCTCCAGCAGAAGGAGATGGCCTACTGCCGCTCCTGCCTTCATCAGGCGGCCGATTGCCGCTCCGAAGGTGTTGCCTCAGAGACGGACTACTGCCGCTCCTCCCTCCGCTGGAAGGAGATGGCCTACTGCCGCTCCTGCCTTCGTCAGACGGCCGATTGCAGCTCCAAAGGCCTCCAGAGGCGCGCTGACTCCCCCACTCAGGCCATGGCCAATTGCCGGGCCTTGGCGCCTCATAGTTGCGCCCCTGGGCAGCCACGGCCAAAGAGAGGTGTTACTAGTGTCATCGCCCTTGCGTGAGGCAGACGCCTGGACCCCCAGCACCGGAGAAACTCAGTGAGGCCTCACGGCTTCCCCTGGCCTCTGCTCCCTATGGCTGGCCCTGGAGAAGACTCACCTGACGGACCCTAGTGCAGATCGGTGCCGCAGCCCCTCCCTGATGGCACCCCTCGACTCTGGGGACTGCAGTCCTCAGTCACTCCAGGCCCTCTCCAGGATGCCCGAGCGAGAACTTTCCACGCCCACGAGACAGCGTAAGACCACCTCCGGCCGAGACCTGAGCCAGAGATTTCTGGACTGTTCGGCCCCAGTCCTGAGGGCCACACCCCTGAACCTAGCCCAGAGACTGCGGGCTCCTACGCCACCTGCAGCCCTGGATGCAAGAGGATGCCCCTGCGAGTCGTCCCATGCCCTCTTGGTATGCCCTCCCCTGGCGGTGCCCCTAGCCTGGCAGAGTAGTCGCCGGCATGTCTCCCCACCACCCCCACAACATGAGTAAATTATGTTAAGTGTGGTGTTCCCCCAGAACTAGTGAATTGACTTATGTTAAGTGTGACGTTGCCCTAGAAACCGTGTTACAGTGATACAGTGACTTAATGTATGTTAAATATCGGGGTGAGTGATATCACGGGTGGATGAGTAAGAACTAGCACAGAGAGTAAGTTCTGATGAATCAGACTCACAAGTGACGCCCTTGTAGAAAACCAGTAAGACTCTTCCCCCGAGGAATCCTCTGTAGTAAAAATACACCCATGTCCTTTGTTACCAGAAAATAGTACAGGAAGTGTAAATAATATTCTCCCGTTTGTATTACTGTAAACACAGTGAATTTCCAGTGCCCTCCACTCCCTTGCTTTCTAAAGAATCTCCTCCCAGTAGCTAGCGTAAACGTAAACGCAAAATAGAATCAAATGTCAAAACCCCTTTGCTATCAGATGATACTAAGTTTGAATTAATAATACTTACCCTCTCCCAATATTACTATAACTCTGTTCTGACCCGTCACGAGTCCTTCCCCTCTCCCCCCATGTGAGCCTCTCTCCCCAAGCTCCCACGAGCGCCTGTGTTCCCTGTACACCTGTGCACTAGAATTACTGTATTGGCATCAGTATTAGTTAAGCCAGTATCCTGCGATATACTAATATCCTAGTTAAGGTTTTATTTCTTTGTCATATATTGTGTTGTAATATCTGCTGTTATTGTCCTGTGTCTGACTGTGATAATATACGTCTAAAAGGTTATTCCTGAAGTTTTTGTGTCCTGCCTCTCTTCATTGCACTATGCTCCGGTCTCGAAAGAGGACCCCGGTACACGTTAGGTGCTTTAGGACCGAGGAGTCGGACCTTTTTCACCTAGCATTACACAATGCTTAACAACACTTCATAGTTATTACACTTAATGTTTGACACTTCATTGTTTTCTCAAGTTCCAATGATATACAAACTTCAATAATCCGTCACTGTTTGCCACTGTTTTCACAAGTAACAAAAGTATACAATCTTCACTGACACTGACACTGCACTACACTCAGACTGAACCAAAACCGACTGCACTGGACTCAAACTGACATGACACCTCAGTAAACTTGTAATAAACTCTACGCCATCTTATATAAGCTTGCATTATTCAAGAAAAGTCTACATTTTACGAGTATACTCTCGACGAGCAACAGTTGCCAACTCAGACACATCAAAACATGCAGAGTTGTCTCACATTACATAACACTCTAAATCATTTACCATACGAACTTAAATTACATAATTTAACAAGCAATCACTTAAATAAACATTATAAAGAAAAAGAGCATAAAAATAAATGAATGTTTAACTCACGAAATAACTACACTCACAAACAACAGGCAAACGGGCAACTCTGATGACTCGTACCGGAACTTACGGTACGAGAAACGTCTCGAAGGTACGAGACTACCTAACTGGCAAATCCCCCTTCATAACAGTATATATATATATATATATATATATATATATATATATATATATATATATATATGTTATTTAATATATATATTAAATAACATAACAGAGGAAGGAAAAAGAAATGAATTAAAAAAGAAAATCCGTACACCAGATTACTGGTGTCCTCTTTTCATAAAGCATTTGTAACAGTTAGACTCGAATAGCTGCAGGTTGAAGTTTTGAGGGAAACAACTCTGGGGAAGCGAGTTCCAGAGAAATGCAGTTTGGGAAATGGAAGATTTCTGATAGGCAGAAGTTCTGCAACATGTCTGAGTTACATTCCAGTCATGAGCGCTACCAGATGCCCGTGTAGCACGAGGGAAGGCATGGAAAGGTGGCACAATGGCACAACTTCGTCTGAGCATTTGCTCTGAAATTATCTGTAGAACAATGCAAGGGAGGCAACATTCCTTCTTACTTGTAGCCGTTAGAATTATCAATAATAGCAGGATTATTGATAATTCTAACAGCTTTGTTCTGAATTTTGTCAAGTTGTTTAATAAAACCTCTCCACATCGATTCCACAAGGGTGAGCAGTATTCAAGCTGAGAGAGCACATGACTCTTATAAATTATAGCTAACTCCTCGTCAGTGAAGAAGTAACGGGCTCTGTACAATAATCCAAGTTTCTTTGAGGTGGTTTTAGCAGGTGATCTGACATGAGAGGTCCAGCTGAGGGCATTGTTAAGTGTGACCGAGAATTTCAATACTTTTGGAGAATGGAATATTTCTACCATTGAAGGTAATATACGAGTCTGGCAATACCTGTCTTGTAATAAATTGTATATATTTAGCTTTACTAGCATTAAATGAGACGAGATTGTTTTGTCCCCATTCACTGATTGTAGATAAGTCTTGATTTATGGAGATGGCTGTACTGAGTTGAGAGTTAGAGATATCAGACTTAGTAAATGGGTGTCTGAGTGTGAATGAACTATGAAGTGTTGAGTCATCTTCATAAGAATGGATGGGATTCTGGGTGATAGATAAGATATCATTAATATGAACCAGGAACAGTGTTAGTGCAAGAACTGATATATATATATATATATATATATATACACCAGGAACAGGGTTAGTGCAAGAACTGATATATATATATATATATATATATATATATATATATATATATATATATATATATATATATATATATATATATATATATATATATATATATATATATATATATATATATATATATATATATATACAGTGGGGCACCAATTTTCGCGCCTAATTGGGTCCAAAAATAATGCGCGAAAGTGGAATTAGCGAAAGTTGGGGCATTGTCTTTATGGCAAAAAGGCTAATTGGTTCCCGGTTATCCTAAAGTAACATCAGATTTTCATTTTCACTTGTGGCCCCGAGAAGCAGAACTCGCCAAGCGCCAAAAAAAAAAAAAAAAAAAAAAAAAAATCGCGGTCAAATTCCGACTTTTAAAAGGCTAAATCTCCTGACTCAATTAAGGTATCAAGTTGAATTTAGTCTCAAAATGATCAGTAAAGTATAACCTAATTACATAAGGACTAAAATCAATTAAAATCTGTCGATATTTCCAGCGGCAGGAGCGTGACTGCAATTTATTGGTGTTATGAATAAAATGTTCATTACACCTCATTGCGTTCATACTCCTGCCACTCAAAATGCTGAACGTTTATAATTTCGCTTATTACTTAAGTGAATAGGGTATAAAATGCTGATCATTTTGAGTCTACATTCAACTTCATAGCATTATAGGGTCATGAGGTATAGCATTTTGAAATTCGGAAATCTGTGACCTCGATTTTCTCCGTGTTTATTTTCATTTCATTTTTATGCATAAGGAAAGAGTCAATGTAAGAATAGAGCAAAAAAAGAACATGTGCAATGAAAATAACATAATAATAGTATAATAAGATAATAATACAATACAATAATAATACATGGAAGTAATGGGCATGATAATAAACAAAAATTATTGAGAAGAGAAAAACGACATTAATGAAAAAATGCAATGCACGAAACGTAGAATGAAGAAAAATAAGAAAGCAATCAATAAAATTAATGGAAAACATTATTATTATCTTACTCAAGAAAGTAATATCGTATAATAATAATATTATTGTTTTATTTTGCCACTTTCTTTCAGCTTTGGAATGGTCTAAGGTAGGTATTGTTATTAATTTTTACTGTTACTTTTTTCCTTACAGAAATTTCATGGTAATGTCATTATGCATTGTGAGACAATAATCGTAAGCTGAATAACACTGAAAAAAAGCACAAAATTCACGAGAATTAGGAGAGTAATCCAGTGGTATGCGTAGTTAAAGAGCTTCTGATGCTCCCAGCTGTGTTTTGGCGCGAGGGTGACGAGCAACACGCACGGTGATTGGCCGAGCGGGGCTAAAGGTGGGACACTACGGCGAGCGTGATTGGCCGGGCTCAGCTGTCAGGGCGACGTGGGCGCTTAGTTAGTTCTGCAGCCAAGCTTGGGCCTCAGACCATGTGACGCAGCAATAAGGTCGAAAGTGTGGTGCACTAACATGCGAATACGACCTTGAGGATATTTGAAAAACTCCCGCCTCTGTCTCTCTCCAGATAGGGGAAGGGTGGGGGAAGACAATGCTATAATAACCTGGTTTTCGGCTGGGGTGGCGCTTGGCGAGTTCTGCTTCTCAGGGCCTCACTTGCAATACAGTACATCAAATCACTATTGTACATTGCATTGTGAGATACAAACAATAAAAACTGTACAGTACACATTATATGAGGAGAAACATACCACAGAGACCAGGTTGAGGTGTTTAATGGATGTTGGGGGTAAGTATCCGAGGTGCGTGGCGGGCTTATTTAGCCACGCCAGATGTATTGGCGCCACCTCTTGCTGCCTCGCTACCACTCTCTCTCTCTGCCTCCTCAGATGCAACTTGATGCAACACTTCCACTCTGTGCTGAATTTCCCTTTGTGCTAGGTTCTCTTGAACAAATCCATGGAAATCTTCATCCAGGTTAAGCTCCTCTATGGCACTGTCAGTAGGGATAGCACCATGGTCGGCTGCCCTCTCGGCTTCCAATGGTACTTCCACCTCCGTTATTTCCTTAGTCTTCTGCAGGTAGCGTGTGATAAGAGCCTGCTGCCCTTCATGGATGCGTTCATTGAACACTTCACCAATCAGACTTAGTGCTGATTGAAAGCAAGCAATAATTTTCTCCTTGTTATCAAACGTTAATGCCTCTGCCTGCTCGGTCGCTGTTTCACAAGCGTCGATCCACGATGACAACAATGCTGTTGTTGGGGCTCTTTCTTGCTGTTGCTGCTGTACTGCTTCTACAGGTATTTGTTGCTCCTTTTCTTCAATATCATCTTCCTCCATGATATCCTCGATGGTTTCGTGGGAGTTTTTGTCAATCAGTTCTTCAATTTCTGCCCCTGTGACGTTGGCAAATCCAGGACCTGGGACCTGCTGTACCACCCATAACGCGCCTGCCGACAACTGCTCACGCTGCTGTCTGTCTGCCTGGGTGGTGACTAAATCAGGTAGCAGCGGTTTCCAGGCATGTTTCAGGGTTGCCATGGTGAGTGACTGCCATGACTTAACAAATATTTCAACTGCCTGGCGAATATTAAACTGGCGCCAGAACTGTTTGACTGATAATGTGGCGTCTGATGATGAGGGATTGTCAGTGTCACTACTGTCGTTACTTTCATCTGACAAAAGCACAGAACTAGGTCCAGGTATGGGGGAATCCTGCTGTTGGATGGCACGTAGCTCTTCCTGAGTATCCGTTGATCCCCTCATCATGTTGTGCACATGTTGGTAGAACAGGATTTTGGTGTTCGCAATTATTTCCTGGTCCATCGGTTGGATTTTGGATGTGGTGTTTGGGGGTAAAAACACCACTTGGACAGCAGGGTGGCGGTCAACGAGGAAGCGGGCGTGGCCAGGTGCGTTATCCATAAACAGGATAACACGAAAATCTTGATTGTTGGCTTGGCAGTGAGATTTTGCATCAGGGACAAAGTGGTTATCAAACCACTCGAGAGATAATGCAGAAGTCATATGTATAACCCTTGGAATTAGACTTCCAGATATAACCACGGAGGTTATCCATGTTGGCATGCTTGTAGGAGCGAGGACGCTTTGAATGGTAAACAAATTAATGGACGCATCCTGTGTGACCCATCAGCATTTGCCGTTAGGAGTGCAGTGAACCTGTCTTTTGCCATTTTAACTCCACGGGCTTGCTTCTCTGCTACCGAGATAAATGTTGATCGTGGGGATCGTTTCCAATAAACCCCCGTCTCATCACAGTTGTAAATCTGGGCTAATGAATAGTTACCATCTCTAATTAACTGTTTGGCAATGGCAGGGAAGTTACTTGCAGCTGTGATATCTGCAGACTGGGCTTCACCATGGTAAACAGCATGTTTAACTTTAGCCCGACCCTTAAATCGCTGAAGCCACCCACGTGAAGCAGTAAAAGAAGGTGGATTTTTAATTTTCATTTTCTTAATCAAAGCTCTGAAGAAAAGACGAGCTTGATCTTGTATTTGGGGTCCTGTAACACTTGCACTTTCCTTGTTACGCCTATTAATCCACTTCGCTAAATAATGTTCCAATACAATCATGATCTTGTTGTACTCAGTCACACACTTTACACTTCTCTGACTTCCTCCTCCTTCACTTCCACTCACACCAAAGTACTTCTTTGCAAGGGCAAGGTTTGTCTTTAATTCACCATGCTGTTTCCTCATACTACGCACTGTCGATTCTGGGATGTTAAATATACGGCAGATTTCACTGTTTTTTGTGCCCTTGTCCATGTGCTCAACTATCTTCCTTTTCATTTCATTATTATACTGCCGTTTCTTCACTCCAACACGATACTCTCTTTTAGCCTTGGCCTTTCCTCCCGACTTTGAATGTCCCGGCCACTTTTTATCACCACCACTGCCTCCTGGCCCTCCCCCCACACCACCAGGCTCTCCCCCCACACCACCAGGCCCTTTCCCCACACTACCAGGTATAGTAGAGGCCATTGAACCGTGAGAATCCAACACAATGGAGCTAGCACGCTCGTACACAATGGCGGGAATGGGTGGACAGAGAGTTGACACGACGTCATTCAAGATGGCGGTGGGTTGCGGGCAGGCGGTGCAGGAAATTCAAAGTTCAAAATATTGTCCCAAACCCAAAATTTGTGCGCGAAAATCGATTTTCTTCAAGCGAAAGTGGAAGTTAGGGAATATTTGGTGCATGCCGCGAAAGTAGATTCCGCGAATCCTGCTGTAGCGAAAGTTGGTGCACTACTGTGTGTATATATATATATATATATATATATATATATATATATATATATACTTGGAAGTAATGAGAGAGTGTTTTTGATCGGTGATATGAATGGTAAAGTAGGGAATGTGAAGGTGGATGGAATAGTTGGTGAGTGGGCTGTGCCTGCTGAGATAGATGAGAATGGCAGTGCGTTAGTGGACTTTTGTGCTGGGAGGGGGTTGGTGATAGCCAATACCCTCTTCAGGCACAAGATGATCCACAGGTATACATGGCGAGTGATGAGAAGGGTGGGTGGTGAACTGAATGAAAGGAAGGCAATGATTGATTATGTGTGTGTGGATGAAAGGATGCGAAAATGTGTAATGGATGCAAGAGCTTATAGAGGTTTGGGGAGTGGACTTTCTGACCACTACTTGGTGATGGCCAGAATCAAGGTCCAATTAGGATGGAGAAACAGAAGAAGGGAGGGATGGGAAGAAGGAGTATTTGTAAGGAGAGTGGAAAGGTTACAAGAGGATGAGAAAAAGGCAGAGTATAAGAGAGAAATGGAGGAACGATTGGGCAAATATGAATTGGAGCAGATGGGGGACGTGGAAGGTGTGTGCAGGATATTTACAGAAGAAGTGCATGCAGCATGTGATGTGATGTGTCGGATGAAGAGAAGAAGGAGGGGTGTGCAAGGAACAGCATGGTGGAATGAAGAGGTGAGACAATCTGTGGCACAAAAGAAGAAAGCATACAATGAATGGATGAGAAATAGGGACGTGGAAGAAGTTGAGAGGCAGAAGAGAGAGTTATATGTAGAAAGAGAGAGGTGAAAAGATTAGTAAGAGAGATTAAGAAGAAAGTGGATGAGGAATTTGGAAGGAACTTGAATGTAAAGTGGAGGGACTGTAAGAAAATGTTCTGGAAAGAGGTGAAAAGAGTAAGACAGGGTGGAAGTGAAGTTAGCAGGGGAGTGAAAGATAAAAATGGTAGATTACTAGTGGAGAAGGGAGAAAAAGTGAGCAGATGGAGAGAACACTTTAAGGAATTGTTGAACATACAGGATGGAAGTAATGCGAGTATAAGTGGCTGGGGAATGGCTGGGATGAGGAGGGAGGTGAGAAGACAGGAAGAAATCAGTAGGATAGAAGTTGTGGAAGCAATGAAGAAAGTTAAATTGGGGAAAGCCCCAGAAATTGATGGAGTGTGTGGTGAAATGCTGAAGTATGGGGGAGAGGTAGTAGTAGAATGGATGTGGAAATTGTGCAGATTGGCCTGGGAGGAAGGTAGAGTTCCAGAGGATTGGAAGTCAGGTATAATTATTCCCTTGTACAAAGGAAAAGAGGAAAAAGAAGTGTGTGGTAATCATAGGGGCATCTGTCTTCTTAGTATAATAGGAAAAGTGTATTGTAGGATACTTATTGACAGAGTTAGAGAAAGAACAGAGGAATTAGTTGGAGAAGAACAGGGAGGCTTTAGGAAGGGAAGAGGTTGTGTAGATCAGATATTCATTCTTAGATCTTTAGTGGAAAAGTTTCTAGAGAAGGGAAAGAAGTTGTATGCGGTTTTCATGGATTTGGAGAAAGCATATGACAGGGTGGATAGACAAGGATTGTGGATAGTTTTAAGAATATATGGAGTAGATGGGAAGTTGTTCAATGTTGTGAAGAGTATGTATGATGGTGCTAAGGCTGCAGTGTGTGTGGATAGTGAACTTAGTTAATTTTTCTCTTTGAAGGTTGGGTTGAAGCAGAGATGTGTCATGTCTCCATGGTTGTTCAATCTGTACATGGATGGGGTAATAAAAGAGGTATAAGGTAGGGTAGTGGATGTTGGAGTGGCCCTGGTGAGAGAGGGTAGTGTTCGGAATCTCCCTGTACTGTTGTTTGCAGATGATACTGTGTTGAGTGAAGACAAAGGAGAGCTGCAAGGCTTGGTGGATGAGTTTGGGAGAGTGTGTAAGAACGGAATCTAAAGGTGAATGTAGGGAAGAGTAAAGTGATGGTCTTTGAGAGAGGTGAAGTCAGTGAATGTACAGCGAGGTTGGATGGTGAGGAATTGGAATATGTGAGTACATTTAAGTACTTGGGTAGTGTGATGAGTAAGGATGAAGGTTTGGAGGGTGAAGTGCTTGAAAGGGTACAGCAGGGAAGAAAGGTTGCTGGTTCCTTGAAAGCAGTGATAAGAAACAGGGAAGTGATCATAGAAGTGAAAAAGTTACTACATGACAGTATTGTGATACGAACTCTAACGTATGGAAGTGAAGCTTGGACATTGCTGGAAGGACACGAGTCAGGAGTGAGAGCAGTGGAAATGAGTTATTTAAGAGGACCCTGTGGAGTCACATGGAAAGACAGACTGACAAATGAAAATATAAAGGAGCGTTGTGGTGTGGATGTGGATGTGATAGGAAACTTTAGGAGGAATACACTGAGGTGGTTTGACCATGTGGAGAGGATGGAGGGTGAAAGACTGACGAAGAGAGTGTATGTGAGTGAGGTGGAGGGGGGAAGAGGGATGGGGAGGCCGAGGATGAGATGGAGGGATGGGGTGGAGAGGTATATGAGAGAGGGGGGGGTGAGTTGGGAGCGGAGCAGTGAAATGGTAGGGGACAGGGCGAAGTGGAGGCGATTTCTTTGTGGCCACCCCGAACGGGATTAAGGCGTCTGGAAATATATATATATATATATATATATATATATATATATATATATATATATATATATATATATATATATATATATATATAATTTCCAGGGGCACTTCACGGAATGCATGGGGCCTCGATGAACTCTTTTCACCAATATTTGTCTCTCGCCATCTCCTTCAGGTCCCACCAACACTTCTCTCCTGCTTCTCTTTTCATCGTCGTCAACCAGGTTTCCCTTGGCCTACATCTGTCTCTTCTTCCTCTAGCTGCCCACTGTGGCACATCCTGTATTAAACTTCCTTCTTTTGTATATATGTGCCCCAGCCATTTCCAGCTAGACAGTCTTACATATTCATCAACTGGTTCCATTCTCGTAATATCCATTACTAGTTCATTTGTAACTCTGTCTTGCCACTTTACCCCATGAATCCTTCTCAGTATTTTATTCTCAAATCCTAATACTTTCTGCTCTGTTGCATTTGTACTGTACCATGACTCATGCTCATAAATTAAAATTGGTCTAACCATGGACTTGTAAATTTTCATATATATGTCTATATATATATATATATATATATATATATATATATATATATATATATATATATATATATATATATATATATATATATATATATATATATATATATATATATATATATCGTAGGATAGACAAGGATTGTGCAAAGTATTAAGATTATTTGGAATAGATGGGAAGTTGTTGAATGCTGTGAAAAATATGTATGATGGTGGTAAGGCTACAGTGCGTGTGGATGGTGAACTAAGTGAATTTTTCTCTTTGAAGGTTGGGTTAAAGCAGGGATGTGTCATGTCTCCATGGCTGTTCAATCTGTACATGGATGGGGTAATAAAAAAGATATAAGGTAGGGCAGTGGATGTTGGAGTGGCCCTAGTGAGAGAGGGTTGTGTTTAGAAACTCCCTGTACTGTTGTTTGCAGATGATACTGTTTTGTTCAATGAAGACGAAGGGGAGCTGCAAGGCTTCGTGGATGAGTTTGGGAGAGTGTGTAAGAAACGGAATCTAAATGTAAATGTAGGGAAGAGTAAAGTGATGGTCTTTGAGAGAGGTGAAGTCAGTGTATGTACAGCGAGGTTGAATGGTGAGGAAATGGAAAATGTAAGTACGTTTAAGGACTTGGGGAGTGTGATGAGTAAGGATGGAAGTTTGGAGGGTGAAGTGCTTGAAAGGGTACAACAAGGAAGAAAGGTTGCTGGTTCCTTGATAGCAGTGATAAAAAACAGGGAAGTGAGCGTGGAAGTGATAAAGTTACTATATGACAGTATTGTGATGCCAACTATAACGTATGGAAGTGAAGCTTGGACGTTGTTGGAAGGATACAAGTGAAGAGTGAGAGCAGTGGAAATGAGTTATTTAAGAGGAGCCTGTGGAGTAACATGAAGAGACAGGCTGACAAATGAGGATATAACGGAACGTTGTGGTGTGAATGTAGATGTGATAGGAAGCGTTAGGAGGAACACACTGAGGTGGTTTGGCCATGTGGAGAGGATGGAGGGTAAGAGACTGACGAGGAGAGTGTATGTGAGTGAGGTGGATGGGGGGAGAGGGAGAGAGAGGCCGAGGATGAGATGGAGGGATGAAGTGGAGAGGTATATGAGAGAGGGGTGTGTGAGTTGGTATCAGGGCAGTGAAATGGCGGGGGACAGGGCGACGAGGAAGCAATTTGTTTGTGGCCTCCCCGTACGGGATTAAGGCGTCTGGCAATAGTATATATATATATATATATATATATATATATATATATATATATATATATTCATTTGGCCGGAGCCGGAGTCGGACACGTAAAAAAAGAATATATATATATATATATATATATATATATATATATGTCCGGCCGGAGTCGGACACGTAAAAAGAGAATATATAAATATATATATATATATATATATATATATATATATATATATATATATATATATATATATATATATGGATGTTCCTTGGACCTCCTTTTTCTCTCAAGATGGAAACTCCACATTAGGCCACATACAGGATTTCTTTAAAGTTGGCATTAAAACATTAATTCCCCATCATAGTTACAGAAAATGATGTAATTCACCTAAATAGCTTGACGACAGTTGTGCTAGAGTAACAGAACATAAAACAATAGCCTATAACACTTATACATGAACCACATCTAAAGAAGCCTTTAACTATTATAGAAATATTAGGAACCATGTTAATACTATTATCAATCTTTGTAAATCAAACGTTCTTCATAGACAAGCTAACAAACTGCTAAACAACCCAAATGATAACAAAATATTCTGGTCTACCCTTTATTTATTCAAATATCCCCCAGCAGATATTTAGTAAGTGACCCATGTGGAAAAGCCAACCATCTTGTCGATATTTTTTCAACAAAACCCCAAATACAGAAAATCACAATTTTCCGGTACTTCATTTTGATTCCCCTCAAATACCTCCTTTGAAGATTCATACAAGATACGTACAGGATGTATTACAGAATCTCTTAGTAGACAAAGCTACTGGTCCAGATGAAATTCCTTCAGTAGTACTTAAAAATTTTTCTCCATTGTTGGCTCTCGTATTGGCAAAATTTTTCTGCTTATGCATCAATACCTCAGGTTTTCCAGTCTCTTGGAAGAAACAAATATCCATCCTGTTCCTAAAAAGGAGGCCACTTCTGATCCAGCAAACTACAGACAATTGCTATAACTTCCTTTCTCGAAAAAGTTTTTGAGATACTAATAAACAGACACATTGTAAAGCCCCTAGAAATCAATAAATTAATCAATGATCGGCAGTATGGATTTAGACAAGAACGTTTGACTGCGGACATTCCTTGCCTTCTTACCCATCAGACTAACAAAACAATAGACCAGCATAGTGAAACACACACAAAAGCGCTGATATCTCAAAAGCATTTGACAGAGTATGGCAATGGGCCATATTGTCTAAGATGTCACACTATGGCCTTGCATCACTGGTTCCTTTAATTCCTTCTTACCTTCCCAATAGAAAAATACGGGTCATGGTAGAAGGAATTTATTCCCAATTTCATTCCATAAATGCTGGCTTACCCCAGGGATCAGTTTTAGTCCCAACTCTCTTTCCCATTCATATAAATGACTCCTATCTGCCACTCATAACCCATTACACTCTTATGCTGATGACTCGTCACTTCATAGTTCTTTCATATTTAGTACCTTCTTTACACAATCTGTATTATAAATTCCCAAATAATCACAACAATTTCTCTGAATCAGGACCTTTCTAAAATTAATCAATAGCGACAAACAAATCTGGCCTCATTTAATGTTCAGAAAACTAAATACACTAATTTCTCCAACAGAAAGAATCCCTCAGGCTTCCACAAAATTTAAAATGATCCCAATATTCCCATATCCACTACAATTGATATCCTAGGTGTCACACTAAACACTAACCTAAGCTGGACAGCTTATGTTAAATCTCATGCTAAAAATGCTTCAAAAAAATTGGGACTTCTGTACAGAGTTCTTGAATTCTTCACTGACGAGCAACTGGCCACAATATACAAAAGTCATGTGCGTTCTCAGATCGAATACTGTAACCTGAGCTGGACAGCTTACATTAAATCCCTTGCGAAAAATGCTTCTATAAATTGGGACTTCTGTACAGAGTTCGTGAATTCTTCATCGACGAGCAGTTGGCCACAATATATAAAAGTCATGTGCGTTCTCAGATCGAATACTGTTCGCCACTGTGAAGTGAATGTGAAGCGGTTGCATTGAGGCAATTGGACAAAATTAAAAAAAAAAACATTAGATTAATCAATAATCATGACATTACACAGGACCTTCCTCCATTACAAGTACGTAGAGATGTTGCATCTTTAGCATTAGTTTACCGATATTTTTACCGTAAGTGCTCTGACGAACTTGCTTCAATTGCGCCTCCTCTTCACATTTTCTCCCGAAATACTCGGGCAGCTGGAAGTGCCCATGAATTTTCACGCTCTCCCCCACAATGCAGAAACTCTGCTGATAAAAATTCATTTATCCTCAGAACTACTACTCTCTGGAAATTACCTCCTGGGAGTTGCTTCCCACAAACATTTAATCCACTTTTATTTAAATCCAGCTGTTATAAATATTTTATGAATGGAGGATGCATTTAGGCACATGGCCTTTATTTTTTATTTCTTTTGTTTTTCCTTCCTCCATTCATTGTCTCTTAAAAGAAAAAAAATCCAGGGGCAGTATCCCACAGCTACCTGATGCGTTCCCTGGTGGCGGATAGGGGAAGGCCTTGCAGATATATGAGGTACCGTCTTATAGTGCACGGACTTTGTGACCCCCTACAGATATATATACAAGCTTCCACCAAATTTTCTGAATAAGGTGGCACAAAAAATTACATCTCACCAGAAACTATGTGGCAGGGAGGTGAGATAATTTGCCACAATCCTCCCAACCACACATGAATTTTACTGTTAATGATTTGACAGGCGTCCTGGTTAGGTCATTTCCTACTAAAGTCCAGCCGCACTGCCTCCTGTGCTTATGGGCAGTGTGCCACCGAAAGTTTGTAGGCACTGTCTCGGTTGATAAGGGGCTGAGATATTAAGCAAACTGAAATCCATGAAGATCTATTCGTAAGTAGCCTCGCAGATTACAAACTTGATAACTAATTACCGAAATAGGAAACATTACTTGGGATACTGTAGCTTTGAGTGAGATCTACAGAAAAGACGTAAAGCTAATTCAGCTTCAAGACGCCAACCACATATTTTACTATGAGGAATGCAAAATAGAAGAGTTAGAGATGTATGATTTCTAATGAACAGAAATCTTGCAGAGAACATTGTTAGATTCAACAGTGTATCTGACAGAGTAGCTTAGGTTATGAAAAAAATACACCATGAAAGTAATTCAAGTACATGCACCAAATTCTCAATCTCAGATGAAGAAATAAAGACACTCTATGACGACATCTCCCAGATTAAGGAAGAAGAAAAGGCCACATATACTATACTCATGGAAGACTTCAATGCAAAAGTTGGGAAATCGAAAAATGAAGAAGCATGCATGGAAAAATTCGGAGTGGGAGAAAGGAAAGAAAGAGGGGAATGTTGATTAATTTTCCTGAAATATATAACATGAGAATGGTGAACATATTAATTCACAAAAGAACAGGGAGAAAATGAACCTGGAGAAGACCAAACTGAGGAACAAAGAATGAAAATAGCATCATTATAGCAGATAAGATTAACACGATCATAAATTTCACGGTTATCAACAACATAAATATGGGAAATGACCATAGAATGGTGGGTTGCACAGCCAGATTCAGCTTCAGAAGTAAAAGGAAGAATATGATTTAAAAAAATAGGTATGGGAGGCTTTAGGAAAGTGAGAGGTTGTGTAGATTAGATATTCATTCTTGGATCTTTAGTGGAAAAGTGTCTGGAGAAGGGAAAGAAGCTGCATGCGGCCTTCATGGATTTGGATAAAGCATATGACAGGGTGGATAGACAAGGTGTGGAAAGTATTAAGAATATATGGAGGAGATGGGAAGTTGTTGAATGCTGTGAAGAGTATGTATAAGGGTGCTAAGGCTGCAGCGCATGTGGATAGTGAACTGAGTGAGTTTTTCTGTTTGAAGGTTGGGTTGAAAACAGGGATGTGTCATGTCTCCATAATTGTTCAGTCTGTATGTGGATGGGGTTATAAAAGAGATATAAGGTAGGGCAGTGGATGTTGGAGTGGCCCTAATGAGAGAAGGCACTGTTTGGAAACTCCCTGTACTGTTATTTGCAGATGATACCGTGTTGTTAAGTGAGGACGAAGGGGAGCTGCAAGGCTTCGTGGATGAGTTTGGGAGAGTGTGTAAGAAACGGAATTTAAAGGTGAATGTAAGGAAGAGTAAAGTGATGGTCTTCGAGAGAGATGAAGTCAGTGAACGTACAGTGAGGTTGGATGAGGAGGAAATGGAAAATGTGAGTAGGTTTAAATACTTGGTTAGTGTGATGAGTAAGGATGGAAGTTTGGAGGGTGAAGTGCTTGAAAAGGGTACAACAAGGAAGAAAGGTTGCTGGTTCATTGAAGGCAATGATAAGAAACAGGGAAGTGAGCATGGAAGTGAAGAAGTTATTACATGACAGTATTGTGATACCAACTCTGACGTATAGAAGTGAAGCTTGGACGTTGTTGGAAGAACACAAGTCAAGAGTGAGAGCAGTAGAAATGAGTTATTTGAGGGGAGCCTGTGGAGTCGCATGGGGAGACAGACTGACAAATGAGGATGTGAAGGAACGTTGTGGTGTGGATGTGGATGTGATAGGAAGCATTAGGAGAAACACATTGAGGTGGTTTGGCCATGTGTAGAGGATGGAGAGTGAGAGACTGACGAGGAGAATATGTGAGTGAGGTGGAGGGGGAGAGAGGGAGGGGAAGGCCAAGGATGAGATGGAGGGATGGACTAGAGAGATATATGAAAGAGGGGTGTGTGAATTGGGAGCAGGGCAGTGAAATGACGGGGGACAGGATGACGTGCAGGGTATTGGTTTGTGGCCACCCCCTTTAAGGGATTAAGGCGTCTGGCAATAGATAGATAGATAGATGTCCAATAAAAGTAAGTGAAAACAAAGAAGCCTTTCAGTTAGAGATAACGAACAAATTTCAGGCACCAAATTATGCTGAGTGTGACATTGATGAGTTGAATAATAGACTAACAAAAGTGCTACGGGAATCAGCATAGGTTGTAGGACAAGCTAATACAACTAAAGCCAACAAATATTTAAAATGACATTCGAGCCCATGAAAAGAATAAAGAAGATGAAAGTAAAAACTAAGATGAAATAGAAGAGAGAAATTAGCCCTTTGAGATTCCGACGACGCGATTTTGCGTTATCGTAAATCAAACCTTTGAGATTCTGATGACTGAAATTCGTATCATACGAAGCAATTTTTTTTTCCCATGTTTCCCTTCTCCTATCTGGCCTTGTTTCACATACGCTATCCTGTTTGTCCTTTTCCATCTGCTTGGTTTTACAATGACGAGTACATCAGATATATTTGCATAATAAATAGGTTTCTACAATGAATAAGATCGATATTACCAGCATGGATATTTGCCGGCGTAACAGCGTGAGCTTTCGCTTTCCTCTGTGAAAATTAACGTAAATTGCCATAACCTATAAATCAGTACAAAGAGAATTTACTGTAGACTGACATCGTGCTATCAAATTTCACGTAACTCTAATACGTTTGTTACAAATATTTTTCAACGGAAAGGTGTGCTATTTTTCCTTTTCGGCAAACTTCTACTCGTCCTGTTGGCCTTTTACCTAACGTATTTATCGTTATCAACCATACCAGGAAAAAGAGCAACCATTCAGCTTTAAAACGGTATCAGATTCATTAGCCTACCATAAAAAGTTAGCGTACAGTGGTCGATTAAGTACAAATATCCGTGCGCGACGATGTGCTCTATGTGCGCCCGGCTGAACTGGCACAGACACAATCGGCGGACGGGCGAAAATCCCAGAGGGTTAAATAAGATTATCAACAAGAGACAGACAATAAAAAAGAAAGGGAAATATGGATCATATCAAAGAATCCATCAACAAAGGAAAAAGACTGAAACAGGTCCGAGGTAAAATGACACGAGGAAGGCAAACAATCATATCACTGAAAGACAGAAAAACATTTAAGTAATTAAATCCAGAGATAGAATGGTGAAGAAAGTTGAAGAATTTTATAAAGAACTGTATGCATCAAAGGCAACAGTACAAACGGCTAACTTTTCAGCTGACACAAGTGAAGTGCATGAGGTAACAACAGACGATGTAAGTACGGTATGAAAAGAGGGAAAACCAAACGAGAGGGTGTAATTGTGGCAGATTTCCTGTTGGATGCAGCAGTAATAGTACAAAACCGGCCCGCCCAATTATGTATTCATAGTACAAAAAAGAAAATTATCAACATAATTGTGTAATGGAAAAGTGATTTTGCTTGACAAAAAAAAAGGCGATTCAAAATATCATGGTAACTACCGAATCATTAGCATATTATCAGTTAATTACAAACCCTTCACAAAAGTCCTTCCAAACAGAATAACAATTACTGTGGAAGAAAACCAACCTCGTGAACAGAAAGGATTTCGAAGCAGGTATTCGACTAATGCTCGGCAACAATATGAATTAGCGAATCGAGAAAATTAAACAATATAATAAGCCACTGTGCTTAGGTTTTGTTGATTACAAAAAGGTTTTCGACTCAGTGGAGCACATAGCAATTGGAATTAACTGCGAGAACAGAGAGTATAGGAGAACAGTGTCAAACTGCTTCAAAACATATATGAAGAGGGAACTGCCCTTCTCAGTCATAATTTTTCCGAGTGTTGATGTACATAAAGACTCGGAAAAATTATGACTGAGAAGGGCTTCCATTAGGCAGATACAATTTCACAATAATTATTTACAGCATGATTAGAAAGTATTTTGAGAAGGCTAGGCTGGGAAAACAAAAAAAGTAAACATTGGTCGAGAAAAGCTAAACCATTTATGATTTACAGATGACATTGTCCTAATCTCAGAAACAACAGAGACATTGCAAGAAATGTTAAATAACTTGAACAGAGCAAGTCTCAAAGTAGGGCTAAAGATGAATCGGAGTAAAACTAATGTTTAATAAAAATACACGACAGATCATCATCAGAATAATTGAAGAAACTTTGAAGTTGGGAAGTACGATTACTAAAACTAACGAAAGGCCATTATAGCGAAATAAAGAGGCGCTTTACAATTGGACAGAAAGCTTTCGATAAACATAGAGACATCGTGAAAACTAGCTGGCTAATAGGTGTGAAACTAAAAGTATATAACGGTACCTATATCAGTTATGATGTGTAGATGTGAGACCTGGAAACTGACAAGAACAATGGAAGGTCAACTAATCCTTTCTCAAAGACCAATGGAAAGGTCAATATTGGGAATATCTTTAAGAGACAGGAAAATATAAACTTGAGTGTGAGAGCAGACTAAAGTCAAAGACATTATAGAAGTCATAAAAGAACAGAAATGGAGAAGACAGATTTTTATCAAGAATGAATGATAACCGGTGGAGAAAGAGGCTTACTGACTAGATTCAAAGAGATTGTAAGCATAGCAGAAAAAGGCCAGACAGGAGGTGGAGAGATGAAATAGAGTAGTTTGCAGGTAAAACGTGGTAGAGATTGGCTCAGTCAAGGAAGTGGTGGAAAAGGTCAGGTGTGGCCTTTGTTCAGTAGTGGCTGATGATACAGTATATATATATATATATATATATATATATATATATATATATATATATATATATATATATATATAGGTAGGTAGGTAGAGAGAGAGAGAGAGAGAGAGAGAGAGAGAGACATAAATAAACTTACGTGTGTGTGTGTGTGTGTGTGTGTGTTTGCTAAAGAAAGTTGTCTGCTAATTGTATTTTCTAAAACTGGCTGATATCATATTTTGGACCAGCTCCATGCTGACCTAATTGTTGGTCGCGTTTTCTTTCTTGTATTCTCCCCCTTGGGGCTAAGATGCGAATGTGTCTGAATGGATGAGTAAATGGGGAGTGTGTCGTCCTGTCTCGGCTACCTCCCTTTCCTTGGGGGAAGCAGCCTAGGTATATAGATAGAGATAGATTCTTGTATTCATTACTCTTGTTTCACCGTGGCAGGCACTTCTGCCCTTCAGAATTAACTGCTTCCGACCTGACCTGGTTGTGTCCACAAGGTTTTGTTTGCTAGGCAACTGCTTGTTGTCTAGCCACGGCCGAAAATCCAACTTTGTCGTCCTTATCACGATTTGAGCTGTAGAAGTATTATTAATAGGCGCAGATATATCTGACTTCTTTTGGAGAAATCTTGATGTCATTCCCTATCAGAAGTGTGCCATCCATTTTTCCCCTCTGTCCTCTAGTTTTCGAGTGGCAGCCCTGCGAAGATTGGCCTCAGTGTCCCTAGCAAGCAGTACTGGTTTTCAAATATGTCGTCCCCCCCCTCTTAGTTCCTCAGTGGCTGGATGGAATTGAATGAAATTTTGCATGCTTATAAACACTGACTAGCACAACAACTTTCTACTGTACACCTACTGTATGTGCTACACTGGCCAGGTCAGGGGTCAAATGTTATCAATTGCAAAAGCAGTGAAAATAGCTAAAATAACGACTATGTTAATGCAAAATGCTAAGGTTCTGAAAAGTATTAAGCCAGGTCCATCATTATTGGGTGGAATGTTGGAGTGGAGTACCTCCATATAAAAATAACCTTTGGAGACGACACCGACTTACACATAGCGTCAGGACTCCGTGTTATTATAATACAACTCATAGATAAATAGACAGATAGATAGATAGATAGATGGATAGATAGAAGCACCAAGCCAGGGTGTGAGATAGGTAGTGTATCAGCGAGAATCAAGCGAAAGGAAATTAACATGCAACTCTTAATGTGAAGGAATGCTGGTCCTGCACCAGAAGCTGTACATACACACAGACATACATTGTTCTAGATGTTTCCACGACAGTATAGCACACGTGACACGACCCCTGCTAAACAAGAATGTAGCAATCAGAGCTGAGAAAGGGACTGGCCATAGAACCGGCAGGTAGTGGAGAGAGTGAATAAGAAGAGGGGTCCAACTAGACTTAGTTAGTATATTAAGTCCCTTGTAATACATACGCTGCTCAACTTAGACTTTCTCTGAAGATAATAAATCAAGATCAACTCCCTGTATTCATCTTTAACTCCTCCTGCTCTTCAATTACCAAAATAACTTTAACCAAAACTCAAGACTTAAATATTACAAGACTAAAGAGTTAAATATATATAAATGTTGGCTACAAAGTCCAACAATGAATGGTGGCAGCTCAGCAACGATCGACTCTACATCTACAAAACTTCACTACAAGAAACTACGAAGTTTATGCAATTGCAAAAGCAGTGAAAATAGCTAAACAACGACTACGTAAGCACAAAATGCTAAGGTTCCGAAAAGTATTAGGCCAGGGGCATCATTATTGGGTGGAATGTTGGAGTGGAATACCTTCATACAAAAATAATATTTAGAGATGACACCGACTTACACACAGAAGTTGTACCTCAGGTAGACAATTCTGCGAATTTCAAGTTGCCTAGCTACACAGTGGGTGGATGGAATCGAATGAAACTTTGCATGCTTATAGACGACAATGAGTACTACAAGTGTGATTCGTACATGCATGACCTATATCCGCCAGATTAGGGGTTGAAGGTCATTAAGTGCAGAAAATATAAAAAGCACTAAAATTACGAAGTTGCTCGCGTGAAATGCAAAGGCTGCGAAGATTATTAAGCCAGAGACATGATTCCTGAGTGGAATGTTGCACTGGAGTACCTTCATATAGAAATCACTTAGTGTCAAACAATAGTACTTGGTCCGCTTAGAGCTGACCATCGTCGTGTATATTTTTTTTTTTTTACTTTTTAAAATGGAGGTAAAGACAGGAAAAACTAAAACTAGTGCACAGTCAGCGAAATACATCATGTGGTCATTGAAAACTGTGTGCAAATTGTTTATTATTTAATTAGCTAATGTAACTGTTTTTTTTTTTTAACTTAAGGAATCATTTGTAGATAAAGACAGCAATGACTGAAACTGGTGCATTATCAGGGAAACACATTATGCTGTCATAAGTAATAAGAATTTTGTATTTGTTAGTTGGGTCCTCTTGCCCTGCCAGCATACATCTCCAGAAGCAAGAGCAGCACACCACCTCCACAGCCTAAAAGCAGGACCAAGAAGGGGCCCTGGAGGTGGTTGAGACTGAACACCACCTGCAGGTGTAATAGAAGAGAAAGATCAGTACCAGGCTAGGGCAGAAAGAGAGAGAGAGAGAGAGAGAGAGAGAGAGAGAGAGAGAGAGAGATTACTGAATTTCATTAAAACAATATTAGTTTACCACAATACCCAGCAACATGTCATACACATACTCCAGGTATTGGAATAAATATATTCTGACCTATTCAGGAATAAATTTATCTTGGCATCTATCCCTAGTGGAGAGTGAACGAATAAGTGGAGTTGGCTGGTAAGGGAATGAATGGCTTTAGTGAGGCTTGGATTAGAAAGTCGCTCATCTAATAAATTCCGTGATTAGACGGTTATTTGTTTACATTTTCACTTTCCCACCTTCAGCCATTATATAACACGATAACTGAACAGCGGTGTGCGATGGCACAAAAAATTGGAAGAGTAAAAAATAATGAGTTCTTACAATGAAATAAGAGAGTTAAAACTTTGATCAGTTAAAGGATACTGAGAGGACAGTTAGAGGATACTGAGTGAAGGTCAAGATAAATATTACTGAAGAGCCGTAACGTGGAAGAAAATATTAAGGCAAATCAGCGAAGAATGTGTGGTCAAGGAAGTAGTCATGGCGCCAAGATAAAGTGATTCCTGTGTACCTTTTATTAGATTATAAACAATTGTCATACATGTCTGGTGTCACTGTCCAGCGTCTCCTCCTGCCCCTGATACTTCTCCTCGGCCGCGTCCTTATGCTTTGACTCCCTGATGTAATATGCAATGAGGTCGTTGTACCACTTGTTCACCAGACCCACCTGCACACATCGCCACATCACTCTCTCGAAGCTTCGCAGGTATGTTGCACCCTGAACCACACATCAAGGAGGCTATGAGTGATGGCTTGTCAACAACCATGAAAGAGTCACAGTATGAGAAGGCAGCAAACTTGCTCTGACATACAGACTGTCATACCTCCTTAACTAAGCAATGTTATTTACCCCACCCTGCCCTGCTGAACACCCAGGTACAAACATTGTCAGATTTTTGAGGTTAGTCATATCGATATTTGACATATATAACAGATTTTGGCATGCTCAACACATATGTGTTACCAGGTTTCATTTAAAAACATTGTTGCGTAAATTACCTGATAAGCTTTTCTCTTGGACTATACAGTCCATTTGTAGAGCGACAATGACCATCACGGACTTGTGGGAATGACAACTGTGTGATCTATATATTTGGCTCTGTCTATCGATATATAAATATCTCTATCTGTCTATCTATCTATCTATCTAAAGAGATAATGGAGCCTTTGTGGTACAGTGGTAAAGTGTGCATTTTCGTACACTGAAGAACGATGGTTCGTGCCGGGCCAGGGTAATAAACTTTGGGAGCGTTCTTCTGGCCACGTACTGCATTGGCGGACATCAGGGGTGCTGTGGTTGTACCAGTATCGCATACTATAAAGTATGCTTGCACCCAGTCGGCTTGCGCGGGCCGATTACACTTGATTCACAGACTACATACACATCCAAAGCCACTCCAACACTACAATTACACTTAAAAGCACTTCTCACCCTACATACAATCTCTGCCTGACTGCCTAAGCCACTTGGTAGAGATACATTGGCTGTATCGTCCCCACTTCGGTTGGGATAGGCATGTCCTGCAGTGGACACTCAAACGGCTGATGAAATGAGATGATATATATATATAGAGAGAGAGAGAGAGAGAGAGAGAGAGAGAGAGAGAGATTCATTCATCATCCAATCCTGCGTTGTCCCATGAGGGGCATACGATCCTGGGGCTAGGCAAGTTGGTCCTGACATTTAAGATGAGAGTGGCAAGCCTCACTCATCCCTGAGTGGCATTATGTGAGCAATAATATATATATATATATATATATATATATATATATATATATATATATATATATACTATATATATATATATATATATATATATATATATATATATAGATATATATATATATATATATATATATATATATATATATATATATATATATATACTGAATATCCATCTTCCAATGCTATGTTGACCCGTGAGGAGTGTAGGAGCCCGGGGCTAGGCAAGTTTGTCCTGAGAATTAAGATGAGAGTGGCCAGTTACACTCATCCCTGAGTGGCATTACTTGAGTAATAAACCCCAACCACCTCTTGGATATAAACCTACACAGGCTCAATCCAATTTGAGCGCCTTAATTACCCACTAAACTACCATGCGCCATAATTTGGTTATATGGTTACCACCGAGCGTAGTAAATGGTTTCCTAATGTAAAAGAAATCATTTGGCTTGTCACTAATTCTAGAGTCACCCATAGGCAGATTGAAGAGGAAAGAATGAAGGAAAGAAAGGCAGAAGAGAGAGTGTAAAGTCACCTGAAGGCAGTAGGAAGCGGATAGAGTGAAGGAAAGAAAGAGGAGAAAGGAAGGAAGAGATGAAAGGGCAGACCCCGAGAGCGGCATTTCATGAATTGAGTGAATGGTGAGTGCCGTATATATATATATATATATATATATATATATATATATATATATATATATATATGCCTCAATCTCGTAAAGGGTGACCACATAAAAATCCCCTCCATGTCGACCTGTCCCCACCTTTTTACTGTACTCCCCCCACCTCACACACACATCTCTCATTTACCTTTCCCTCCATCTCTTCCTCGGCCTCCCCTTCCCTCTCCACTTCACTTATATACACTCTCTTCGTTAGTCTCTCCCTCTCCATCCTCTCCACATGGCCAAACCACCTCATTGTATTTCTCCTCATGCTTTTTATTACATCCACATCCACATTACAATGCTCCCTCACTTCCTCATTTGTCAGTCTCACCATATAACTCCACATGGTCCTCTCAGATAACTCATTTCTACTGCTCTCACTCTTGACTTGTGTCCTTCCAACAAAGTCCAAGCTTTATTTACATACTGTAAGGTTGGTATCGCATTGCTATCATGCAGTGCCTTTTTTTTTACCTCCATGCTTACGTCCATATTTATTATCACTGCTTTCAGACAACCAGCAACCTTTCTTTCTTGCTGTACCCTTTCATACACCTCATCATCGAAACTTCCATCCTTACTCATCACACCACTCAGGTACATAAATGCACTCATATTTCCCATTTCCTCATCATCCAACCTCAATGTACATTCGGTGACTTCGCTTCTCTCGAAGACCATAATTTTACTCTTCCCTACATTTACCTTTAGATTCCGTTTCTTACACACTCTCCCAAACTCATTCACCAAGCTTTGCAGTTCCCCTTCGTCTTCAGTTAACAATACAGTATTATCTGCAAACAACAGTACAGGAAGTTTCCAAACGTTGCCTTCTCTCTTTAGGGTCGCTGTAACATCCACTGCCCTTCCTTGTATCTCTTTTATAGCCGCATCCTTTTATAGTTTAAACAACCATGGAGACATGACACACCCCTCTTTCAGTCCAACATTCAGATAGAAAAACTCACTCAATTCACCATCCACACACACACTGCCTTAGCACCCTCATTCATAATCTTCACAACATTCAACAACTTCTCATATATTCCATATGTTCTAAATATTTTACATACTCCTTGCGTATCCACCCTATCGTATGTTTTTTCCATATCCATGAAGGACGCAAGCATCTTTCCCTTCTCTTGAAACTTTCCCAGTAAGGACATAAAAAAGAATATCTGCTCTACAAAATAGGCTATATTCCCTTCCTGAAACCTCCTTGTTCTTCTTCAACTAATTCCTCTGTCATTACTTAACTCTGTCAATAAGTATTCTACCATATACTTTTCATGTTACACTCAGAAGACATATGCCCTTATCCACACACTTCCTATTCCTCTTTTCCCTTGTACAAGGGAATAATTATATCTGACTTCGAATCCTCTGGGACCCTACCTTCCTCCCAGCCCAATCTGCCCATCTTCTATATTCATTCTACTACCATCTCTCCCCCATGCTTCATCATTTCACCACAAACTCCATCAGATGCTGCGGCTGTCCCCATTTTGACTTTCTTTATTGCCTCCACTACTTCCATCCTGCTGATCTCTTCCTCTCTTCTCACCTCCCTTCTTCTCCCAGCCTTTCCCCAGCCACTTATACTCGCTTTACTTTCATTCTCTATGTTTAACGGTTCCTTAAAGTGTTTTCTCCATCTGTTCACTTTTTATTCCATCTCCACTAACAGTCTACAGTTTTCATCTTTCACTCCACTACTAACTTTTCTATCATCGTTTCTAATTCTCTTTACCTCTTTCCAGAACATTGTCTTACACTGCCTCCACTTTACCCTCCAGTTCCTTCCAAATTTCTCACTCATTTTCTTCTAACTCTCTCTTGTTAATCTTTCCGCCTCTCTCTCTTCCGTCTCTCACCTTCCTCCAAGCCTCTGCTTCCCATCCACTCACTATATGCTCTTTTCTTTTGCTTGCTTGCTTGAGAGAGAGAGAGAGAGAGAGAGAGAGAGAGAAGGCTAAAATGGGGGAGGGAACGAACCAAAAATTAAACGAGGTAGGATCGAATGAGGCTTTTCTCCCTCGCCGTATTTGCCAAGAAAAATTCGGCTTAATATTACCATCCTCAAGGTGTTCAGATTTGAGGGAAAATTTTTATGCAGGCAGCTGAGGTATACAATTAAATATCCACAAATGAAATAATAATTATCCATGCAGGATAGGAAATGAGAATGAAAATATATGTTTGGTAAGAAGCCACCATGCTCACAAATTAACGATTGTTAAATCACGGCCAAATACATTAGTAAATCCTAATATCGTATGTACTTTCTGTCTTTTGAATCCTTGTACACAAAATACTAGCACAGGAAATCTGCTCTTCAACTGATGACATAACATTAACCCTCTTATGGTTCCACAGGTTTTCTTCTCAATCAGCTACTTCTTCCATCAGGGCTTGTCATAGACCTGAATGGTGTATGAAAGCTGCCATAATAAAAAAGAAAATGAAAAACAAATCTGAAGTTCGTTCTTACTCATTATGTCTTCGCCCACCTAAGGCTGAAGAGTCATTGATTGGTCTGTTCATCCGCGTGTGCGTGGGTGCATGCTTGCGTGCGTTCCCGCTTCCATAACACTATTGTGGGCACGATAACTCCTGAACCCTTGGGCGGATTTCCACTAATCTTTTGTCAGTGATGCAGAACGAGGAGATGAACCGATTGACTTAATCAGCTCAATGGGCCAAAGGTCAAGGTCATATGATGTTGACTTTTTTATCCTTGTGGAAATGATTTCTCCTGAGCCCCTCGACGGAGTTTCACAAAACATTTGTTAGTGTGGGATGATGAACTGATTACTTTAGCAGCGTCATGGAGGTGGTATGGAGAGTCCGCACGCAATGCTTGATGGAGGCATACCAAGCGACGCTTCGCATCACAGCTCAGGGCCCAGTTCTAGGCGTTTCATCATTTTCTTATGTTTGGCGCAGCAGCATACAAATGGTTTGTAAGGGGGTGAATAGAAAGGATATTATGGAGGATCATTAGGTGGAAGCTTTGAAAATCATTTTGAGTGAAGTAAACAAAAATGCCAGGCACCTTAAGATACACCTGTTCCTCGAACCTTGACTGGGTTAACAGTTTTCTGTCACAGAATGTTTGATGTTCTGCCATTTATTCAAATAAATTGCAATAAACAAGAAACAGGCTTATTACATCCAGGATTTTGTCTGCACCAGACTTTGTTAGTATATTGCATAGTGAATATGATATCAGATCATGAATTCAAATTCCCTTTGCATCTCTCTCTCTCTCTCTCTCTCTCTCTCTCTCTCTCTCTCTCTCTCTCTCTCTCTCTCTCTCACTCTATGGACACGAGTATATGTAAATATTTTTATTTAACCCCTACCACTGAGGAGAAAAATGTGTAAGAAAGCCTCCTCAGCCCACAGTTATACATCTCTACTTACTTTTGGGAAGGCCCATGCATAACCCCCAGGGAAGAACTCCTCAGTGGCCACATGTAGGTCATGTGTCCTCCTGGGGTTACTGTTGTGCTCGAGCATAGCGAAGTGCAAGGGTGTCTTCGATGCTAAGAAGGCAAATCTTCCTTGGTTCACGAGCACCAAACTGTCTGACGCGGTGTGAAATTGCATATCCTTCACCATTTTCTGATATTGAGGTACAGTGGAAGTCATGAATAGCTGATATGCTGCACCCTGCAAAAAGCAGTTATGTTGTTAATATTTTGTATGGAATGTTCAAGATTCATCAACTAAATTATCAGACGATAATTTCTTCCTTTTACTTGTTGTTTATTTTAAACTCTGGATAGCCACCATGCAGTGATGAGGTTGGTGAAGAATATACCCAATCATTCTAGCTTTAAATAACAATTTTACTCTAAAGAAAATAATATGTATTTGGAAAACAAGCAATAGACGTAAATATTACTGATATGTGTGTGACATGACTGTGATATTTGTTCTCTGCCATGATGATAAGGTAGTAACGTTGTTCCCATAAAGTTGTGTAGGTAACTGAAACAGTTAACTGGCACCGCTAAAATCATGCAGTGAGTTAGGGAGGGAGGGGCAAGAGAGAATGTGGTAGAGAGAAAGTCAGAGGGAAGGAGGTAAAAGGAGATCGTAGAAGAGGGTTTAGTTCCCAGGGTTATTTTCAGCTGAACTATAATGTAATGCAGTCATGACTATAATGTCAAGCTGAATCAAAGGGAAATAGAACAACTGGAAAATGTGAAAAGTCTCAGGGGAGAAAGGATTACATGAAAAATAAATATAGTGTTATAACCCTGTAGTGGATACGTGCCCACACACATATTTTATTTGCACCACTGCCCCCCAAATATTAATCACATGTGAGGTATCCTGTTTTTCAAAGGATCATTGCCAGCCGGGACAATTTGGGCCACCTGGACCACCGGAGAGGCCCAGACCATTTTAATCGCGACTAGCATCTATTATTTTTTTTTTTATTATTATTTTTTTTTTTAGGAGGGAGAAGGTGTGAGTTCGGATATCACTTATCAAGGGCAACAATATATATACATTGTATGGAAGTGTGAAGATGGTGCAGCTGGTTTCAACAAATTGATAGAATTTTGAATTAAGTTAGTGAAATCCAGGAATAGTAAACATGTTGGGGAGCTTTGTGAAAAAAAGGTTAGTTTCCTGTGAACTTACGATCGGTGAAAAGTACCTGAATTCTTGTGATAATACCAATCAGTGTCTGTTGTTTATGGGGATGATATAAAAAAACTTTAAGAATAACAGTGGTTGTTACGGTGCATGACCATTGTTGGTCCAGGTTCGCCCCAGTGTGTTTACACACCACCAAGGCAGTCTTAGACCAGTAGAGTATTTCATATGTAATAATATTTCACTTGCATAATGCGTACGTGTGTGTGTGTGTGTGTGTGTGTGTGTGTGTGTGTGTGTGTGTGTGTGTGTGTGTGTGAACTTGTAGGAGTGCGTTGGTGTGCGTGTGTGAGTTTATGACCTTCAAATTATTCATGAAAACTAAGACAGGGATGTTGTAAATGAATGCGGTGAAATAACTTAATTTGGCACCGATGCAATGTATAGTAAGTTCCTTGCATGTTTTGTTGATGGTTACGTGTTCTACTTTACATGCATGATCACATCACTTGCCTTCAATAAGCAAACAAAATGTGTTGGACAGTGGTGGTTCCATTATATCTTACTTAAAGGAAGAGCTTATGGGACGATACCTTGCAGCAAGGAGGGGGGAGGAGGCTGACAGGGGAAAGCGAGTAGGGTGGGGCGAAGAACCCACTAACAACGACAAATCATGCCACTTGCTCACTCCAGGACTACAGTGGACTTCAAGATAAGTAATCCCTTACATACTAACCTTGCCGCTACTGATTCCGTATTCTAAATTAGAATCATGGAGCTGCTGCAGTGTGTTTATGGTAGAAGGAGCAAAGGGCACAGTCAAGGTACTGGTAAGGTAGGTCTTGTAATAGGTCGTCACCAGTAACGCATACAGAAGCCAAAAACCAAGAAACACCTGGTTAGAGGAAGAGGACAGTTATATATACTTACAGAAAAATATTAATTAAAAAAAAGGGGGGGGGAATGAAAAGGAAAAACATTTTTATGGAGGGATCCAGTGCTATTGTAATTAAACAGTAAAGTTCATTATGACTCAGAAAAAGTTGTTCTGTTTTCATCTCAGGTGTATATGTTATCAAACCTTGTGACGGATAGATTAGGAAATATCACATGCAGGCAGCACAAGGCATCCTCATGAAGCATGGCTGGAAACAGCCGGTAGGCTCAATTCGATTTTTGCAAAATTCTTCATCTGTGGCGTCAGATTCCTTATGACAAAGTTATACCAGTCCGGATATATTTGATCGACTATATTGTAAAAAAAAATGCAACACTGATCACAATAAACATTTAAAAACATGTATATAGCAATATGATATTTTGATCATCCTTCATCCTTCTCTGTAAAAGAAATTGACTGCACAAGGCATTATGTTTAAAAAAAAAAAATCACAAGCCAGGGAATATATTACTGATACAAACAAAACTATGCAGCATAACTGCATCCTAATACTTGGTCTTGTTGCCTTTAGACGATTTACAGTCTGAAGGCTTTTGGGTCTGCTGTTTGCAAAGTTTTGGAAATATTCTGCAGTCATCTCTTTGACCCACATATTGCGAATCTCATCCATAACGCAAGGCAATGACAAGGTGTTGTATATTGTAATTCCATGCGTTTTCCATGAAATTAAGATCTGGAGAGTTTACCTGGCCAATCCAGTACTTCAGTGTCATGATCTGAGAGGAATTTCATTGCCCTTTTTGCTTTGTGACATGGAGTAGACCCTGCTTAAAATGTGTGCAACCATGAAACTCAGAATTGTAGAAGATGGATGTCCCACACCAGCATATTCTAATCAGCATTCATCGTCGTGTTTTTAGGAAGGAAATACAGGCCTCCCTTGCTCACTTCCCGGCTAAAGCAATCCCACACCATTATGCTATCACTGTGCTTGACAGTCTTCTGTATGTAGTGGACTTCACAGTGAGTGACGTTGCGAGGCCGCCTTACCCGCCAAATACGAGGACGAAAACACATGAAGGTGCTCTCATCACAGGACATTTTTTTCCTCCGGTCTTCTGCGGTTCAATCTTTGTTTACTTGCAAAGTCAAGCTGTTTCTGACGCATTTGATTGGTTAGAAGTGGTTCCTTGGTTGGCAAGTATGATGTCAAGTTCGGGTCCTTTTGCAGCTTGTGTACGATGCTGTGGATAAAGACACATCGAAAAAGACTGGGATAATTAACTTTGAGATGTGTAGCCGTGATTTCAGCACGACTTTCACTACATTATTGATTTAGTCAGCTCGGAAGATAAATCTTGTTTCATCGGGGGTGATTTTAATATCGACCTGTTGAAAAGTAGAACAAACTCACATGTCAGTAACCTTTTATCTATGTGCTATTCTCATAATTTTTATAACACTATTAATAAACCCACACGCGTAACTTTAACATCCGCCACACTAATAGATCATATATGGACTATTGACTACATAAACTGCTTCACAAGCAATATTATATATAATAAAATTTCAGATCATTTTCCTGTTGTATCGGTGTTCAAATCCACACCATATTTACCGAAAGGTGAACAAACTGTCCTCTAGTATAGAGACTTTCACGAAAGTAGTATAAATACATTTAAAGAAAAAAATAGTCAAGTGTCTTGGGACCTTGTTTTATGTGCTAAAGACCCAGACGTAGGTTATTGTAATTTTAATCTACTTTCTAATATATTTCATAACCAGTTTCCGTTAAAACAAAAAATAATTAAATCTAAACATGCTGATAAGCCCTACATTACTGCAGATATTAAGCAGATGATCTGAGGAAGAAACAAGCTTCAAAGAAAGTGTGCCAAGAAACCCATTACTTACGGTGCAGAGTATCGCAGACTGCGCAATGAAATCACAGCTAAAATCAGTAAGGCAAAGTCATATTACTATAAGAATAAAATAAGTGAAAATATAGGTAACAGTAAAAAAAAACATGGTGTGTAATAAACGCTATCATTAATAAGCCTTCTTCACGACAAAGAAATAATTGCTTTTATTTAGTAAACAATAATGAGGTACATGAACCTAAGGAAGTAGCTGACCATTTTAATAATTACTTTGTCAGTGCTGGTAAGAAACTTGCTGAGTCTGTTGGAGAGTCTGAGGTTAATTTCTATTCATATTTACGCAATAGGCAAGACAGTGTATTCGTTTTGTCACCTACTACTGAACATGAAGTTACTCAGACTATAAAAAATCTACGGAATGTTGGTCCCGGATAAGACGATATCCCCATGTCCATCATTAAGGAAATAATGGCCCATCTAGTTCCTGTACTTGTCTTCCTCTTTTATTTATCTTTTGAGACTGGAAACTTTCCTGACATGTTGAAATTGGCCAAAGTCATTCCAGTTTTTAAAGCTGGTGATCGTAAGCTGTTAAGCAATTATCGCCCTATCTCAATCCTGCCAGCAATCAGTAAGATAATAGAGAAATTGGTTTATGGTAGGTTAATTCAATTTTGCACCACCAACAATATTATCACTGATTCACAATTTGGTTTTAGGGAAAAATTGTCTACCGAGAGTGCTTTGCTGTCATTCACCAAGGACGTGCTGGCTTCATTTGATGAAAATAAATTTACTATGGGAGTATTTCTAGATCTGGCCAATGCATTTGATACGGTTAATCACTCTATATTACTGAAGAAGCTTGAACACTATGGTATACAAGGCACTTTAAATCAATGGTTTGCTTCCTACTTAGCCAATCGCAAACAGTTTGTGCAATACAAACAGTGCCAGTCTACCTGTACGCCAGTAGAATCTGGAGTTCCCCAGGGGTCGGTCTTAGGACCACTCTTGTTTATTTTGTACATAAATGACATCGTGTACGCTACCTCACATATGAAGCCAGTACTATTTGCTGATGATAGTACCTTTTATGCAAGCCACCAAAATTTCAATGAACTATCAAATGTTGTAAATAGCAGCCTAACAGATATTTAAAAATGGATAACAAGCAACAAACTCACACTAAATGTAAGCAAATCTCATTACATTATATTTAGAAGGAAACAAAGCACTGCAAATCAACCCAACATCTACATAGGTGCCCAGTCAATTGAAAGAGTGGACAGTATAAAATTCTTTGGTGTTATAATTGATGAACGTTTGTCATGGCATTTACATATCCAGTATCTCCATACAAAGATTAGCAAACAGTGTGGTATCATGTACCAAATTCGTAATCAACTAACAACACGGTCTTTTAAGCTCATTTATTACTCGCTGATTTTTCCTTTATTGTTTTATTGCAACAATGTATGGAGTGGTGCTTATAAGACACAACTAAACCGCTTATTTATAGCCCAAGAAAAATCGGTCCGCATAATGGAAAACTTACGCAAATATGACCATACTAATCCATCTTTCAAGAAACTGGGTATCCTAAAATTGCCTGATATAAAGTCCTACTGCACTGCTTTGTTTGTTTACAAGTCTCTGCACAACCTGTCATTTAACAGTTACTTTGATTTTAATATGAATGATCGGTATAATCTCCGAAATAATTGTAATCTAAAAATACCGCTCATGGCTTCAACCCAGTCCCAGTCACATATCACTTATCAGGGACACAAAGTTTGGAATGGTATCCCAACGGCCATTCGGGAACTAAGCGAGGCTGTATCTTTCAAATCTGCTTATAAATCCTATTTACTATCAAAGTACTAATTCTTTAAATTAGTTGACTTTCATTATTATTATTATTTATTATCATTATTGTTATTGTGGTAGTTATTATTATTGTTACTATTATTACTGGTATTAATATAAAATTACCTCCGTTTTGTTGTAGTGCTATCTTGTATATACCCTTTATTAAAATCTTAAACTATTGTCATTCGGGGATGACCATTATTACTTAAAAGTCATACAGCTGATTTAGTAAAATCGTAGTTTTAGCCTTAGTAGACAATTGATGTTTACCAAAACTGCAAGAAAAACAAGGTGCCTTTAAAGAGAGTTCTCGGACTCTCAAAAGGCTCAGCCGCCAGTAGACTAAGTGTTATGTCAACTATTGCAATCTCTATGGCTATATAAACATTTGACTTTGACTTTGACTTTGACTTCATTGCATAGAAGATTGTCTGTAGCCTACGTAGTCTTGCGTTGTCGTTCAGGACGAGGTTTTCTGGACGAGACAACATTTGGTGGGAGGCTAAGGGAACGCTTCCCTCAGGTGATTTAATTTCTCAGTTTATTCACGACACCTTGTCTTCCCCGACTGTACAGTTCCAGACTATCGTCTATCTATATATATATATATATATATATATATATATATATATATATATATATATATATATATATATATATATACACACTGCCAGACGCCTTAATCCTGTAAGGAGTGGCCACAAACAAATCGCCTCCATGTTACCATGTCTGCCCTACTCCCAGCTCACCCCTCCCTCCAGCAAATACCTCTCCACTCCATGCCTCTATCTCATCCTCGGCCTTTCCCTCCCTCTCCCCCCCTCCACCTCTCTCATATACACTTTCCTCTTTAGTCTCTCACTCACCATCCTCTCTACATGGCCAAACCATCTCAGTCTATTTCTCCTAACACTTTTTATCACATCCATGTCGACTATCTTACTTCTACGATGGAACACATCCTATCTGTTTCTCCTTTCTCTGAAATCTCCATTAAAGATTTCAATGTCCACCACCATCTTTGGCCCTCCTCTCCTTTCACTGATCCACCTTGTGAACAAGCCTACATCTTTTCTATCCTTAACGACCTATTGCACCTTGTACAGCACCGTACCCGTATCCCTGACCAACTTGGAGAAAGTTCCGACATACTTGACCATTTCCTTACTAATCCTTCTGTTTACACTGTTAATCCCTCCTCCCCACTGGGCTCCTCTGATCACAACATTATTACCTTAACCTGTCCTATATTTCCAATACATTCTGTGGACCCTTCAAAGAAACAACGGTTGTAGCACTTTGGAGCTGCTGACTGGGAGACCCTCAGGCAGTACTTCTTTTTCCCTGAAATGATTATTGCCATGATTTGAGTCTGCCATGCGCAATACAGAGGTTATTTTCTCGCGCATGGAAGCATACATCCCTCCCTCACTCCTTTGACTAATGCAAGAAAGCCATGGTTTAATCACACTTGTTCTAATGCTGTCCATAATAAGAAGGAGGATAAAAGGTACTGGAGCCAACTCACCCCTGAATCACATCTTTTTTATGCTTCTGTCCGGAATCATGTTACGTTTGTTCTTCACTCTGCTAACAATTATTTCATCTGTATTAAATGCTCTCAAGTCTCCAACTTGAATTCTTTCCTCTCCTTCTGGCACCTTGCCAAAAATCTGTATAACAACTTTACCTCATCATCCTCCCCTCCTCTTTTCTACTGTGATGGCTCTGTAGCTATTTCTTCTAGTGATAAGGCAGATCTCTTTGCTCAGACTTTCTCCACCAATTCCGCCTTAGACGATTCCAGTGTTCTTCCTCCATAACTTCCCCCCCTCCAACTTCCTTATGACTAACATTAAAATTTCTTCAGCTGATGTATTTTCTGTTTTCTGGCCTAAATACGAACAAGGCATATGGGCCTGATTGGGTCCCTCCTGTTGTTCTCAAGAACTGTGCTTCTGAGCTTACACTCTGCCTAGGTAAACTCTTTCACCTTTGTCTATCAACTTGTACCTTTCCTTCTTGCTGGAAGTTTGCTCTAATTCAGCCAGTCCCAAAGAAATGTGATCATTCTCAACCCTCTATCACCTAATTGCTTTTACATCCTGTGTCTCAAAAGTTTTCGAGTTAATTCTTAACAGAAAAATTATAAAGCGTCTTTCATATCACACTCATCTTTCTGATCATCAGTATGGGTTCCATCAGGAAGGCCACACTGGCGGTCTTCTCACCAACCTTTCAGACTCCTGGTCATCTCCTTTCAGGAATTTGGCGAAAGCTTTGCCATTGCACATGAGGCACTGAGTGGAATAACCTCTTGTCCACCACAGCGGCCATTTTGGGGTTAAGTACACCAACATATTCCCCAAATCCTCTTCTGCTAGTACAATAACGAATCATGTTAAGATAATGTCCCCAACATGGGTGAAAATCCCATTTTATAGAGGGTACTGACTGACCCCGCTGCACACGAAGGTGTTTATACTCTGCTAGGTGGACATTAGGTCCATTTTTGCCTGAATAATCCAGTCAGAAAATCGTTGTGGCTTAGCTTTGTCTTCCCCAGCTCCTGAACCTTGGAAACCAACATCAGGCTCAGTTATTCCATTGGTGTTAACCCGTCACGTCCCGAGGTTTTCCGCACCTCCAACATCCCCCAGTCCCGAGGTATTTTCGAAAATTTTTTTTTTGGCTAAAACCTTCGCTTTTGGTGAGAAACATCAAAAATTCATAGAGAAATCGCTCACCTGAGGTTTAAAGTACCCAATCCAGGTAGGAGTTCCTCCATACCTGACTGGGATTTCTAACATGCTGGCACCAAAGAAAACGAGTTCTATGGGAGGGTAACTATTTTATCCACTCATAAACGATATTTATTTATTTACTTGGTACGAATGTATATGTAGTATGAGAGTATATTGGTTTTCAAGCAGTAATAAAGGCATTATAAGCATTGTTTCACTCACTAACTAATCACCATACCTGACCTTTTTTTGCCACATTACCTGATCATTATTTCTGGCTGTTTCTTCTTCCAATGCTATGTAAACGTTGTCCTCCACATTGTCATCGATTGGGGAATCACTCTGGCCCTGAATATCTTTACTAGCTAGGTCATTGGTAACAGGTCCTTTGCCAAGACAATGGCGTGAGGGGGGGGGAGGTTATGCGGTGTAAGGCATTGTCCCTGCTTGGCATCTTGTAGAGGAATAGAGGAAGGTGTCCCGTGTAAACATACGAAAAATCATGTGTGAAAATTGAAAATTGTGCAAATTAGGGACCTTGCAATTGCATGATGTACTGGTACGTCGCCGGGACTGGCAAATGCAAATCGTTGCAACGTACCCATACGTCGAGGGGATGGGGGGGGTTAAGGTCGATTTTTCTTATGTATTCACGTTCAGACACGCATCCATTGTTAGCCTCATGGGGGTGAAGTCCCAGAATGCTAGTAATAACCACTCGAGCACCACAGGCCACCATGGACAGATTTTTTTAGCTATATTTTATTTTTTTGTGCTGGTTTTGTGTTATATTAATGGATATGGTGAAAGTACATGCATACATCATAAGGTTGGCTTGCAATAACACACATTTTTGGGAAAATGCAGTTCATTGTTATCAGGAAAGAGGAGAAAGATGCTGTTAATATATTGTTCTTTCAAAATGCCATTGATTTACATACTCTGACATGCAAGCAGATGTTTTCAGCTACATTTGAAAAAAAAGTTCACCAGAATATCTTTATCGGTTGAAAAGATATGGCATTTTGAAAGTAAACAAATTTTAACAGCGTTTTTCTCCATTTTCGATATTTGGCATATGAGAGGTTATTCCACTCGGCACCTCACTTGACATCTCAAAGGCTTTCGATCGAGTCTGGCATAAATCTTCAATTTCAAACTGCCCTCTTAAGGTTTCTATCATTCTCTTAGGATTTATCTTGGAAATATATTTCATGTCTCGTAAAATCTGCTTCCAAGAGATTAGGTGTGCTAAGCCAACTCCATACCTTCTTTACCACTGCACAGTTGTTGACTTCATACACTTTTTTTTTTTTTTTTTAAACCCCTTGTAGAGTACAACTTTCATGTGTGGGGAGGCTCCTCACACACAGCTTTTATCAACAGGGAGAAGGTAAAGGCTTTTCGTCTCATTAATTCTCCTCCTCTTACTGGCTCCCTTCAATCTCGGTCTCTTCGCGCCACTGTTGCATCTTTATCTCTTTTATATCGCTACCTCAAGGTCACTGCTCCTCTAAACTGTCTGTTTGCATCCCTCCACCTCTACCACAGGCTCATAGCATCCCTCTAGCAATAAACTTTCGTCCCTCTTCTGTCCATCTCTCTAATACTAGAGTTGGCCGTTTCTCTCAGTCCTTCATGTATGCAACAGGTCAATCTGGATCTGTTTCTGTCTGTATTTCCTACTTCTTATCATTTCCAGTTTTTCAAATGGAGTGTGTCCAGGTGTCCCTCTTCTGTCCAACTCTCTAATGCTAGAGTTACCCATCTCTCTCAGTTCTTAATGTATCCAACTGGTCTATCTGGAACTGTCTCTGTCTGTATTTCATACTTCTTATCATCTCCAGTTTTTCAAACACAGTATGTCCAGGCATCTTGAATTAAATGAATCTTGAATTTGGCTCTCTTTTGTACTATTTTCTTTTTGTTTTTCTTGAAAGGAACGGTTTACTGGTTCCTGGCCTTTGGTTCCTTTTTCCTTGCATTAAAAAAAAAAAAAAAAAAAAAGGTATGATGCTCCCTCATTTCCTCTTTTGTAAGTTTGTCCCTCCATGTAACTCTACATGCTTCTCTCAAATAACTCATTTCCACTGATCTCACTCTTGTGTCCTTCCATCAATTCCAGACGCTCATACTAATCCACTTCATAACGAAAAATAAGAGAGCAGTGACTTTTGAAACCTATTGATACAACAGCTAGAGATCAACTTGCTGTTCAGAATACTATGTAAAAGGTTCAAATAAATGTTCGATTAAAATGTTTTAACACACTCGATCCAAAGAAAGCATCGAGGGTTTGTCGATGCCAGATCCATGGAACCAAAAACGGTTTGTGTTCGGACACAGCCCAAGACGCGGCTTCCCTCATCCTTCACACCATCCTTACTCCATTGCTTCGCCGCTTGAAGCAATTCACGATATTTGGAACGTGTTACAGAACCAGTGTTTGGTAAATATATACAAATTATATCTGACTGCATAACAACAAAAGAACGTCATGCAAAAAGAAATAAGAGACATATTGGCTTGAAATGTAAATTACAATTGTATTTTCATCAGCATTCAAGCTCTCTTGAAGTTCTCTGTGGTAAAGAATAAAGTAGCTGAATACACGTCATCTTCAGGAAAGAAGTCATCGTCACTGAGACAGACAGGCACACAGAGAAAGTGATGGAAAGAAAGTCATACACCTCAACACATTAATTATTATTATTATTTAATTCTTAGTACCATCAAACACATTTAGTAAGTCAATGTGAAAATATACAATTCCCGTACAGAAAAGAAAACAGACAGACAGACAGATACTGGAACAGACAGACACACTCCATTAAGATTCAACATGACTATTTCATCCTTGCTAACGGCAAACAATGACGTCCATACTAGGAACAAAAACGCCTCTCCTCTAAGAAGATCGATAGACAGATAGGTACTGGCTCTGCATTGTCGATTCACATTGATTAACCATCCCCGCCCCGGAGGGGCTCGGGGACGGGTAATGTTTTCACTCGGCTTGTTTGTCTGTTTGTTTGTTAACAACGTTCCACAAAAGCTACTGATGCGATTTTGACTAAAATTACAGAGATGATGAGCTACGACCTTCTGATCACCTGATTAAGTTTTGGGCCAAACTGGGACAAGGCCCAGGCTGTAGGTCCCTCAAAAAAATATTTTATAATATGTAAAAGCAAATCGTTTTCTCGCCGTAACTCCTTTCAAATTAGCCATATCAATATGAAACCAAAACCTAAAGGTGCATCTTTCAAATATGCATCCTTTAACTTGACTCATTACATCAGTGTGTTCACTCCCCAGTTAGCTGTAGGGAGGTCAATGTCAGGTGGGTCTGGCCTAAAATTTCAAATGGGCATAAAATCGTCAATTTTCACCCGATATACTCCAACTTTTATATGTGGTATCTTTGACTAGAGATCCTGTTGAGTTTATACGTCAGCACTAAAATGACTGCCGGGGACGGGTTGGTGTGCCTTGGCACCGTTTCTTGTGTGCTGAAATGTTGTTTTATTTGAATTATGTACAAATACAACTCTTCTGGAGAGAAAGACATAAAAACCATACAGATTGACAGAAAGGCACTCTATGAGTAATGTGTTCAACGATATTATTTTACTTTCTCATGATTACCGATTCTTTTATCTTGATTCTATTTTTTTTTTTTTCTAGACTAAGGTAAAATGCCTCTCACTCATAACAAAGACATTCTTACTTAATGAAACACATTAAATACACCTGCGCTTGCGAAGCAAGAGCGTTTTATGTATTGAGCGGAGTGTGTGTGTGTGTGTGTGTGTGTGTGTTCTTACCTAATTGTTCTTACCTAATTGTATCTTTACAGGAATGAGTCAAGCTCGTACTGTCCCGTGTCTTAAACCATATTTATCGTACATATCCTTAAATTTGTGAATTGTTTTCGCACACACTATTTCATTCGGTAGTGCATTCCATTGATCAATTGCTCTGTTTGGGAAACTGAATTTCCTTACGTCTTTATCACCTCTCTTCTTATGCAGTTTTTTGCAGTATCCTCTTGCTGATGCTTCTCCATATGTTAAGTAATCATTTATGTCTATTTTCTCCTTTCCTGGTATGCACTTATATAGCATTATCATGTCACCTCATTTCCTTCTCTCATGTAGTGTTGGTAGATTCAGTTTATTTAGTCTTTCTTCGTAGCTTAGGTCCCTTAAGCTTGGTATCCATCTTGTAGCGGCCCTTTCAACTTTTTCAATCTTCTCTATATGCTTTTTGAGATAAGGACTCCAGACCACTGATGCATATTCCAGGGTTGGTCTAATGAATGATGTTATTATCCTTCTTAGCATGTCTTCATTTATGTATGTGAATGCTATTCTCATATTTGCAAGCAGTGTATACATGTTCCATACCTTCTCGCTGATGTGGTCAGCCGGAGATAGTCTGTTATTGATAATCACACCTAGGTCTTTCTCTCTTTCTGATGTGTATAGGGTTTTATTTCCTAACTTATAATCCCAATCAGGTCTTTTTCCACTTTTACCAAACTTGATTACATGATACTTGTCCACATTGATTTCCATTTGCCATGTACTACTCCATTCATGAAGTTTATTTAATTCTTCTTGTAGCTCTTTACAAGAGTCTGTGTTAGTAATTCTCCTTTGTATTTTTGCATCATCTGCAAACATATTCAGATAGCTCTCATTTCCAGTGTTACTGTTTATATCATAAATATACACTAAAAACATGATTGGTGCCAGCACTGAACCCTGTGGTACTCCACTAGTCACTTCTTTCCATGATGAGTAGTTTCCTCTTAGTACTGTTCTCATTTCTCTTTTTATGAGAAAGTCTTGCATCCAACAAAACAGTTTGCCTCGAATTCCTCCTTGATGGTACAGTTTCCATAAAAGTCTTTGGGTGGTACTGTGTCAAAAGCTTTCTTGAAATCTAAATAGATACTGTCCACTCATCCTTCCCTTTCCTGTATTGTGTTTGTTACTCTGTCATAGTAGCTCAACAGATTAGTAACACATGATTTTCCTTTTCTGAAACCAAACTGTCTTTCTGATATCGTACTGTGTTCTTCTAGATGATTTACCCAAGCTTTTCTTATAAGTTTTTCTAATGCCTTGCTTACAACACTGGTCAGTGATACTGGTCGGTAGTTGAGTGGATTTTGTCTATTCCCTTTCTTGAATAAGGGGACAATATTTGCTTTTTTTTCCAAATATCAGGTAGTTTACCTTGACTCAAGGATTTCTTGAAAATTAAAAATAATGGTTTACTTAACTCCTTTGCACATTCTCGTAATACCCAACATGAAATTTCATCAGGACCACTTGCATTTCCTCTGTCTAATCTACTTAACTCCTCCTGTATTACTTTTTCTGCTATTTGTATATCTGGTAGTATGTGTGGACATGCGTGTTCCACATAGTCCCTCTCAAAATTTTTTTCTTCTGTAAAAACTAATTGGAAATTCTTATTTAGTGCTTCACAAATATCTTTCTCTTGTGTATAAGTGATTCCCTCGTCCGTAATGGATTGTATTATATCTTTTACTTTGGTTTTGCTTCTGATATAGCTGTAAAACAGCTTTGGTTGATCACTACTTTTATTTATTATATCCTCCTCAAACTGTTTTTGGGTTTTCCTCCTTATTCTTGTATAGTTGTTTCTTGCCTGTTTGTAATTATTATACACCCTTTCACTATTGTGTCTTCTGTATCTATTCCACAACAAATCTCTTCTTTCTTTTGATTTTTTACATTCTGTATTGAACTATTTCTGTATTTTCTTATCTGCTTCTTTGTGCTGTGGGATGTACTTCTGGACTCCTATTTCATAAAATTCACAAAATTTTTTATATACAGCATTTAAATCTTGTCCTCTAAGCTCATTCTCCCAATCAGCTTCTAAGAAATACTTCTTTAGGTCTTGATAATTTCCCTTTTTATAGTTTAGGCTCTTTTTGTAACTGGCATTGCTGTTTACTATGTCATATGCTATCCTGAGGTTATAATTTAGTACTGCATGATCGCTTTTGCCGAGTGGAGGGTGATATATTAAACTGTCAGTATCATTTTCTTGCCAAGTAAATATTAGATCTAGCACTGAAGGTACATCAAGTCCTCTTTTTCTGGCGGTTTCCCTCACATGTTGCGTTAAGAAAAACTCTTGTACGAGATCCAGGAGCTTTTGGTCCCAACAGCTTTCTTGGCTATTTATATCTAGAGTATTCCAATTTATATTTGTATTGAAGTCCCCAGTTAGTATAATTCTTTCCTATTTCTCTTCCATTTTATGTAGCAATGATCTTAAACTCTGAACTGTACTCTCTGCCAGGTCTTCATATTCGTCTCTTTCCCATGTGTTTGATCTGGGTGGCATGTACAAATTGGCTACAATTACTTTCCCTTCAGATGTGTTGATCTTTATTGCAATCAGTTCTACTTGTGATGGTATATCTAGTTTTATTTCCTTGACTTTTAGATTTTTCTTAGTCAGTATTATAATTCCTCCTCCTTTTTTTAAATTTCTGTCTCTTCTCCATATATTGTATTCCTCTAAGTTTAGTATGTCATTGGATATCCTTGGTGTTAATTTTGTTTCAGTTAGGCATATTATTTGTGGTTCATTTTCTCTGACATAATCATTCATCTCTAGTAATTTATATACCATTCCATCCACATTTGAGTACATCAACTTTATCATCTTGTTTATATACTTGTTATGACATGGTTGTACTACCTTCCTCCTTTATATTCCATCCTGTTTGTGTACCACTTTCATACCTGCAATCCTATTACTTTGTAAAAAAATTTCTTCTTCTCCTCTTCTGATCTTCCCTCATTTTTGTTTTTGCTTCCTCCCTTTTCTCTTTCAGTAATTCCAGTTCCTCTTGTGTTAGGCATCTTTTTAACCATACATTTTTGAACTCCTCTTTTTCCATAAGATTCTTTGCATTTTTTAGTATCTCTTCCACAGTGTTTACACTCTGGAAAGTCACCTTTAGAGGTCTTGTCTTGGTTTTCTCCTATTTCCCTAACCTTTTGTGTTCTTCTATGTCTTTAATACAGATTTCCTCTGATACTTCTTTCAGTAAGCTCATTACATTTGCCATCTCCTTTTTGTCTCTTGTGATCTTGTTTTTAACTTCTTCCTCTTCTATACCAGTGATTACTATTGATTTGTTTATCTGTACTGAATCTCTAACTAACTTTGGATTGTTTTGGATTATTCTTTTCACTTCCTTTTCAATGCTTTTTTCCTCCACCCCTGTTTCTAAGTCTTTCTTTACTTTCACCATTTCAGCATACGTGGTTTCTACATCATTTTTGTAGCTTTGCACAGCTTCATTCACCTGTGTTATCTTCTCCTCAATTTCACTGCTCTGGTCCATAAGACTGCTTGCTTGCCTAATTGTCTCTGTGTCATTTTTGAACTCTTCCATAACACTCTCGTGATTGACTACTGTACTTGCCATTTCACTCACTTTCTTCCTAAGCGTACTCAGTTCCACTGTTAGTTCACTGATGGTTGTGTCTTTCTTATTGGCCTCCCTTCCTAGTTTTTCTATCTCTTCCTTTTGCAAGTGCATTTGCTTCTTTATTTCATCAATTTCATTTTTGAAAGCCATTTCTAGTTTGTGTACACATTCAACCAGTCTATTGTGAGTCTCCACTTCAACCAGTTCTTGGTAGAAATCATCATTTTGCTTTTTATTTTTATCTCTTTTCTTTTCCAAATTTGTTTTACTGAAGTATGTATCCATTTTGTAATACTAAATGAACAGAGTATGTACTTACAGAGTATGTACACTTTCCCCGTGTTGCTATAGTCTAAACAAACCCAGCTGACTCAGGGCATTTTTTTTTCTCATGGTTCTTTGATCTGTTTGAACCAGTCTTGTTTAAACTTATTATTATTTTTTTCCTTTTAACAATGAAAAATCATTTAGTCTAACCTGGTACAGAGCTTGACTCATTCAAAGATACTAATATAGGTAATGCCACTGGCTGTGTTGGTTTGGTGTGGAGCGCCGATGTCCGACATCTACCTCTGATGACTCCCTCTGCGTGTGTGTGTGTGTGTGTGTGTTAACAAAAAAAAAACCGTTTTTATCCGATATTAATCTAAGATGGCTGAATGGTGCGGGGTAATTCCATGAGAATATTATTGTTTTTTAGAGTAAAATATCAAAGGTAAAGTTCACAGGATTAGGTTAAACGTTTACGAAGGAAAATGAACCTATGTTTGTTTATTTTAATGCAATTTTGACCAAATTAGTAAAAACGTTTGATGATAAGGCACAAATATGAATCAGTTTTGGCACCAAACAGTCAAAGGCCAAGGTCACTGAAAGTCAACGTTCAGTTGAGAGTTACGATAATATTTTAATCAAATCGGATGATGCGATTAAGATCAGACAAAGAATAACCTTTTTTTTTTTTTTTTTTTTTTAGAAAGGTCAAGGTCTTATGATAAGGAAAAATAAAACAGTTTTTATCCTATTTAGAGAAAACATGGTTGAACGACTAAAGAAAGGGAAAGAATATAAAGATCCGACTTTGAGAACAGTCAGTCAAAAGCGAATGTCACAAGGGAAAGGGCAAAGCCAACATACCAAGGCAAGGTCATCTCAGTTTTTATATCATTTAAGCCAAACTTGGTGGAATGGTTAAGAGTAAGGAAGGAACGAAAAGATTCAAGAATAAGAACTATCAGTCAAAGATCAAGGTCACAGAGCAAGGCCAGTGATTGATCCGCGAGTCTCTGTGTGAATAATATACCAAAACATTTTTCATTCAAACTGAATAAAACATAAAGGATGGGTGGAGAATAATCAAACAATATGTCAATGGTAAAGGTTACCTAACAAAGTCACCTTAATAGTTTACATCCGATGTATACCAAACTCTGTGAGGGATTCAGGTTTAGGCGATAATAAAGTGTTTCGATTTTTAGTTCAGTGAATCAAGTCAAGGTCACAAGGAAGGTCAAATGTGAAAGCCACTAGGCAAAGTAAAATCAAACGGGCCTGATCTGATTTGAGGTAGACTTGTTGGAAGCGTAATAGGTTAAGGAAGAATAAAGTGATTCGATTTTGAGTGCAAATAGACGAAGGACAAGGTCACAGGTTACAGTAATATATTTAGTCCTTATGCCGGCTGATGTGGATAGGTTTTGCATCCTTTGATTGAATCTTCTTGTTTTTGTTAAACTGTTACTGGCTCAAAACTTTTGGAATTTTTGGTAATTTTGGGGTAGAACTCACTCATTGCATAAGGACGACCTAACAGTCTGACAGACTGACAGAATGATAAAATGAGGCACTGAGTTATTTATTCAGACGATTTTTTTTTTTTTTTTTCATGTCATCATCAGACAATTTTATTCAGCTATCGTGGGAACGCAACCCTTCAGTAAGACACATAGACAAACAGAGCTAATCATTCTCAAATTTAGACATTCACGTTATCTGCTACTTTATTCTTGCTAGTGCCTCATGAAATTAAAACGCCCCTCTCCTAAGGAAGAAGAGACTAACACACACACACACACACGCGCGCGTGCACACACACACACACACACACACACACACAATGAAATATTCTTTTCACTGTCGATTCACATTGATTGTTTCTTATACGGTACATCTGTTACCACTTGATGATAATATTCAGCTTAGACGAGAATACGTCTTTCCCTTAAGAAAGAATATGATAGACATATAAAGAGCCTTACAGTGGACCCTTGGTCATATGTTATAAGAAAACTAGACAGGGGGAGTAATGTTATGAGTCCATATTATAATTACAAATCATAATAGATAGATAGATAAATAGATAAATAGACAGCTCCATGCAAGCCTGGGAAAGGGAAATGATCTTGCAAGTTAACTGAGGAAATGTTGACGATACATAGGAAGTAGCAAAGTCAGGGGATGATGTAGGTAGTGTGTCACCGAGATAGCAGGTGAACAAAGCCTAGTGACATACACACATATTCACACACAGGTTTCTGGAACTTTCCAACCACAGTGTAACACACGTGACACGACCCCTGTTTCACCAGAATTCAGGAAGCGGAGGGGCAGAAGGAGGCTAGCATTAGAACCGACAGGTAGTGGAGAGAGTGAACAAGAAAGAGGGGCTGAACTAGACTTACTTATTATATTGTCTCTGTAAGACATACCCTGCTTAACTTAGATTTTCTCTGAAGATAATAAATTAAGATCAACTCACTGTATTCATCTTTAATTCCTACTACAAGAAATCGAGAGTGACAACCAAACAACAAAACTTCTCTACAAGTTACTACAAAGTCTTTTATGATATTATTTGGAGGCAGCGGTGGGATGCTGGTGATGCCAAGATCACAATTGACTAACTCCCAGTTCATGAGCTACGTCAGATAATTAGTCAAGGCATACATAAACATAAATTGAAGCCTTTGTTCCGCACTAAGGAATTCATGCAATATTATCCATATTTACAAGCAACATTAACACCAACATCAGTAGTAGTTCATGTACCATTCATAACTGAAGACCTGTTCACAGTATACCAAATACACCCGTTCCTCTACAAAAATAACAACAATTTGGTCATCATCAACATCAACACAGACACCAAACTCATCACGGTCTCCAAGAGACGGAACACTGTCACTTTCGCAAGTGAATCAACGATTGAACGAAAGTGCCGCACATCCTTACATGCTGTTCATCTTTGTCCTGCATACATTATCACGTTTCAGCCTACTGATACAGTCCCTTGTGAAATGGCTATCATCAGAAATGACAATATTCATAATCACTGCAACTTCACTTTTGCTCCAGATAAACTTGTACACCATCAACGCATCGGACACTAACATATTTTTTATTTCACTCTTAACGCATCAGTTTACATAGTCTGTCCAGATATACCACCATCTCATACTTCAGCCTCAGGATTATACATAGCACCAGACTATTGTGCGGTATTTACACCAACCATGTCTACTTTATCCACCATCAATCACTACGCCATCCTCAATCATACACACAAACATATCCACCCACTGCCTGATATGGACTTAACCATGAGCACAAGTATTAAGTTGACTTCACCTAAGTTTGAAACTATGCAGCTGATCAATGAAACAATGAAGCCCTGGGAAGATTTGAGTTTGAATATGTTCAACCAATATTAAGTGTGTTCTAGCACCTACTGTCTTTATAATCTTTCTGCATTGTAATTTGCAGTATCATTGCTGTTCCGTAATGGCTGTGAATGCATGCAAGAATGTGCAAATTTGGAGTCAGTATTTAGTGGGGGGGAGAGTTAACATCCAAGTTAACCCCCCTGAATGAAGTGTACATATTTGGTATATAGTATTTAATTATATATAGGGTATATATATATATATATATATATATATATATATATATATATATATATATATATACAAAGAAGAATAACCCATGATATAGAAGTATGGCATACCAGTACCATTAACTTTAAATGAAATATTAATAACTCTTACCATAATCTTAATTTTAAACTATTTTTTTTTTCTTGCATGTATGCATTTCACTACAGTAACCCACGTACATACTGTATTACAATTAAATAGTTTACCTTTAATGCATTCATTCAAATATGTATACAACTTGTTTAAAATGTAATATTACTGGATCATTGCAATTTACTATGAATATTATATGTATACAATATTATGTACTAATAGATTAGCATATGTCAATGATGATTCCTGTCGGAGGACCTTCAGCGCCGTGGCCGAGCAATGTTATGAGTCCATATTATAATTACAAATCATAATAGGTAGATAGATAAATAGATAGATAGACAGCTCCATGGAAGCCTGGGAAAGGGAAATGATCTTGCAAGTTAACTGAGGAAATGTTACCGATACATAGGAAGTACCAAAGCCAGGGGATGATGTAGGTAGTGTGTCAGCGAGATAGCAGGTGAACAAAGCCTAGTGACATACACACATATTCACACACAGGTTTCTGGAACTTTCCAACCACAGTGTAACACACGTGACACGACCCCTGTTTCACCAGAATTCAGGAAGCGGAGGGGCAGAAGGAGGCTAGCATTAGAACCGACAGGTAGTGGAGAGAGTGAACAAGAAAGAGGGGCTGAACTAGGACAGTACTTATTATATTGTCTCTGTAAGACATACCCTGCTTAACTTAGATTTTCTCTGAAGATAATAAATTAAGATCAACTCACTGTATTCATCTTTAATTCCTACTACAAGAAATCGAGAGTGACAACCAAACAACAAAACTTCTCTACAAGTTACTACAAAGTCTTTTATGATATTATTTGGAGGCAGCGGTGGGATGCTGGTGATGCCAAGATCACAATTGACTAACTCCCAGTTCATGAGCTACGTCAGATAATTAGTCAAGGCATACATAAACATAAATTGAAGCCTTTGTTCCGCACTAAGGAATTCATGCAATATTATCCATATTTACAAGCAACATTAACACCAACATCAGTAGTAGTTCATGTACCATTCATAACTGAAGACCTGTTCACAGTATACCAAATAATCACCTGTTCCCTCTACAAAAGAATAACAATTTGGTCATCATCAACATCAACACAGACACTCAAACTCATCACGGTCTCCAAGAGATTTCTGGAACACTGTCACTTTCGCAAGTGAATCAACGATTGAACGAAAGTGCCGCACATCCTTACATGCTGTTCATCTTTGTCCTGCATACATTATCACGTTTCAGCCTACTGATACAGTCCCTTGTGAAATGGCTATCATCAGAAATGACAATATTCATAATCACTGCAACTTCACTTTTGCTCCAGATAAACTTGTACACCATCAACGCATCGGACACTAACATATTTTTTATTTCACTCTTAACGCATCAGTTTACATAGTCTGTCCAGATATACCACCATCTCATACTTCAGCCTCAGGATTATACATAGCACCAGACTATTGTGCGGTATTTACACCAACCATGTCTACTTTATCCACCATCAATCACTACGCCATCCTCAATCATACACACAAACATATCCACCCACTGCCTGATATGGACTTAACCATGAGCACAAGTATTAAGTTGACTTCACCTAAGTTTGAAACTATGCAGCTGATCAATGAAACAATGAAGCCCTGGGAAGATTTGAGTTTGAATATGTTCAACCAATATTATGTGTGTAGCCCAGCACCTACTGTCTTTATAATCTTCTGCATTGTAATTTGCAGTACTGCTGTTCGCAATGCACAGAATGCATGCAAGAATTGCAAATTTGGAGTCAGTATTTAGTGGGGGGAGAGTTAACATCCAAGTTAACCCCCCTGAATGAAGTGTACATATTTGGTATATAGTATTAATTATATATATATATATATATATATATATATATATATATATATATATATATATATATATATATATATACAAAGAAGAATAACCCATGATATAGAAGTATGGCATACCAGTACCATTAACTTTAAATGAAATATTAATAACTCTTACCATAATCTTAATTTTAAACTATTTTTTTTTCTTGCATGTATGCATTTCATTACAGTAACCCACGTACATACTGTGTTTACACTAAATAGTTTACCTTTAAATGTATCTATTCAAATATGTATACAACTTGTTTAAAATGTGGTTATTACTGGATCATTGGGTAATTTACTATGAATATTATATGATATTGCAATATTATGTACTAATAGATTAGCATATGTCAATGATGATTCCTGTCGGAGGACCTTCAGCGCCGTGGCCGAGCAATGTTATGAGTCCATATTATAATTACAAATCATAATAGGTAGATAGATAAATAGATAGATAGACAGCTCCATGGAAGCCTGGGAAAGGGAAAATGATCTGCAAGTTAACTGAGGAAATGTTACTGATACATAGGGAAAACCAAAGCAAGGGGATGATGTATGTAGAGTGTCATCGAGATAGCAGTTGAACAAAGCCTAGTGACATACACACATATTCACACACAGGTTTCTGGAACTTTCCAACCACAGTGTAACACACGTGACACGACCCCTGTTTCACCAGAATTTAGGGAAGCTAGAGGGGCAGAAGGGAGGCTAGCATTAGAACCGACAGGTTGTGGAGAGAGTGATCAAGTAAGAGGTGCTGAACTAGACTTACTTATTTTATTGTCTCTGCTAGACATACCCTGGCTCAACTTAGATTTTCCTCTGAAGATAATAAATTAAGATCAACTCACTGTATTCATCTTTAATTCCTACTACAAGAAATCGAGAGTGACAACCAAACAAACAAAAACTTCTCTACATAAGCAATACAAAGTCTTTTATGACATTATTTGGAGGCAGCGGTGTGGATGCTGGTGATGGCAAGATCACAATTGACTTACTCCCAAGTTCATGAGCTGCATGTCAGATAATTAGTCAAGGCATACATAAACATAAATTGAAGCCTTTGTTCTGCAGTAGGGAATTCATGCAATATTATCCATATTTACAAGCAACACTAACACCAACATCAGTAGTAGTTCATGTGCCATTCATAACTGAAGACCTGTTCACAGGTATACCAAATACAATCTGTTCCCCTATAAAAATAACAATAAATTTGGTCATCATCACATCAACATAGACACCAAACTCATCACGGTCTCCAAGAGACGGAACACTGTCACTTTCGCAAGTGAATCAACGATTGAACGATAGTGCCGCACATCCTTACATGCTGTTCATCTTTGTCCTGCGTACATTTTCACGTTTCAGCCTACTGATACAGTCCCTTGTGAAATGGCTATCATCAGAAATGACAATATTCATAATCACTGCAACTTCACTTTTGCTCTAGATAAACTTATACACCATCAACGCATCGGACACTAACAGTTTTTTTATTTCACTCTTAACACATCAGTTTACATAGTCTGTCCAGATATACCACCATCTCATACTTCAGCCTCAGGATTATACATAGCACCAGGTACTATCAAAAGGAGGTTTCATACCCAGCCATGTCTACTTTATCCACCATCAATCACTACGCCAACCTCAATCATACACACAAACATATCCACCCACTGCCTGATATGGACTTAACCATGAGCACAAGTATTAAGTTGACTTCACCTAAGTTTGAAACTATGCAGCTGATCAATGAAACAATAAAGCCCTGGGAAGATTTGAGTTTGAATATGTTCAACCAATATTATGTGTATAGCCCAGCACCTACTGTTTTTATAATCTTCTGCATTGTAATTCTGTAGTACTGTTGTTCTGCAGAATGTACAGAATGCATGCAAGAATTGCAAATTTGGAGTCAGTATTTAGTGGGGGGAGAGTTAACATCCAAGTTAAACCCCCTGAATGAAGTGTACATATTTGGTATATATATATATATACAAAGAAGAATGACCCATGATATAGAAGTATGGCATACCAGTACCATTAACTTTAAATGAAATTTTAATAACTCTTACCATAATCTTAATTTTAAACTATTTTTTTTTTCTTGCATGTATGCATTTCACTACAATAACCCACGTACATACTGCATTACAATTAAATAGTTTACCTGTCACGGGGCTTTTTATAATATCATGGTGTTTTTAAAATAAATGCTTAAATATTATTTAATTGATATTAAAGAGCAAGGACAATGATTGTCTTGCTAAATCAAGCAACGATTCTCTAAGAACGAGAATTTATAAACTTTCCGACAGTACACAGCAGAGACTAATCACTCAATTGCTGTTCATTAGTACTGTAGCCTCTGGAGAAAGTTACTTCACCCCTGACAATAAATAACTAATACTAACATCAGGTTCTTGCTGATGCTTAACTCCTAGAAGGCACAACGGATTTTAAGTTTAATACAAGACTGGTCTAAGTACCAGTTATGAAAGGCAAACGTTTATGCAAGCTAGGAGCTATATGGAAAATAAGCTTAATTATGGAGAAATGAAACAAGAGTTTACATTACATTAAGCTCAAGAAAAAGAACTGTTAAATTTTTTGATTACAAAAAATAAATTTAACGTTACAATTCAAAATCAAATTAATGAGACCGCACTCACTCACACAAAAGCTAAATCCTTACGCCTAAGAAAGACACCTGAATTAAACTCTTAAGTCTAAGAAAATACAAAAAGGAATTACTAGTCGATGAATGCTTTGTATCACCAAAGGTGGGAGCACTGGGCGACTGCACTAGTGGAGATTGGGTGCTAGCTGACCTCTCACACTTCTGGCACAGGACCTCTCTCCGTCAGAGCAACAACTGGACTGAGTAAGTCGTGGGACAAAAGGGGGTGCAGTAGGCCGCATTTTTCTAACGGTCGAGTGAGTGAAACGCGCCCAAAACAAATCGCTCAGCGGAAGCGCTAATGTCTCACACAAAGACGATCACGTATGACAATGCAATATTGATTTGACAAAGCTTCCGTCCGAATGAGCGGTTAACTGAATGATAAACAGCGAGTTTTCCACTAATAGTTCGTGGCTTCTCACAAAAGGGAAATGTCGCGAATTTGATTCGTGACATTACGCCCCTACAAAATTAAATTTTTTCTTTATGGGAAAAAATTTGTGGATATGTATATATGTACACATCCTAACTCTGTCACACAAGATTCACACTGTGGTGTGTGTGCTATCCTGCTACAGGAAAAAGTCACAGTCACCAGTGAGCGAAAAAACCTTGTATTTACGTTAATAGAAGCAAGCTTGAGGGAAAAACTCCGTGACGACGGTGAAAATCCTGTACTCAGGTCAAATTGAGCGAAAAGTCGCTACATTTACACTGACAACTAATTGTTGTGTAGTGTGATGTATGTAATACACGGTGTAGGTGTGACAGTTGTAGTGTAACTGTACCTACGTGTAAATGACATAGTAAATAATAATATGGCGACGACGAAGGCAGAGAAGAGGCGGCAGCGTGCGGCAGACGATCAGCTGGCCCGCACAGCAAAACTGCTACACCCATTGCTGTACCTGCAAAACCAATTAAGGTGGAGCATCAAAAGTGTCAATGAGACAAAATTCTTATTAAGTTACAATTACTCTCTCTGCCTAACAATCAGTACATGCTACGAAAAGTATGCTCTGGCTGAAAAATACAAGTGACAGCCTAAGCTTCGTACATTCGAGGTCGCCATTAATTATAGCACACGCTTACTGTCAGCATGTTGAGAATCCCTGTGCAAACTCGGGTCTTCCATAGCCTCGAACTGCACACGGGTCCTCAACCTGTGCCTTAACCTACAGTACTTATATTAATATCGGGAAGCTGAGAATCCTTGTGCAAACTCGGGTCTTCCATAGCCTCGAGTCGCCTCTGCGGAGTTCTCTCTTGAACTTCCCCCTTAACCTACAGTACTTATATTAGTATTGGGGAGCTGAGAATCCTTGTGCAAACTCAGGTCTTCCATAGCCTCAAGTCACCTCTGCGGAGTTCTCTCTCGAACTTCCCCCTTAACTTACGGTACATAATATGTATGTACAGGCCCTAGACATAATGTGTCCTGTGGGGCCAATGGGCGAGACGTCAGGTCTGCACCCACTTCACCACTACCCTGTCTCTCAACTGTCTCAGAGATTATGGGTGTGGTTACAAATGGCACAGGAAGGGCATGTCCCTGATTAGTGGTGATACTTTGACACACACTGCAGGAACAGACAAAACTATCTATGTCTCGTCCCATCCCTGGCCAGAAAAAGTCAGCTCGGATACGGCCCTGGGTCTTCCTTTTGCCCATGTGACCTCCTGAGGCTGAACAATGACCCCATTCTAACACTGCTGGGCGGTACTTGGCGGGAACGACAAACTGCAATCGAACCTTGCCCTCGGTTGTTCGTGACTCACGGTAGAGCCGTCCTAGTTTGCGAAGGAACTTGGCTCGACCTCCCCGTGAATACTTAATCACTCAACCCTTTTGTTTGTTCCGCACGGCAGCAAGTGTCAGGTCAGAATGTTGTTCTTGTACAACAAGTTGACTACACATCAGATCTTGCAGCGATTCAATGATCACTGGGGTGACACAATCTGGAGCCTCAGCCACGGCTCGTGTTACCGCAGCAGCCGAAGTCTGAGCGTCATGTTTGGTGCAACTATCCTTGACACCACGAATATTGCCAATGGTGAGGTCAAATAAAGGTCCACTCATGAGGCTGCTGAATTGATGTAGCAAACATTGTGCCTTGTGAATTATATACTTGAGAAGATGGAACATTGGCCATCTGTGGAGGGGGGGTTCACTGTCACTGTGGGACTAGTGAACTGTGGGGAAGTACCCACACTGGTAGGGACGTGACCACCGTGCTGCTGCTGAGGAATGAAGGCTGCGTTCGCTTCCTGCCCCTTTTGAGCTGGTGGCGAAAAAGTTTGTCCCGACAGTCGGTTGCATGGCTGATACTGCTGCTGGTTAGGGTACTTGTTGTACCTCTTCCACTCAGGTTTCTGAGTGTTTTGCCCCTGGTCCTTCCACTGCGGTTTTGGACCTTGGCCATTATTCTGAGAATGGCCTTGTTGCTGGGGTTCAGTCTGAGACGATTTCCCAGATTTATCAGGTTTTCTGCTCCAGGTGTTTTGCTTACGAGTTTGATACCCGTATGCAGTAAAGAATGTGTCAGCCTTCTCTGCCATTTGGCTGGCATCTTTCACCTGGCAGATCTTAAGCTGTGCTATGAGCTCAGCAGGCCACGACCTCTCAAGCTGCGTACGCAGCATAAGGTCAATTATCCCCTCACGCGTGGAAGGAGTTTCATCTTTCTCCATCCACTCATTTAAGTAAGCAGTGAGACGATCAAGGAACTGAACAGCTGTCTCCTTGTCTTGGAGACGAGCTCGCATGAACTGAACTTTGGCGTCGTCTACTGTGAGACCATACGCCTTAATGAGTGCAGCTTTCATCATCTCATATGTGAGATTGTCTCCACGAATTCTGTGGAGAATATCGAGGGCAGGGCCCTCAAATAAACTAAGAAATTGGATCCGCTTAGCTGCCTCATCCAGTTGATACATGTCTGCCATGTCCTCAAAACGAGCTATGTACAGCTCGATTTGCTCGCTTTCCTTGTATGAAGGAAGCTTGATCCGTGGGGTCGCCAGGACACGTGCAGGGGAAACGCTCGTGGAGCTTGGACCAACTGCACCAGACGTGTCTGAAGCCAAGGAATCTCGCTTGAGCTTCAGCACTTCAAGTTCATGTTTTTCGCGCGCTTCTCGCTCAGCACGTTCATGTTCTCGTTCTCTGTCTCGTTGTTCACGCTCGTATTCGCGCTGTTCTCGCTCTTGTACTAGCTCGTGTTCGCGCTGTTGTCGCTCTTTTTCTAACTCGAGCTCACGTTGTTTTTGCTCGTGTTCACGCTGTGCTCGCTCGTATTTGCACTGTTCTCGCACGTATTCGCGCTGTTCTCCCTCGTATTCGCACTGTTCTCGCTCTTGTACTAGCTCGTGTTCGCGCTGTTGTCGCTCTTTTTCTAACTTGAGCTCACGTTGTTTTTGCTCGTGTTCACGCTGTGCTCGCTCGTATTTGCACTGTTCTCGCTCGTATTCGCGCTGTTCTCCCTCGTATTCGCGCTGTTCTCGCTCATGTTCACGAGCATCTTTCTCACGTTCTTGCTCGTAATTAACCCGCCCCGTCCCGGCCACTTTTCGACCACTCGTACCCCCCAATCCCGGGCAATTTTCGACCTTTTTTTTTTTTTGCTTAAACTTTCGCTTTTGGTCAGAAACAATGGCCGGTGGCAAAGAAAGTGGTCCCTGGGGTCCCTAATTAGCTTAACCAGGTATGCCTTGGTCCCACCTGGCCCCGTGTTCTCCCTATGCGGTGTGAGCATCAAACGTTTTCTATGGTATTATAAGTTTGGGAAACCAATGAAAGTAAGTAGAAATGAATTTATTACAAACATAAAAACATGTGATAAAAGAGTATATTGGATTTTATACAAAAATAGAGCAGACAAAACCATTGTACCATCGTGAGAAACGAGCAAAATCGGCCAACTTGGTTCCCATGAATCGCTAACATTCTAAAATCATGATACATATAATTTTTTTTACTTACATAATACTTCTACAATAACATTATACCATTTTACATTATATTGAACTGTTTTTACGTATTCACAGGCCTTTTGATAACATTTAGTGTAATGCTAGCGCTAATTTACGTAGTGAGTGAACTCGCTGTGACTGATGTTTCAACTCGTATTGTGCTTTTTCTACTAACATAATACCTTTCTAATATTATTATACACTTTTCAACTTTATAGAACTGTTTTGAGATTATTTCAGGCCTTACGTAAATATATAGCGTAATAATAGCGCATAGTAACACACACGGTGAAGTCGCTATGACAACTAATTCAACTTACAACCTATTTTTTTACTTATATAATAATTCTACACTAACATTGCACATGTAAACACTTGATATAATTGATATTACATCATTTCTGAACGTACGATGGAACTTAGCGTCATATTTGCGCGTACTTACACAGGGAGTGTTATCGCGATATCATTTGTTTCATCTTACACAAGTTATCAACTTATAAAATACCTTACTACTAACATTACAACATCATCCACTGTATATAATTCCTATCACATACCTACTGACCAGAATGTGGGTGTACTCGTGACATCAATTATGACAACTTACAGTAATGTTCAACTTATACGTTTTATTCATGCTAACATTACACCCGTTTCCACTTTATTTCCTTGCTATCACGTATTTACTGACCAGATTTACACAGTGGGTGTAGTTTTGATAACAATTCTTTCCACTTACACTAATTCTCATCTTATACATTACTTTTCTGAAAAAATAACACCCGTTTCAACTTTATATTTGACTTAGCACCTACTGACTGGCCTTACCATTATCATGAGCGTCATTTCGCCTTCCCACACAGTTTCAGAAGTGTAGGAGATTATGATATTCCTTGAAACAAGGCTGAAGGCACAACGCAACATTGCACTCGACACACTCGTATCTTGTGTCTTTTCTCTGCGTTGATGGTCTGACTGTCGAGTGCTTACATACATGGCAGCGACGCTGGGGTTTATGACGGTTTGGTTCGGAAGGGATTGCGCTGGGGTAGTGGCGGGCTGCAAGACGTAGGGGAGTCTGAGCAGCACGGGGGGCGCGGGGGCGGTGTGGGGGTCTTTCCTGGGCATGCTTGGCGATTATTTCACGTGCCAGCTCCCTCACAAACCCCTCAAAGGTCTCGGATACTCCGGTGGTCACTGCGTGCAGGTAGTGGGCGTTCAGGACCGTGATGTCGAGCAAGTGGAAAAAGAGTTTCTTGTACCACTTCATCGGTGTCCTGGCACAGTCAGCACTTGAAATCATCGAGTCTGACTGATCAACTTGCCTCATGTTCAGATTATAGGCAAGTACAGACTCTGGTTTCCATACGTTGCGCCTCCTCTCGCTACGGTGATCCACGGAGTCTGTGCGGTGCATCAGGGGGCTGTGAACAGTTGATAGGAGGCAAACTTCCCTGTTGTGGTTCCACAGGGTTGCAAGGATGTTATTGGCCTGGAAGAAAACCACCTCATTCTTGTCAAGTTTCCTCCCTATCTTGACCATATGGCGATGGTTTCTCTTGATTGTACCACAGACTCTGGTGTCGTGTTGGTGGAGGAACCTAGCGAGAAGAGGGCTAGTGTACCAGTTGTCCAGGTACAAAACATGACCACAATGAAGGTACTCTTCTATCATTGTCTTGACCACGGCCCCAGAGAGTCCTATACTCCGATCTTCTATTATATCTGTCTGTGCGCCCGTGTACAAGACTATGTCTTGCACATAACCAGTCTTACAGTCACACATAACAAAGATCTTGAACCCGAAACGGTGTCTCTTGCTGGGTATATACTGCCTAAAGGAAATATTGCCTCTCCACAACACAAGACTCTCGTCTATGACGAGGTCTCTGTAGGGATAAAATGAGGAGTGGAACATTTCCCGTCAATGATCAAATACCAGCCTAATTCTCCTCATTTTATCGGTGTTATTTGCATTGGCTGGATCATCTGCATCAAAAAAGTGGAGGCGGCCGAGAATAAACTGAAATCTATTACGACCCATCACCTTTCCAAAGAAAGGTGTTAGGATGATTGGGTCCGTTGTCCAGTAGGCAGGAATTTGATTTTTCCACACCACACCCATCAAGATTACCAGGGCAAAAAATAGGAACATCTCTGATATAGTCACGGGAAAGTCATACTGTTCTGCATGCTTGCTTGTGGTTCCTAGGCGTTCACTTTCAAGGCGCTGGGATTGTGAAAATATATTTGTCTGTTCTACTATGCGCCCAACAAACGCCTCATCAAAAAACAAGTTGAAAAAATCTAAACATGACGACCCAGCTTTTACACCTGGAGCCGTGCAACCTGACCGCCACTCCTCAGTGAACTGGTGAATGATGGGAGTAAAATTACTCCCATCCTCCCAGTTCCACGTGACACCACCGTCTCCAGCCACGTCACCATTGTCCCCTTCGTCAGGGTGGGGAGGTGAGGGTGGTGGGGGAGGTTGGGGAGGTGGAGAGCGGCGCCTCTCATCACTCGCACTTCTCTTCCCTCTCCCTTTTCCTTTGCCCTTTCCCTTCCCTTTCTTTCCTTTCCCCACATCCTGGGGCTGTGGGGAGGAAGTTTGTGAATATTCAGGGGCGAAAGAAGTGCTGGGGAGTGACTCAACCTCCTCTCCCCTAGGCCTACGAGCACCACGGGCTCGTGCTGCCTCCCTCACACCACTGGCCCCTTCACCCCGCACTACCCCCACACCACTCTCACTTTCACCCCGCGCTGCCGCCACAACACTTTCCCTTTCTCCCAGCAATCCCACCACACCACTTGCTACTTCCCCAGACAAAGTACTTGAACCATACCTTAGGTGTCGTCTCGCCCCACCTTCTGATCCACGTGGTGATATTTTCTCCTTTCCCAACCACTCGGCGATATCACGTCCTAGGCCTCCGTCATCCTCATCATCCTCATCCTCGTCCTGATCAGAATCGTGATGGAGAGATAGCTGTGCACGTGGTTGGGGAGCAGGCTGGCCTTCCCTTGCCTTACGGTATGTCACATACCGCGTTTTTCGGGGCGAAGGGACCTCCTCATCGCTGCTACTTATTTCTTCCTCTGGCTGGACGTAATCGCGATCCACCACATCATCAGCGAGTGGAGAATCACTGTCTCCAGTGAAGGCTTCCAGGACGGATGCAATTTGCTCATCTGAGAGACCTTTCCGCACCATGTCTGACCTGGGTCACTGCTGGCAGGTGAGTGACCGAGACAAGGGCGAGTGCGGGTCACGCGGGGTCTAGGACACTGCCCGCCTGGCGGCAGGTAGGGGAGGCTTGGGTACCCGGGCGAAACGAAAATCTCCCGCGAATTTTGAAAATTGTGGAAATTATGGAGAATCACTGTCTCCAGTGAAGGCTTCCAGGACGGATGCAATTTGCTCATCTGAGAGACCTTTCCGCACCATGTCTGACCTGGGTCACTGCTGGCAGGTGAGTGACCGAGACAAGGGCGAGTGCGGGTCACGCGGGGTCTAGGACACTGCCCGCCTGGCGGCAGGTAGGGGAGGCTTGGGTACCCGGGCGAAACGAAAATCTCCCGCGAATTTTGAAGATTGTGGAAATTATGAACCTTGCAATTGCAGGACGTTGAAGTACGTCCTCGGGACTGGCTGTGACAAAACGTGAGGACGTGGAAGTACGTCCTCGGGACGGCACAGGTTAAACCGTGAGAGAACGTAACTCTGTATTTTCTCTGGGTCTGTGAGACCCATACCTTTGGCTTCCTGTACATAAGCACTGGCTGCCATGATGCTAGCTCAATTTACTAAGCAAACCGAAATTGAGTACTGACTGCTTCGCAAACGAATGCTAATGACACAAGTAAAGAGTACAGACACAAGCTAGTGGTGACCAGTCTTATCTAGTTAACTGACAAAAATAAAACAAAATTTGCAAATAACTGAGAAGACTCAATAATTAACACAATGGGTATGGCAGGTACCCAGTAGCAAATAAAATCGTCTGGCATTACCAAGAATAAACTAGAGTTAAGAACTCTATTGATTGATAAAGCAAAAATTCACTTGCTAAATTAACGGTAAACACCAGTAGACTTGTGCCTATAAACTTTAATGAAAAATACCTAAATATGAACGAGTGAGCACTATCTCGTGAATAGCTTTAGAGCTAGGAGTTAATATCCTGGAATGAGGTGACCAATTGTCACGGGGTTTTTAAAATATCACGGCTGTTTTTAAAAATAAATGCTTAAATATTATTTAATTGATATTAAAGAACAAGGACAATGATTGTCTTGCTAAATCAAGCAACGATTCTCTAAGAACGAGAATTTATAAACTTTCCCGACAGTACACAGCAGAGACTGATCACTCAATTGCTGTTCATTAGTACTGTAGCCTCTGGAGAAAGTTACTTCACCCCTGACAATAAATAACTAATACTAACATCAGGTTCTTGCTGATGCTTAACTCCTAGAAGGCACAACGGATTTTAAGTTTAATACAAGACTGGTCTAAGTACCAGTTATGAAAGGCAAACGTTTATGCAAGCTAGAAGCTATATGGAAAATAAGCTTAATTATGGAGAAATGAAACAAGAGTTTACATTACATTAAGCTCAAGAAAAAGAACTGTTAAATTTATTGATTACAAAAAATAAATTTAACGTTACAATTCAAAATCAAATTAATGAGACCGCACTCACTCACACAAAAGCTAAATCCTTACGCCTAAGAAAGACACCTGAAATAAACTCTTAAGTCTAAGAAAATACAAAAAGGAAATACTAGTCGATGAATGCTTTGTATCACCAAAGGTGGGAGCACTGGGCGACTGCACTAGTGGAGTTTGGGTGCCAGCTGACCTCTCACACTTCTAGCACAGGACCTCTCTCCGTCAGAGCAACAACTGGACTGAGTAAGTCGTGGAAAAAAAGGGGGAGCAGTAGGCCGCATTTTTCTAACGGTCAAGTGAGCGAAATGCGCCCAAAACAAATCGCTCAGCGGAAGTGCTAATGTCTCACACAAAGACGATCATGTATGACAATGCAAAATTGATTTGACAAAGCTTCCGTCCGAATGAGCGGTTAACTGAACGATAAACAGTGAGTTTTCCACTAATAGTTCGTGGCTTCTCACAAAAGGGAAATGTCGCGAATTTGATTCGTGACATTATCTTTAATGCATTTATTCAAATATGTATACAACCTGTTTAAAATGTAATATTACTGGATCATTGCAATTTACTATGAATATTATATGTATACAATATTATAATCAATATTATGTACTAATAGATTAGCATATGTCAATGATGATTGCTGTCGGATGACCTTCAGCGGCGTGGCCGAGCAATGTTATGAGTCCATATTATAATTACAAATCATAATAGATAGATAGATAAATAGATAGATAGACAGCTCCATGCAAGCCTGGGAAAGGGAAATGATCTTGCAAGTTAACTGAGGAAATGTTAACGATACATAGGAAGTAGCAAAGTCAGGGGATGATGTAGGTAGTGTGTCACCGAGATAGCAGGTGAACAAAGCCTAGTGACATACACACATATTCACACACAGGTTTCTGGAACTTTCCAACCACAGTGTAACACACGTGACACGACCCCTGTTTCACCAGAATTTAGGAAGCAGAGGGGCAGAAGGAGGCCAGCATTAGAACCGACAGGTAGTGGAGAGAGTGAACAAGAAAGAGGGGCTGAACTAGACTTACTTATTATATTGTCTCTGTCAGACATACCCTGCTCAACTTAGATTTTCTCTGAAGATAATAAATTAAGATCAACTCACTGTATTCATCTTTAATTCCTACTACAAGAAATCGAGAGTGACAACCAAACAACAAAACTTCTCTACAAGTTACTACAAAGTCTTTTATGACATTATTTGGAGGCAGCGGTGGGATGCTGGTGATGGCAAGATCACAATTGACTTACTCCCAGTTCATGAGCTACGTCAGATAATTAGTCAAGGCATACATAAACATAAATTGAAGCCTTTGTTCTGCAGTAAGGAATTCATGCAATATTATCCATATTTAGAAGCAACACTAACACCAACATCAGTAGTAGTTCATGTACCATTCATAACTGAAGACCTGTTCACAGTATACCAAATACACCCGTTCCCCTATAAAAATAACAACAATTTGGTCATCATCAACATCAACACAGACACCAAACTCATCATGGTCTCCAAGAGACGGAACACTGTCACTTTTGCAAGTTAATCAACGATTGAACGAAAGTGCCGCACATCCTTACATGCTGTTCATCTTTGTCCTGCGTACATTTTCACGTTTCAGCCTACTGATACAGTCCCTTGTGAAATGGCTGTCATCAGAAATAACAATATTCATAATCACTGCAATTTCAATTTTGCTCCAGATAAACTTGTACACCATCAAAGCATCGGACACTCACAGTTTTTTTATTTCACTCTTAACACATCAGTTTACATAGTTTGTCCAGATATACCACCATCTCATACTTCAGCCTCAGGATTATACATAGCGCCAGACTACTGTGCGGTATTTACACCAGCCATGTCTACTTTATCCACCATCAATCACTATGCCATCCTCAATCATACACACAAACATATCCACCCACTGCCTGATACGGACTTAAACATGAGCACAAGTATTAAGTTGACTTCACCTAAGTTTGAAACTATGCAGCTGATCAATGAAACAATGAAGCCCTGGGAAGATTTGAGTTTGAGTATGTTCAACCCATATTATGTGTATAGCCCAGCACCTACTGTCTTTATAATCTTCTGCATTGTATTTGCAGTACTGCTGTTTGCTATCCACAGAATGCATGCAAGAATTGCAAATTTGGAGTCAGTATTTAGTGGGGGGAGAGTTAACATCCAAGTTAACCCCCCTGAATGAAGTGTACATATTTGGTATATAGTATTAATTATATATATATATATATATATATATATATATATATATATATATATATATACACAAAGAAGAATGACCCATGATATAGAAGTATGGCATATCAGTATCATTAACTTTAAATGAAATATTAATAACTCTTACCATAATCTTAATTTTAAACTATTTTTTTTTCCTTGCATGTATGCATTTCACTACAATAACCCACGTACATACTGTATTACAATTAAATAGTTTACCTTTAATGCATTTATTCAAATATGTATACAACTTGTTTAAAATGTAATATTACTGGATCATTGCAATTTACTACGGATATTATATGTATACAATATTATAATCAATATTATGTACTAATAGATTAGCATATGTCAATGATGATTGTTGTCGGAGGACCTTCATCGGCGTGGCCGAGCAATGTTATGAGTCCATATTATAATTACAAATCATAATAGATAGATAGATAAATAGGTAGATAGACAGCTCCATGCAAGCCTGGGAAAGGGAAATGATCTTGCAAGTTAACTGAGGAAATGTTAACGATACATAGGAAGTAGCAAAGTCAGGGGATGATGTAGGTAGTGTGTCAGCGAGATAGCAGGTGAACAAAGCCTAGTGACATACACACATATTCACATACAGGTTTCTGGAACTTTCCAACCACAGTGTAACACACGTGACACGACCCCTGTTTCACCAGAATTTAGGAAGCAGAGAGGCAGAAGGAGGCTAGCATTAGAACTGACAGGTAGTGGAGAGAGTGAACAAGAAAGAGGGGCTGAACTAGACTTACTTATTATATTGTCTCTGTAAGACATACCCTGCTCAACTTAGATTTTCTCTGAAGATAATAAATTAAGATCAACTCACTGTATTCATCTTTAATTCCTACTACAAGAAATCGAGAGTGACAACCAAACAACAAAACTTCTCTACATGTTACTACAAAGTTTTTTATGACAGTAACCCTGGGCGGAAAAGTAAATGAAGAAGCAGAAATAGAGGCACTTCCAGCAAACAATGTTTATATTTTTTCTTACATGTATTGAAAGGCCTGTCCACATTATCAGGGAGGATCCCGTGGTGTTTGAGTATGACAACAAAGAACATGGAAAAACTTAACATAAAGATATAATGAACTAAATCTCCATTCCTGTAGTCGAGTCACTGTTTATAATGAGTTTCATCAAAATGCCTTGCAAATAAAAGTTCCCTGCTATCATACATGTCCACTCATTGTGTAGAAGAACCCATATCCTAACTCTTCTGCATAAAAACCGCCCTTAATGTATTTTATTACGTAGGTCAAATTATTATTTTCTTTGAATAAAACGAGACGAAAGCTGGTAGGAATGCATAAGGACAGATAGATCTTACAAGAAAACTCCAACATTTCCTTGCTGCCAATTTGATCTATTAAGTAATTTCTTCACTGGTCATACTCCCAGAAACTGATGGTAACTTTTCAGTCTTTTTCTCAGTTCGTATTGGTAACCTGTATACTTGGCAGAACAATTACAATAGGTAAAACGTGTGAAGGATCAGAGAACAACACAGCCGCCTGCATTTTGCCATATTACAATAACTCAGCATGGCCTCTTAACTTCCCACCTTTTTCAACTGGACTCTGTGTGTCTCAGGAACACTTTCACATTCTTCTTCAATTATAAGTCTTTCTCGTCAGTCTAATATATATATATATACAGAGAGAGAGAGAGAGAGAGAGAGAGAGAGAGAGAGAGAGAGAGTGAGAGAGAGAGCACCCCGAATAAAAACTCTGTTGTCTGTTGGAAGATTACACTTTTCCGCTTATTATTCAAAAACCATATCTTGTATCAAAATGCCAGCTGTCCCATCGGAAACCTAATAAAATTCCCTTTTAAATGATGGTATAACATGTAGGGATATATTAGTAAACATTCGAGCTATAATGTTGGGAAGTGAGATGAATGTTCCCGAATGTTGAGTCACATCTCCCTAATGTACGTATAGTTTTTTTTTTTTTTTTTTGCTTATCGTGTAGAACAAACATCGGCGAATAGGAATATGTACGTTTTATGGCAAAGTAAATGTGTTTGGGTGGTGAAAATTAGCCTAGAATACACTTTTTTGGGAGCACGTGGCAGGTGGCAGGGGAAGGGGAGAAAGCCGATGTGCCGTGGAATGCAAAACTTATTGAAACTTACCGTGAATGAAAGGGCTAGTTTTCCCTTCAAGGAATCGTTTCTTGGCAGTATTTTGGCACCGAGTTAGTATATTGTTACCAAGTTTTCACCAATGAAAATATTAGTGCGAAACATAAACATGAACAGAAATTAAAAGGACTGATTGAAAACAGGTATTGGAACAAACATATGAGTCCAGATTGCATCATAGACCTGTCACCTAAAGAATTAGATTGGGTTACCCAGTGTGCCTTAGGTTAAGGGTTAATATTTTCTTATACCAAGAAGATAAGCCCATTGCAGGTTGGGAAGTCCTTTTTTCAAATGGAGAAACAATCAAATGAAAACAGATTATTCGTGGCATTTTATATGGGGCAATGTTTAAGAAAAATAACTCTGTTCCTAGATGGTTTGTGAAGGCTTTGGACAAACTGAAAAAAAGATAACTCCCTGCACATAACTACAGCCGATAAAAGCAGTGCTATTGTAGTCATGGACAAATATGACTACAGTGAAAAAGTGAGTGAACTGTTGCATGTACAGTAATACAGTAATGCGTAATGTGTACTCACCCATGACTCGTCGATGATCCAGTTGGCTGCAGTAATCCACCTCCCAACCCACCCAAAACCACTCAACCTCTACTGTAATAATTTTACTAAATGTCTAATACAACTGTATAATGTATAATAAACTTATGTTTACTGAACTAGTACTGTAAGATTTACATGTTACCATTGCTGAAATTATTGTATCCTTGAACTATCCTACATACATTTTTTTTTTTTTTTTTTTTTTTTTGTCGTTTAAAATTTTCCTTCTTTTTCTTTTTTACTGTATTTAGTGTACATGATCACTCACCATCATCACTCTTCACCATCACATCATCCACATCAGATTCAGATTCAGAGGGAGGGCTGGGTGAGGGTGGCAGAACTGTGGGTGATGCAGGCCTATCAACGCGAGTGAATAGGCTGGCTAGGGGTCGAACAGGCCTGATGAGGGAGACTTGTGGAGCAGCCGTTTTTGCTGGAGTACTTGCTGGTGTGGACGTTGATGCATCACTATCTGGGAACCCCACAAATGAACTGGAAGATACAAGTGAAATGTTTGCTGTTTTTGCATGTTTATCCTTCGTGAAAATGTCCCTGATGTTTGACTGTTTGATTGCTACATGATGGCGATCTTGGAAGTCATCATAATGGTTACGAAAATGCAACAGTTCATTAGCTGCATAGGCTGGATTTCTCTCCATGCATCAGATGACCTTTCGAAATGATTCATCAGCATCCTTCCACGAACATACTCCTTCCACCTCTTCCTCATCGCTTAACTCCACCTCTTCCACATTTTTGTTATAAGGCAAAAGAACACTGTCGATGATTTCATGGTCAGACAGAACTTTTTCTCTCGGGGTTTCCTTGTCTGCATCTAGCCATTTATGTAGTTTAGCTGGTTCAAGTTGGCAGAATGGATGGCACCTAAGAGCTTCAACGATGATATCCTTGATCGTCTGATGCTCTGGCTTTTCCTCCCTCTCGTCAGGTTGCAAGGCTATGGCTTCAGTATCTGGCCTCAGGTCCTTCCGCGCCTTAACTAGAGTTGTCTTGGCAGTCTTCCTTCAAGAATCAACCAGGACAAATATACACTCCTTCAAGGTGAAAGATTTTGGGAATTCCAGCATAACACCAGTGAAGTTCACACATTTATGAGAGTAGATTTTTCTGTAGTTCGATGTTACTGCCTGGATTATGCCCTAGTCCTGTGGCTGAATTAATGAAGTGATGTTAGGGACTAGATACATAGCCATAATGTTCTCATTAACCAGCTCTTTTGGCTCAAGATGGGCCCGACAATTTTCAAGGAACAGAATGACCTTTGAATCCTCGGGAAGTCCTCTTTTCCTCAGGTGCTGTTTGACTTGGGACATGAAATGATGGTGGAACTAATTAATAAATATGTATCTTGTCATCCAAGCACTCGTTTGGGACTCATACTCAACAGGGAACTGGACTAGCCCCTTAAAAGCTTGGGATGACTTAAATTTCCCAGTCACCAGAGGCCTAAGTTTATATATTCCTGCAGCATTGGAACACAGCAGGACAATCACTCTCTTTATTTTTCTTGAATCCAGAGGCTACTGTTTCAGATGGCCCTGCCAACGTCTTCTCAGGCATCATGCGAAAAAAGAGAGAAGTCTCTTCAGCGTTGTAACAAAGTTCGGCATCGAAGTTGTGCTCCACTAGAAATTCACAAAATTTCTCTTTGAAATTCTCGGCTGCATTCTTATCAGCCGACCTTTTCTCACCACATTTCTTGAGCTTCCTAATGTCGTGGCGTTTCTTAAAATGATGTAGCATAAGGTGAAAGGACACTGCTCTTGTATCCCCATTTGTTCATAAAAATCACGTGCCTTTTCAGTGAGGAGAGGTCCAGTGACGGCACAACCCTTCACTCTTTTCCCCCCAAACCATTTGTATAGCACAGTATCCAACTCTTCAAACTTCGCTGTCTTAAGTGTACATCCGTTTTCTTTACTTTGAGCGACATCAGACCGTGTAACATATTTCAAACGCTTGTCTTTTTGCTTGCATATGTCATAAAAAGTACTGGACCCGACGTTGTACTCATGCATCAAGTCACTCATGTGGGCACCTTTCTCTAGTCTCTTTCAGATGTCTGTTTTCTGTTTCAGCATCAGTACCACTCTCTTAGGCTTGGGCATACTCTTATCGGAAGATGTACCAGGCGCCATGGCTGATACTCCACCAAGTATTATGGAAGATTGCGTTAAAACAGAGATGTGTACTGGTGTTTACAATGTTAAACCTCAAAACAATGATTGTGACTGCAGTGCTGCACTCTGGCGGCGAAGGAATGAAAGCATTCAGGCAGGATGGTTGCACAGTGAATTTGAAATGCCGGTTAGGTCCTGGATTTTCCCCGGTTGATCAATTTTAAAATGTTTCTTTAAATTGTCCAGCTTAGGGCCAATGCCGGTTTATTGGCTCCCAGATAATTGAGGTTCTACTGTGTATATATACATACATATCTATTTCTTTCTCTCTCTCTCTCTCTCCTCTCTCTCTCTCTCTCTCTCTCTCTCTCTCTCTCTCTCTCTATGTATATATATATATATATATATATATATATATATATATATACTGTATATATATATATATATATTACTTTTGTCCATAACAACAGCGCTGCTTTTATCAGCTGTAGTTATGTGCAGGGAGTCATTTTTTTTTTTTTTTTCTTTTTAATCTGGCAGAGGCCTTCACAAACCTTCTAGGAACAGAGCTGTTATTTTTCTAAAACACTGCCCCATATATTATGCCACGAATAATCTCACTATTTTCATTTGATTGTTTTTCCATTTGAAACAAGGACTTCCCAAGCAGCACTGGGTTTATCTCCTTGCTGTAAGAAAATGATAACCCATAACCTAAGGCACACTGGGTATCCTGATGTAATTCTTTAGATGACAGGTTTATGATGCAATCTGGATTCATATATTTCTTCCAATAGCTGTTTTCAATCAGTCCTTTTAATTTCTGTTCATGTTTACATTTCCCACTTTTAGTTTCATTGGTGAGCACTTGACAACAGCGGGAGAAAACTATGTGCTGATTTTCTGGTGCTAGTATGTTCCTAATGCACTGTTTCTTGGTGTCTGAAATCTTAAATTTCCTGTTTGTTTCCTCCCTAGTGTTGGCAAGGGATCTTGTTAGGGTAAGCTTCCCATAATTTCCAAATGGCTGTTTGTCCACGTTGATGAGTCGATCGGGCAGAAGAAACTTAGGTATTTCTTGCTCCTCTAGGCACTTCTTAACCCCTCAAGACTGATGCCGCATGATCATGCTTTTGTGTAATTTGACATGCCAGCCTATCCTGCATGATCGATAAAGGCTCACAAATAACTGGGGGAGGGTAACTCGGCCCCTTTGGTGACATATATAGGACCAGACCAATGAGAGTTAGAGTGTCTGGGATAGTATGGCGTGATTGGCCTCCTAAGGTGGGGGAGAAGGACCCCCCCACCACCACCGTCACTTTACCTCCCTCAGCCACATTGCATCATCTCCACACTGTCCCCTCCCAACCCACCACACCCCAACATACCCCCTACAGCGGTGTGTGTGCATAGCAACCCTTCTCCCCTCTCCCTCCTCCCCCTCCCTCCTCCCGTATCCCTCCATCCTCCTCCCCCCTCCAGTCATACATACTCCACCTCCACTTTTTGCCTGGCTTGTTTTGTTGCTATGGACATATGCCACACTGACACTTCATGCCTAGGGAACACTTCACATTGACATTCGTTATGTATATATAATTATTTACTGTCAATAATGCATTTTCTGCACATTTTCCATTTTCGCCCATGGGGGATTGGTATCTTTTTTGCATTTTTGACGGGTGATTGTGCGATAACTATTTTGTCAAACTGGGTGAAACATACATTTTCAGGTGTGTAAATTCGGTCTCTTGAAATGTGGAAGAAAAATTTATATCTTGGTGAAAGTCAAAAAATCGACCCTGTTTTGCAGCTGGAGGGACAGACCAGCTGAGTGAATTGCGTACTTTAAGGGTTAAGGAACTGCAACATCTGCTTTGCTCAGTGTGCACGCAATGATGAAGAATGGAAGTCTTGACATAGAACTCGAAGACTGGGATTTGACTCATGGAAAGCATTGAAGGCATATGTGGTATCCATATTTGAATAAACTTCACTTCACCGTGAAGATATGTATGGAAAAAAAAAAAAACAGGAGAAATGAGTGACAGTGATAGTTTCATATATTACATATTCCAGACAGAGTGATACAGAAACGTCAAGGGTAGAGGTCTTTTATGCACACCAGCAGCTAGGAGTGGCACATATAACAATAGATGACATGATTTATAAACTGATCGATACTCAGAACAATAGGTGCCTGACTTTTTAAAATAGGGATTCACCTGACAAAAGGGATAATTACTGCCTCTTAACTGGTGCACACCTGCAGCAGGGAGTGGCACAAAGAACAAACGATGACCAGAATTAAAAGGGAGTGATGCACAGAACAATAGGTACATGACTTTTTACCTTAGAGATGCATTTTACTAAAGGAGGGTAAATAATGCGGCTTAACTTAAGGCATACTGTACAGGATTAATGCTAGGTGTGTCCCACACAGGTGTGACTGTACTATCAGGAGACAATAAGGAACTATCAGCTGTTACTCTGGGAGGTAGTGCTTTAACCCGCCCCGTCCCGGCCACTTTTCGACCACTGGTACCCCCCAATCCCGGGCAATTTTCGACCTTTTTTTTTTTTGCTAAAACTTTCGCTTTTGGTGAGAAACATCGAAAATTCATAGAGAAATCGGTCACCTGAGGTTTAAAATACTCATTACAGGTAGGAGAGCCTCCTTACTTTACTGGGTTTTCTATCAGGCTGGCACCAAAGAAAACGAGTTCTATGGGAGGATAACTGTTTCACACCACTCATAAACGGTATTTATTTATTTACTGTTACGAATTTATATGTAGTACAAAAGTATATTGGTTTTCAAGCAGTAATATAGGCATTATAAGCATTGTTTCACTCACTAATACCTGACCTTTTTTTGCCACATTACCTGATCATCATTTCTAACTGTTTCTTCCTCTAATGCTATGTAAAGTTTGTCCTCCACATTGTCATTGATTGGGGAATCACTCTGGCCCTGAATTTCGTACCGTGGCATGACATGGCTATACTGGCCAGGTCACTGATAACAGGTGAATTGCTGAGAAAAGGGCATGCAGGGGGGGGAGGAGGTCATGCTGGGTAAGGCATTGTCTCTGCCTGGCATCTTGTTGAGGCAGGTGTCCCGTGTATAAGTACCAAAAATGACTCGCGAAAATTGAAAATTGTGGAAATTATGAACCTTGCAATTGCAGGACGTTGAAGTACGTCCTCGGGATTAGCTGTGACAAAACGTGAGGACGTGGAAGTACGTCCTCGGGACGGCACGGGTTAAAATTAATTCAGTTAACAACTTATCACACTGAAAATTACCATAGCTCATGTTTACATTTTTTTCATATGTGCCAGAAATTAGGCAAGATTCTATCACATTTCTTTCATCAAAGGTTTTTGATCTTGCTTGAATTTTAGAGCCTACCCAATCAGTATGGTGATCACTGAATGCTTTGTGCTGAAATAAACCACTCCTGTGTTGGGCTGTACTTGCATTGTATTTATGTTGTGAGATCCTAGTTTCCAAATAATTTCCAGACTGTTCTATGTAAAATTTGTTACAGCTTTTACATGGGATTTTGTAAACAACACCTTAAGAACTTTATGAGTTGTTCTTGATTTTTTTTTTTTTTTATTGTGTTCTCATATTTGAATACTACTTGTACACACACAAAAAAAACTATCGTTACACCTTCTGCGCGATATAAAATGACACACAAATGAAGGTTTTTGATAACAGCCTCCTCCATTGGTATCCCTGCGTGTGTTTGTTGCATATTTATTATAAGCTATATCCATTGCTTCTCCCATGCATATTTCTACCTCGTCCTATTTGGCAACTCACCCACTGTCAGGCTTACCAACCCTAGCGAGACAGCCAGGTTGTTCAGTATGAAACACATCGGACCCCCCTGTAACGATAGTTTTTTTGCTGTGCATTAAGTTTCTTCAGTATGTGAACAACATCAAGAAAATTATCATGGAAGAGGAGGACAAGCGTTATTTTAATATTGTGGCGATCTGGCTTACTAGCCACTTCATACACTGATACATTTGACGTCATTAGGGTCTTTCCTCGTAAATGCACAGTGATGCATCATTTTTTGCGGCGTCATAGCTTTCCTGGCTCAAATTAAAAGTAATAAGTTGGCAACAGTGGGTGCCAATACATATATATATATATATATATATATATATATATATATATTGTTACGGAACAGACTAAAATCACTACTGTCCCACAAAGTCCAGGTTCAAAACAAAAGAGGTAAAATTACAAGTTAAAGTTTAATGCTCAAACTAACAACTAAACATTCAGGACTCATAAGGATAATGTAATGGCAAAAACAAGTTAAATATATGGTTAACTGCAATAGCCTCTATTAACACGAAATTAGCAAGAGTAAATTTATCTAAGTCAGCCCTGATAAAATGAGAAAACCGGATAATACTCAGTGAATGCAAGATATATTATTACAGATACAAAATATTATTACCACTGGCTGACAATATGAATTACAAAAACTTTACTAGGCCTAAGAATCAACACCTTATGCTATACAGTACAAGAACAAAATGTAATAACATTTATACTCAACTTACACAGCTGCTAGATGGCTGGAGACTTCCTGAGCACTCACAATAATAACAACTGTACAGGGGAGGACAGAGATGTGAGCAAAATGAGGAGTAGATCTAAGTGGCCATTAATGCAGAGACTGAGCTCATTACATAGGGGCCGGCAGAGCTTGATACAACTTGTAAGAAGGACGCGCAAATGAAGCCATAGGGGACAAAGAGTTGACACTCCTGCTCTGAACAACAGAAAGAACGACTTACTCTACTATAAGGGTAGAAGGGGGGAGTGAGGTAGAACACGCTCGTGAACAAACATGCGGCATAATGTACGTTAGAATTATACAAAGGATGATGAAATCATAGGCTATGTAACACCTCCCCACAAAGAAAAAGAAATTTACAAAGGAAATTTCTTATTACTCTAAAAGAATCTGTCTAAAGTCTAGATAAGCAATCTGCAATAACATTTTCTTTCCCCTTGACATGTTGTATGTCTAATGAATACTCCTGAAGAAGTAGACTCCATCTTGTCAATCTCTGATTTTTATCTTTAAACTTACTAAGGAATTTCAGTGGGTTATGATCGGTATAAATGACTATGGGGTCAAAACCAGAACACAAATAAAATGAAAAATGCTGTAAACCCAAAATCAAGGCCAAAAGCTCTTTCTCAATAGTTGAGTAGTTCTTTTGAGGTGGAGTGAACTTCTTACTGTAATAAGATACAGGGTGTTCAATACCCTGATCATCCTCTTGCAGCAAAACAGCCCCAGCTCCTGTATCACTTGCGTCAACTTAATAGGATAGCTTTAAGTTTGTTGAAAGAGGATTCACAGTTATCGGTCCAGACAAATTTAACTCCCTTTTTCAGTAGGTCTGTAAGTGGTGATACAAGAATTGAAAAGTTAAGAACAAATCTCCTGTAATAACCTACCATTCCCAAAAATCTTTGTAGCTCTTTCCTAGTTTTAGGTCTGGGAAGATCACTTATAACCTGAACCTTAGCTCCTGGTGGTGCAACATGTCCATCACCAATTACGTACCCAAGGTACTGAACTTTAGCTTGACCAAACTCATACTTTGATAAATTAGCTACAAGATTAGCATGAACCAAACGCTCAAGAAATTTACTGACATGGCATAGGTGATCTTTCCAGTTGTCACTGAAGATTAATACATCATCAATATAAACAACACACCCTGCCAAACCCTCTGTTACAACATTCATGAGCTTCTGAAATGTGGCTGGTGCATTCTTCATGCCATATGGCATTACCGAACATGCAAAAGTCTTTCCTAGTGTTACAAAACATGAGATCTCCCTAGCACTTTCAGTCATAGGTACTTGCCAGTATCCCTTTAACAAATCAAACTTACTTATGTACCTATCCTTTCCGATCTTGTCTATGCAATCCTCCACACGAGGGAGAGGGTAAGTGTCTGTTTTGGTTATCTGATTAACACGTCTGTAGTCGATGCAAAGCCGCTGTGACCCACCTGGCTTAGGGACTAGAGTGACAGGAGAACTCCACTCGCTCTGACAGGGCTCAATCATCTTGTGGTCCAACAGGTAGCCAAGCTCCTTCTGGATGAGAGGAACTTTCACTGGGTTCACACGGTAAGGAGGCAGTTTAATTGGCTTTGCGTCTCCAACATCGACATCATGCATCAACACAGTGGTTCTTCCTGGAGTGGCACGGAACACTTGCGGGTACTCCTGCAGTAATGCCGAAAACTCTTGCCCTTCCTCGGGAGCTAGATGAGAAAGCTTAGTCTGGAGATCATTCATGATATCAGGATTCTTCCCCAAACTATCACTCAGGCTCATGCTGCATGAGAGAACTTCACTTGCAGACTCTGGTGGAACAGCTACAGTGCAGACTGGGTTATTTTCGTCCCGCCTGTGATATAACTTTAGCATGTTGATGTGACAAAGTTGCTTGTTCTTTCTACGATCTGGTGTGGCGATGATATAGTTGACATCACTGAGTTTCTTCTCCACGAAATAAGGACCACTAAACTTGGCTTGAAGAGGTTGCCCATGCACTGGTAGCAGAATCAAAACCTGATCTCCTGGCTGAAAGTGGCGTAACCTGGACTTCTTATCATACCAAGTCTTCATCTTCTCCTGAGCAGCTCCTAAATTCTCTCTCGCCAGCTGTAAAGCAGTGGACAGCCGTTCTTTGAACTTCATCACATACTCCAGCAGGTTGACGTCATCTTCCTCCGACAGCCAGCATTCCTTGAGTAACTTAAGGGGTCCTCTTACTTCATGGCCAAACAGTAGTTCAAAGGGTGAGAAGCCCAGTGATTCATTTGGAGATTCTCTTGCGGCAAATACAGCGAATGGAAGACCTTTATCCCAGTCTTTCTGATGTTCCAAACAGTATTTCTTGAGCATCGATTTGAGTGTTTGATGATATCTCTCCAACGCTCCTTGGGTCTGGGGATGGTAAGCTAAAGACGTGATCTGGGTGATCCCCAACTCTTTCAGAGACTGCTTGAAAACATTTGACATGAAATTACTTCCCCGGTCTGACTGTACCTCCTTGGGCAGACCAAACTTTGTGAAGAACCCTAGCATTTCCTTAACCACGTTCTTTGCTGAGATATTTCTAAGTGGAATGGCTTCAGGATAACGAGTAGCCATATCAATCAGGGTCAACACATAAGAAAATCCTGAAGAAGTCTTAGGAAGAGGGCCCACAATATCCACCAACACACGGGAGAATGGCGCCTCAAAAGGAGGAATGGGAACTAGAGGTGCAACCTTTTCGGTCTGATTACACTTCCCCACAACTTGACAGGTGTGACAAGACTTACAATACCAGGAAACATCCCTGAAGATACCTGGCCAGTAGAAGTGTTTCAAAATGCATGCCACAGTCTTCCTCACTCCAAGGTGTCCTGCCAAACTGGAATCATGAGCCACTCTAATAATATCCTGCCTACAAACACGAGGGATGACAACTTGATGTACAACCTCCCATTCACAGTCGGCTGATGCTGTTGGGGGTCTCCACTTCCTCATAAGTACTCCTGACTTTATATAATAACAAGTAGAAACACCGGCTGACTCTTCCTCACTGCAAGCAGAGTTAGCTAGACCTTTCAACTCAGGGTCAGCAACCTGCAACTCAACCAACTCTTGACGAGACAAATTATCAACACTACGAGGTACTGCCTCATCTGGTGAGTGGTCCAAATTAGCAAGAAAAGTGTCAGCTAGGATAACATCATCATCATCATTATCCTCTAAGTCACCTGTAACTTTAGACTTAGCCCTAGTGACAGCACATGCAGAGAACACATCAGGGACATCACAATCCTGGGCCGCAGCCACTGGCTCAATAGACAACTGAGGAGCTGGACACACTTGACTTCCACTAATATCATTTCCAAGTAAGAAAGTTACACCTGACATTGGGAGTGTCTCAACCAACCCAACCATAACAGAACCATTAACAAAACCAGACTCTAAATTCACTCTGCACAGAGGGACAGAGAAGCAATTATTCCCTACACCTTGTAAGATTACAGTTTCATCAGAGGAATTAACATTAGAGCCTAGAACACTGGTCAGCATAAGGGATTGGCAAGCACCTGTATCACGATATATTTTACCTGATTTCCTGTCATTACTGTCCAGAGGACTGACAAAACTATCAGACAGGAAATTAGCACATGAACTCTTGAGAGTGTCACCCACGTTACTGCTCAAAAGAGGAGCTTCATCATGAGGATTTAATTTACCCCTCAAAGCAGGTTCAGTTAACTCAGTTAAAGAATTCTGGGAACTCTCAAGGGTGGACACTAGACCAATTGACTGAATATTTGAAGACTCCTTTTTGTTCACATCACGCTGTCTCCTGAAACATTTCTCCGTAGTATGACCAAGCTTACTACAATAAGTACATTTACTTTTCTGAAATCTAGAGGTGGAGCTGGTATTTACTTCCTGAGAAACATCATCTTTATTCACTTTCCTGTTACCTGTACTCTGAGTAGAGGCAACGTACTTACTCTCAACTTTCCTTTTTTCTCTAGAATATCTCTTGTGAGTGAGAACATATTCATCAGCTAAAACTGCAGCATCAGACAAATTATGTATTCTTCTCTCATCAAGATATAGGCTCACATCATTATTAATACACCTTTTGAAGTCCTCCAGCAAAATCATCTGCTTAAATTTACCAAAATCAGAATCCACATTCTTAGAATTTAACCACTACTCTAACAGATCTTCTTTGATTTTTGCATGCTCAACATGGGATTGCTTATCTTGCTTATAAGTTGTCCTAAATTTTACTCTATAGGCTTCAGGAACAAGCTCATAGGCCTTAAGAATCAAGCTCTTAACTACATCATAATTATCAGATTGATCCTGAGGCAAAGATGCATAGGTTACTTGAGCTTTACCAGTGAGAACAGTTTGAAGGAGTACTGGCCAATACTTTTTGGGCCAATTAAAACCTGTAGCTACCCTCTCAAACAACTGAAAATACTTTGTTAAATCAGATTCATTAAAAGGAGAGACAAGTTTAACATTTTTAGCCACATCAAAATCATCAGAGATAGATGATCCAGTTCCACCTTGTTTCATGCGATACTCATGGTCTGCCTGAATCCTAGCAAGTTCAATTTGTGCCTGAGCCTGTGCCTCCTGAATACGAGCATTTGCCTGAAATTCAGCCTCCTTAGCACGAGCCTCCTGCAGGGCTAGCTGTAACTTAGCTAATTCAATCTGCGTTTGCTCATTTGGAGGCGTTACATTAAACAAGCTTTCATTAATCATGTCAACAATTTGATCTTTAGAATGATGAGAGCGAACAGCAATTCCCAATTGTTGAGCAACAAGCTTAAGTTCATTCTTTGTTCTGTTTTCTACATCCAACACTGTTTGCACATTTGACAAAAAATCTTTGGCTTCATCAAGCGTAGTAATAGTAGACATCATGAATAAATCACAGTCACAAAATATCAAGCAATATCCTTATGATAATATCCTGAATATCTTGATAAGAGGTCGCCGAATTTATGTTACGGAACAGACTAAAATCACTACTGTCCCGCAAAGTCCAGGTTCAAAACAAAAGAGTTAGGTAAAATTACAAGTTAAAGTTTAATGCTCAAACTAACAACTAAACATTCAGGACTCATAAGGATAATGTAATGGCAAAAACAGGTGAAATATATGGTTAACTGCAATAGCCTCTATTAACACGAAATTAGCAAGAGTAAATTTATCTAAGTCAGCCCTGATAAAATGAGAAAACCGGATAATACTCAGTGAATGCAAGATATATTATTACAGATACAAAATGTTATTACCACTGGCTGACAATATGAATTACAAAAACTTTACTAGGCCTAAGAATCAACACCTTATGCTATACAGTACAAGAACAAAATGTAATAACACTTATACTCAAATTACACAGCTGCTAGATGGCTGGAGACTTCCTGAGCACTCACAATAATAACAACTGTACAGGGGAGGACAAAGATGTGAGCAAAATGATGAGTAGATCTAAGTGGCCATTAATGCCGAGACTGAGCTCATTATATAGGGGCAGGTAGAGCTTGATAATATATATATATATATATATATATATATATATATATATATATATATATATATATATATATATATATATATACAGAGATACAGAGAGAGATGATAGATATATAGATAGATACATGGATAGAGCAATTTATTTAGCATGCTTCATATTTTTTTTCATTAAAAAATCACTGTCGTTAACAATGTTAGTTGTTTATCTTCTTCGGTACCACCAGTTGATGTTATTTCTGTGCACCTGTACGGAAGATGATTTATAACCCCATGGTCCTGCTTACTGTCCATTTACACCTGTTTACAATATCAGTCAAATATAATCCACTCTCAGTCATTTAAAAGTACACTGGTCTGTCCACTGTTAATGTATTTCCTAATGCTTACTATCATCATTATCATTATGTATCCTGTTGAACAAATTTTATATTTGTACAGTCCAGATTGTGTTTGTTCGAACTTCGTCATCCACTTTCATGATGCCAATGTGGTGGTGTCATCCAGACTGGACTTCATACCGTGTTAAACCACTCCTCACATCAGCTGGTGGAGAGTGGTCAAAGATAGCGCTCCTTAACCCAGTGGCTGTTGTACTTAGTTGAAAGGGACCCTTTGCCTGTGCGGCTATCTCGCCAAAGCTCAGCTCTCGCAAAACAACATGAAATATACATCAGTGTACTCGCCGTATTTCTCTGTAACCTCTGGTAAACATTTTCTTTTTCTAAAACGCTGTGGTAATGGTGAAGTTGTGAACAGATATTAGAGAAGTTGGTGACATAAAGCATCCTACATTAACCGAGTGCGAGGGAAAACGGAGCATCAGAGCGGACCCTAAAATAAACTGAATACACCGATACAAATGTAAACCACATCGGGAAATGGGTGTACTGATAAAGTACATGGCTGATGTGAACCGTGGAATATAAGAACAATATGTGGATAAGGATATGTCATGGATATGAGTGACAGGGTGATGTTCTAGTCACACCTACTCATCAGCATAACTGTGCACTTGATAATAGCTTGCTAAAATGCCCTTGTATGTTCACAGATTACCTAGCTAGTGACACTAAGAATTTGTCATGTGTGTGTGTGTGTGTGTGTGTGTGTGTGTGTGTGTGTGTGTGTGTGTGTGTGTTTCCTGACCAGCCTCTAAAGTGTGTAAGTCGGTGCAAACACAAACCATTGGGGGAAAAGGGGGAGTGCTGATGAAAAAGCTCATGTGTACTGTGAAAAACAAGAGAAAAGACCACTGGCTACACCACGCCCCTCATGCAAGACGTCCATGCCCTGACACACACACACACACACACACACACACACACACACACACACAAGAAAAATACGTGGATATGGGTATGGAAAAAAATCATAGGGGGAGAAAAGGGGTGAACTGATGAAGAGAGAGAGAGAGAGAGAGAGAGAGAGAGAGAGAGAGAACACCGGTGGAAGATAGGAGACAAAGACGGGGCTCGGTCAGGTCACCAATGGGCAGGTGAGGATAAGGGATAAACGGACGAAAGCAGGGCTGCCGGAAATCAAGTCTGTAGAGTGAATTGCACTTATTTCCTTTGTCTAATAAATCTATTTCCATACTCATGAGATGTGGTTATAGAGGATGACTAACAATCTGTGGTCGGATGAGGTCGAGGAAGCTTATCTATCTATCTATCTATCTATTGCCAGACGCCTCAATCCCGTTTGGGGTGGCCACAAACAAATCGCCTCCAAGTCGCCCTGTCCCCCGCCATTTAACTGCCCTGCTCCCAACTCACCCCCCCCTCTCTCATATACCTCTTCACCCCATCCCTCCATCTCATCCTCGGCCTCCCCCTCCCTCTTCCCCCCTCCACCTCACTCACATACACTCTCTTCGTCAGTCTTTCACCCTCCACCCTCTCCACATGGCCAAACCACCTCAGTGTGTTCCTCATAACGCTTCCTATCACATCCACACCACAACGCTCCTTTATATCCTCATTCGTCAGCCTGTCTCTCCACGTAACTCCACAGGCTCCTCTTAAATAACTCATTTCCACTGCTCTCACTCTTGACTTGTGTCCTTCCAACAATGTCCAAGCTTCACTTCCGTACGTTAGAGTTGGTATCACAATACTGTCATGTAGTAACTTTTTCACTTCCATGCTCACTTCCCTGTTTCTTATCACTGCTTTTAAAGAACCAGCAACCTTTCTTCCCTGCTGTACCCTTTCAAGCTCTTCACCCTCCAAACCTCCATCCTTACTCATCACACTACCCAAGTACTTAAACGTACTCACATTTTCCAATTCCTCACCATCAAACCTCGCTGTACATTCACTAACTTCACCTCTCTCAAAGACCATCACTTTACTCTTCCCTACATTCACTTTTAGATTCCGTTTCTTACACACTCTCTTAAACTCATCCACCAAGCCTTGCAGCTCCCCTTCGTCTTCACTCAACAACACAGTATCATCTGCAAACAACAGTACAGGGAGTTTCCAAACACTATCCTCTCTCACCAGGGCCACTCCAACATCCACTACCCCACCCCGCACCTCCCCCATCTCCCCATCCATGTACAGACTGAACAACCATGGAGACATGACACATCCCTGTTTCAAACTAACTTTCAAAGAGAAAAATTCACTAAGTTCACCATCCACACGCACTGCAGCCTTCGCACCGTCGTACATACTCTTCACAGCATTCAACAATTTTCCATCTACTCCATATATTCTTAACACTTTCCACAATCCTTGTCTATCCACCCTGTCATAAGCTTTCTCCAAATCCGAGGAAGCCTAATGTTCAAATATTGTGCATGATGTATCGGGGTTGTCACTTTAGCAGGGTTAAGTTTGAGATTTCCTGCATTCCTTGCATTCCTTTGACATTGTATAGTACGGAAGACATGGATATGGATGAAAGAGTTATGTTCAAGCCATATAGGCACACATACATATGGATGGGATAACAGCTGGCTAAAATGCTGTCATTTTTATACTGTGGTGCTTATATAAGGGTGGTTTCAATAAAGCGGGGTCAAGGTTCAGGTAAATTATCCTGCCTTTCTCAGATTCATTTGAAACTGTACAGTACTGAATGTAATAAGCATGGATATGGATTACAGGGTTGTGGTCAAGTCATATAGACACATAACTGTACATGGAATAATAGTTAGCTGGAAATTGCGAATAAAAAATATAACACAGAACATAATATGTGTTGGAACAGTATTCCAAGTAAAACATAAAACTGGCATACAGACTTGTAGTAAATAAGTTAGCACAAAATGGGGCATGATAACATGAATTACAAAATATAACAAAACTGAATAGTATGGCAAACATATCAGTGACTTACAGACCTGTAGTATATAATTTGGTAGGTGGTGGTGACCATCATCCACTCATTTGATGGAGTGCTGCCTACTATTTCCTTAGCCTTTATCATTCTTTTTCTGTGCCTGCCCTCCTCTCTTCCTATTTCTCTCATTTTTCTTGTAATTTCTTATTGTTTTTCTTTCCTTTACAGGTGGCTTTAAGTTGAGTGACAAGCCTAATCGTTTCCAGTAAGCCAAGAAACCATTTACAACGCTAGGTGGTAACCATATAACCAAACTATACGTGCTCCCTACGTGTCGGTAAGTGGGTTGGTTGAGGATTAGTGCCCTCTCCCCGTAAAACAACTAAACCAAAGTCAAATGGCCACCCCTTATGGGATTATGGCGTCTGGCAATAGACAGATAGGTAAGGAAGGCCTGTAAAGAAAGTACTATTGATAATAAAAATTACAAAACATGAAATTGAATAGTATGACAAATATACAGATAACTTACAGACTTGTAGTACATAAATTAGCATAAAAAGGACATGGAAAGAAAGTACTACTGATTCACGAGTATATTATAATATTACACGAGTTTATTATAATGTACTGTACAATATATGAAAAGACAGTACAGTGTGTGTGTGTGTGTGTGTGTGTGTGTGTGTGTGTGTGTGTGTGCATACAAGTGTCGTATAGCTGGGTAAGAATCTGGGTAAAGACAGGAGAAATGATGGATGGGAAGGAATGAGGGATGATGCTTTGAGTTTCCTCCCCCTCCCCCCGAACTCAAAACATCACCCCTCTTTCCTTCCCATCCATCCTTTCTCCTCTCTTCACCAGATTCCTACCCACCTATACAACACTTGTATATATACACACACACACTGTCACGGGGTTTTTAAGATTATTCAATATTGAAGGATGATTTCCAATAATACTGATAGCAGGGACAATGAAATGTCTTGTTAAAATCAAGCAATGATTACTTTATGCTGGCTTGCTTCGCTCGATTCTCTAAGAACGAGAATTTATAAACTTTCTCAATAGTACACAGCAAAGACTAATTCCTCACAATTGCTGTTTATTGGTACTGTTAGCCTCTGGAGAAAGTGACTTCAACCCTGACAATAAATAACTAATACTATTAATGATACCAGGGTCTTGCTGTTGCGTTAACTCCTAGAAAGCACAACGGATGTTAAGCTTAATACAACAAGACTGGCCCAAGTACCAGTTATGAATAGTAAATGCGTTTATGCAAGCTAGGTGCTATAACTAGAATAAGCTTAATTATGGAGAAATGAAACACGAGTTTACATTACATTAAGCTCAAAGAAAAAGAACTGTTAAATTTATTAATTACAAAGGAATAAATTTAACGTTACATTTCAAAGTGAATTCAAATAAAGAGATCGCACTCACTCACTCAAAAGCTAAATTCTTAAACCTGGGAAAACATGCGGCGCAGCCAGCCGGCATGTGAGGGAACAGCACCTTAACTAAACTCTTAAGTCTAGGAAAACGAAAAGAAAATACTGGTGAAAGAGTGGACTAGCGGTGACTGGGCGTCATTACTGAGGAAGAACACTGCACTCGCTGTCTCTCGCCAATTACAGCTATGTGGAAATACGGCGATGGTGGGATCTAGGTATCGTTGAGGAAGGACACTGCCACACACAATCTACTTCCGTGGTGCTCAAATCTTGACTGACTAACTCGTAGGAAAGAAGGGAGCGCTATGGCCGCATTTCTAACGGCTAGAATGAGCGAAACACGCCCAAAACAAATCACTCAGGGGAAGCGCTAATGCCTTGCACAAAGACGATCACTTATGACAGTGAAAAATTGATTTGAAAAGATTATCGACCGAATGAGCGGTTAACTGAAAGATAAAGTGGGATTCCACTAGAGTTCGTGGTTTCCCACAAAAGCCAATGTCACTAGCCGACTCGTGACATTACACCCCATGAAAATCAAATCTTTTTTTCTTCAGAAGAAAGATTTCAATATACATACATATAATTCCTAACTCAGTCACACAAGATTCACACTGTGGTGTGTGTGTGCTATCCTGCTACAGGAGAAAGTCGCAGTCACCAGTGAGCGAAAAAACCTCGTATATACGTTAATAGACGCAAGCTTGAGGGATAAATTCTGTGACGATGGTGAAAAATCCTGTACTCAGGTCGAACTGAGCAAAAAGTTCGCTACATTTACGTTAACAACTAATTGTTATGTAGCGTAATGTATGTAATACATGGTGTAGGTGTGACAGTTGTGGTGTAACTGTACCTACATGTAAAATCATGTAGTACAAATTTATAGTAAATAATGACAACGAGGCAGAAGAGAGGCGACAGCATGTGACAGGGACGACCAGCTAATCTGCACGGCAATGCTGCACCCACCAGCTGCACCTGCGAAAACAATCAAGGTGGAGCATCAATTCTCTGTCTCTGCCTAGCAATCAGTACTTATGTTACAAAAAATACACTATTTACATTATTAACTAGGAAACGTAGGCGTGAGGGTTCTTAGCGGGGAAGCTCTAACCTGGCATGCACCTTGCTCAATATGCGGCGCACCCGGCCGGCATGTGAGGGTTCAGCACCTTAACAACATCCCATCACCCAGTCCCCAGAAGCTGGCGTGAGGGTTCAACATGCGGTGCACCCGGCTGGCATGTGAGGGAACAGCACCTTAACAACATCCCGTCACCCAGTTTACTGGTTAACTAACTCTACGTTTACGATTAATGACAGGAAGCTGAGAATCGCTATGCAATCTCGGGCTCGAAACGTTCCACAAGGTAATTCATACACAGCCTTGGATTGTCTCTGCAAGGTTCTCAATTTCCCCCTTAACTTATGGTATACATGTATGTACAGGCCCTGGATACACTGTGTCCTGTGGGGCCAACGGGCGAGACGTTCGCAATTGCTGGTACAGTTGCAGAAAGGAGTTTCTACACCCTCTCTACTACCTCTCTACCCTACCTCCTGACCAAATGTGGCAGAGTGGCAGTAGTAGTTTAAGTTTCTATGAATGAATGGGCCTCGTCCTGTTACGTGGGACGGGAGTGGTGACTGAGCTTTGCTATTGTTGATGCCGTTAATAGTTTGCAGTATGGCCTTAAAAACAATTATATGACTCCATGAATCATTGCCATAATCATTAAATGTAAAGTGAATGCTTATACAAAAGGCTTAAAGTAATATAACTTCACAAATCGATTCTGTATGCAGCGCAGACAGTAGCCATCATACATCAGCCAACCTTATCACACCAACGTAGAGTCTGGTGAATTCGATCTGCTTCTTTGTGCAAGTGATTCGAAACGTCCATGCACGACACGCATGAAGACTGATTATCAGGTTAATGCAAAATATATGGTCAAAGAACTACTTGCAGTCCATCTTCATCAATACAGATCAGACAATGTTTATGCGGATGATCGATTGGTGAGGCCCACGGTAATGTAAGGAAATTTTGACAATATGATTAAAATATGATATGCAGTTTAAACCGATATGACACGCCTAACAAGTGCAAAGGAGACACATACACATCATGACAAGGAGTAAAATTAGCCCACTTGCAACGTTAATTCCATTATAATGGACATCATTTTCTTAGGGTTAGACACATATACTGTACTTACGTACCCGCCATCGAACGTTGACATACCTGATATCTTGCGTCTGCTCATCATATATGTAGCCTGCATTTATCATCATCATCATCATCTTCATTAACCATTTAGAGTACACTGCTGAACAAAGGCTTCTCCTTTCCTTTGCATGAATTCCTTATTAGCGCCAGTCTGTGCCAGGTTTTGCCTACAATGTTCTCTATTAACTCCATCTCTTATGCGGTCGTTTTCTACTACGCTGCCCATCTCGTGGAATCCAGTCAGTCATTCTTTTACTCCAACGAGTTTCCTTTAATATTGCTACGTGATCTGTGCATACTTAGAGAGAGAGAGAGAGAGAGAGAGAGAGAGAGAGAGAGAGAGAGAGAGAATTGAATTATACTTGTCATTATTTATCCAAGTGCATCCCCCGAATCAAACAAAAACATAGGTATGGAATGAATAATATTTTTACCTACTCCTGACTTGCGAAACTTACTTAAGATTCACGACTGAAATTATGATTATTTATAGACTACTAATGCAGTATTGTCTTAATAAATATATGCAGTGCAGTCCCAGGCAACATATTTATCGATAATATTAACAGGGCATTGGTCAATCATTCCTCCCCCCTCCAAACCTAGGAAACAACTCCGCTACTACCTCATTCTTCACTCGAAACGGTTGTTTAACCCACCACCGCTTTAAACTCGTAAACAGATAATATATATATGGAAAACATTAGTCTGATGTTCATAACGTCAGAATTAGCACACCCGTATGTATAAATATCATTTCTCTATCCATATCATGTGTCATGTATTTATGACTGATTACATGTAGCACAATATGCTTAGGAGGTCAAAACAATTTAACACATTAACCCATTGTAATTTTATTAGATAATTATATAATGTTTTCCCTCGGAAATCGCAAGGATTTATTGCCACCTGGCATACTATTTTTTTTCCTGCACACCTTTCTAAATAAACTATACAATAGTTAATAAACAACTGTCCTAACCTGTCATTGTTACCACAATATAACCCTGTTATCAAAAGTCATAATATTTACATTGCTGATGCGCACGGCACCACCTCACACTCATCCCTGCACATCCGACACCCCATCCACCACACCCACACCACCTGATCACCCCATCCGCCACACCCACACCACCTCACGTCCCATACCCCACACCATCACCACTTCATACCCCATCCCCCAAGCATACACTACCAGCACCTCACACCCACATCACGTCACACACACAAACATACACCACAACCACTTCACATCCACATCACCATCACTTCATACCCCATTCCCCCCACAAACACACAACCAGCACGTCACACCCACACCACCTGATCACCCCATCCGTCACACCCAACCACCTCACATCCCATCCCCCACACCACCACCATTTTATACCCCATCCCCCACGCACACACACACACACACACACACACACACACACACACACACACACACACACACACCACAAACACCTCACATCCACATCACCGTCATTTCATATCCCATCCCCCCCCACCTCACACCGCACCACCTCACACCCACATCATCACCACTTCATATCCCATCCCACCAACCAAACACAATACCAACACCTCACACCCCATCCTCCCCCACACATACCACCACCACTAATTTGATACTTAACACATAGTATATACGGTACGTCTTGTATATAGGTGTATGTGTATGTAAACTGATTACATTTATTGGCAATGAACTTATAGGCCTACGCCTAACAAATTAACACTTTGTCCAGCCACCATCATTTTCTATTACAGCCTGTAACCTGCTGGGTAGGGACGAGACCTGGTTGTAAATAAGATGTCCATTACGACGGAACAGTTCCCACTCCTCCATGGTGTGCTGGAGGAGACGTTGGCGAGTTCGTTCCCTGAACTCCTCCCACGAATTGACAATATTCCCCCAAACATTCTCAATGGGGTTGAGGTAGCATGCTTTGCTCGGCCACTGCAGCAATTCAATATCGCGTTGCTCAGCAAACCATCGTTGAACAATGCGTGCAGTGTGTATGGAATAATTATCCTGTGGAAACTTTGCATGAGATTAGGTAAACTGTGATAGCAGGTAAACAGACCATTATTGTTAGGGTGGGAAGTTGCGTCCTAACGTGAAATATTTTAATAGTGCTTTAATTACATAATAACTTGGGCAATCCTTTTCAGTTATATAATAACCGAAGATGATCCGTTTAATTTTACATGTGCTCTCTTGATTGAGCTTAATTTTTATTAATAAATGAATTTAGTGGCAACGACAGGTATTACAAAGTAGTGTGATGTTGAAATAATTTATGCAATGATTTACACTGATATAAAGCTACAGTATAAAACTTAAATATTTAATAACTGCCAGAGCTACAAGATTAAGGTCCTCTGATGCATTACACCTTCAGTGCCCCATCAGGAGCGTAGGGACCCGTGGGTACGCTATTCAGTCCAGACATTTAAGGTGCGAATGCCCATTTGCCTGGACTGAATAGCGTAGCCACGGGCCCCTACGCTCTTGATGAGGCACTGAAGGTCTAATGCATCAGAGGACCTTAATCTTGTAGCTCTGGCAGTTATTAAATATTTAAGTTTTATACTGTAGCTTTATATCAGTGTAAATCATTGCATAAATTATTTCAACATCACGAATCTTTGTAATACCTGTCGTTGCCACTAAATTCATTTATTAATAAAAATTAAGCTCAATCACAAGAGCAAATGTAAAATTAAACGGATCATCTTCGGTTATTATATAACTGAAAAGGATTGCCCAAGTTATAATGTAATTAAAACACTATTAAAATATTTCACGTTAGGACGCAACTTCCCACCCTAACAATAATGGTCTGTTTACCTGCTATCACAGTTTACCTAATCTCATGCAAAGTTTCCACAGGATAATTATTCCATACACACTGCACGCATTGTTCAACGATGGTTTGCTGAGCAACGCGATATTGAATTGCTGCAGTGGCCGAGCAAAGCATGCTACCTCAACCCCATTGAGAATGTTTGGGGGAATATTGTCAATTCGTGGGAGGAGTTCAGGGAACGAACTCGCCAACGTCTCCTCCAGCACACCATGGAGGAGTGGGAACTGTTCCGTCGTAATGGACATCTTATTTACAACCAGGTCTCGTCCCTACCCAGCAGGTTACAGGCTGTAATAGAAAATGATGGTGGCTGGACAAAGTGTTAATTTGTTAGGCGTAGGCCTATAAGTTCATTGCCAATAAATGTAATCAGTTTACATACACATACACCTATATACAAGACGTACCGTATATACTATGTGTTAAGTATCAAATTAGTGGTGGTGGTATGTGTGGGGGAGGATGGGGTGTGAGGTGTTGGTATTGTGTTTGGTTGGTGGGATGGGATATGAAGTGGTGATGATGTGGGTGTGAGGTGGTGCGGTGTGAGGTGGGGGGGGATGGGATATGAAATGACGGTGATGTGGATGTGAGGTGTTTGTGTGTGTGTGTGTGTGTGTGTGTGAGGTGCTGGTAGTGTGTGCGTGGGGGATGGGGTATAAAGTGGTGGTTGTGTGGGGGATGGGATGTGAGGTGGTTGGGTGTGACGGATGGGGTGATCAGGTGGTGTGGGTGTGACGTGCTGGTTGTGTGTGTGTGTGGGGGGGGGAATGGGGTATGAAGTGATGGCGATGTGGATGTGAAGTGGTTGTGGTGTATGTTTGTGTGTGTGTCAGGTGATGTGGGTGTGAGGTGCTGGTAGTGTATGCGTGGGGGATGGGGTATGAAGTGGTGATGGTGTGGGGTATGGGACGTGAGGTGGTATGGGTGTGGCGGATGGGGTGATCAGGTGGTGTGGGTGTGGCGGATGGGGTGATCAGGTGGTGTGGGTGTGGCGGATGGGGTGTCGTATGTGCAGGGATGAGTGTGAGGTGGTGCCGTGCGCATCAGCAATGTAAATATTATGACTTTTGATAACAGGGTTATATTGTGGTAACAATGACAGGTTAGGACAGTTGTTTATTAACTATTGTATAGTTTACTTAGAAAGGTGTGTAGGAAAAAAAATAGTATGCCAGGTGGCAATAAATCCTTGCGATTTCCGAGGGAAAACATTATATAATTATCTAATAAAATTACAATGGGTTAATGTGTTAAATTGTTTTGACCTCCTAAGCATATTGTGCTACATGTAATCAGTCATAAATACATGACACATGATATGGATAGAGAAATGATATTTATACATACGGGTGTGCTAATTCTGACGTTATGAACATCAGACTAATGTTTTCCATATATATATTATCTGTTTACGAGTTTAAAGCGGTGGTGGGTTAAACAACCGTTTCGAGTGAAGAATGAGGTAGTAGCGGAGTTGTTTCCTAGGGTTGGAGGGGGGAGGAATGATTGACCAATGCCCTGTTAATGTTATCGATAAATATGTTGCCTGGGACTGCACTGCATATATTTATTAAGACAATACTGCATTAGTAGTCTATAAATAATCATAATTTCAGTCGTGAATCTTAAGTAAGTTTCGCAAGTCAGGAGTAGGTAAAAATATTATTCATTCCATACCTATGTTTTTGTTTGATTCGGGGGATGCACTTGGATAAATAATGACAAGTATAATTGAATTATATAAATATCTATCTATCTACATCTCTCTCTCTCTCTCTCTCTCTCTCTCTCTCTCTCTCTCTCTCTCTCTCTCTCTCTCTCTCTCTCTCTCTCTCTCTCTCTCTCTCTCTCTCTCTCTCTCTAAGTATGCACAGATCACGTAGCAATATTAAAGGAAACCCGATGGAGTAAAAGAATGGCTGACTGGATTTCACGAGATGGGCAGCGTGGAAAAAAACGACCACATAAGAGATGGAGTTAATAGAGAAGACTGTAGGCAAAACCTGGCACAGACTGGCCATAATAATGAGTTCATGCAAAGGAAAGGGGAGGCCTTTGTTCAGTACTGGACTCTAAGTGGTTAATGATGATGATGATGATGATGAATACAGGCTATATATAGGACTAGTAGACGCAAGGTATCAGGTATGTCAACGTTCGATGGCGGGTACGTAAGTACAGTATATGTGTCTAACCCTAAGAAAATGATGTCCATTACAATGGAATTAACGTTGGAAGTGGGCTAATTTTACTCCATGTCATGATGTGTATGTGTCTCCTTTGCACTTGTTAGGCGTGTCATATCGGTTTAAACTGCATATCATATTTTAATCATATTGTCAAAATTTCCTTACATTACCGTGGGCCTCACCAATCGATCATCCGCATAAACATTGTCTGATCTGTATTGATGAAGATGGACTGCAAGTAGTTCTTTGACCATATATTTTGCATTAACCTGATAATCAGTCTTCATGCGTGTCGTGCATGGACGTTTCGAATCACTTGCACAAAGAAGCAGATCGAATTCACCAGACTCTACGTTGGTGTGATAAGGTTGGCTGATGTATGATGGCTACTGTCTGCGCTGCATACAGAATCGATTTGTGAAGTTATATTACTTTAAGCCTTTTGTATAAGCATTCACTTTACATTTAATGATTATGGCAATGATTCATGGAGTCATATAATTGTTTTTAAGGCCATACTGCAAACTATTAACGGCATCAACAATAGCAAAGCTCAATCACCACTCCCGTCCCACGTAACAGGACGAGGCCCATTCATTCATAGAAACTTAAGCTACTACTGCCACGCTGCCACATTTGGTCAGGAGGTAGGGTAGGGAGGTAGTAGAGGAGGTGTAGAAACTCCTTTCCGCAACTGTACACTTTTAACTGGGAACTAGGCTGGTCCATGGATTACTCAAATCTCTGAGGACGCCTATCTTACGGAACCCAGCATACAACAGTTGCCCGTGTTAGTCAGCAGTTAGCAGGGGAGACATCAGGTCTACACCCATATTACCACTGCCCTGTCTCTCAACTGCTTCAGAGATTATGGGTGTGAATTCAAACAGCGCAGGAAGGACGTGTCCCTGACTGGTGTTATGTGGACACATTGCAGGAACGCACAAAACTATCTATGTCTAGTCCCATCCCTGGCCAGAAAAAGTCAGCTCGGATTCGGCCCTGGGTCTTCCTTTTGCCCATGTGACCTCCTGAGGCTGAACAATGACCCCATTGTAACACTGCTAGGCGGTACTTGGCGGGAACGACAAACTGCAGTCGAACCTCACCCTCGGGTGTTTGTGACTCATGGTAGAGCCGTCCTTGTTTACGAAGGAACTTGGCTCGACCTCCCCGTGAATGCTTTATCACTCTACCCTTTTGTTTCTTTCACACGGCAGCAAGTGTCGGGTCAGAATGCTGTTCTTGAACAACAAGTTGGCTACACATCAGATCTTGCGGTAATTCAATGGTCACTGGGGTGACACAATCTGGAGCCTCAGTCATGGCTCGTGTTTCTGCAGCCGAAGTCTGAGTAGCGTCATCCTTAGTGCAACTATCCTTGGCACCGGGAATATTGCCTATGATAAGGTCAAATAAGGGTTCTGGCATTACAACTGCGACTGTCGTACCAGTATAAAATGGAGATGCCACCTGGATACATGCCTCAGGGAAGAATCTCACTGATCCATCAATAAGGTTTGCATGGATCTGTCGACCTGTATACTGCTCAGGCCGAACTAGACTCTGCATGACAGAGCAACCTGAGGATCCATTATCTCTCAGGACCTACACAGGAATGTCTCCCACAAACCCTGGCTGAACAAGGAAGGCACTGTCACCTGTGGGAGGGCCTGTGGAGGAAGCAGCTAGCCACTCATGAGGCTGCTGAATAAATGATGCAGCAAACATGGTGCCTTGTAAATTAGATACTTGAGGGGTCATAGTCACTTCCTGTGGAGATGGAACATTGGCCATCTGTGGAGGGGTGTTCACTGTCGCTGTGGGACTAGTGAACTGTGGGGGAGTACCCGTAATGCTAGGGACGTGACCACCATGCTGCTGTTGAGGAATGAAGGCTGCGTTCGCCTCCTGCCTCCTATACACTTGAGCTGGTGCTGAAAAAGACAGTCCCGACGGTCCGTTGCGTGGCTGATACTGCTGCTGGTTAGGGTACCTGTTGTACTGCTTCCACTCAGGTTTCTGAGTGTTTTGCCCCTGGTCCTTCCACTGTGGTTTTGGACCTTGGCCATTATTCTGAGAATGGCCTTGTTGCTGGAGTTCAGTCTGAGACGATTTCCCAGATTTATCAGGTTTCCTGTTCCGGGTATGCTGCTTGTGAGTTTGATACCCGTATGCAGTGAAATATGCGTCAGCCTTCTTCACCATTTGGCTGGCAGATCTTAAGTTGAGCCATTAGTTCAGTAGGTCACGACTTTTCTAGCTGCGTGCGTGGCATAAGGTCAATTATCCCCTCACGCGTGGAAAGAGTTTCATCTTTCTACATCCACTCATTTAAGTAAGCAGTAAGCCGGTCAAGAAACTGAACAGCAGTCTCTTTATCCTGTAAATGCGCCCGCATGAACTGACTCTTGGCGTTGTCAACTGTGAGACCTTACGCTTTGACGAGTGCGGCCTTCATCATCTCATACGTGAGATTGTCTCCACGAATTCTGTGGAGAATATCGAGGGCTGGGCCCTCAAACAGGCTAAGAAACTGAAGCCGCTTAGCTGCATCATCCAGCTGGTACAGTTGAGCCATGTCTTCAAAACGAGCTATGTATGGCTCGATTCGCTTGCCATCTTTGTATGGGGGAAGCTTGATGTGTGGGGTCGCCATAACATGTGCAGGGAGAACGCTCGTGGAGCTTGGACCAACTGCACCAGCCGTGTCTGAAGCCAAAGAATCTCGCTTGAGCTTCAACATTTCAAATTCATGTTTTTCGCGTGCTTCTCGCTCGGCACGTTCGTGTTCTCGTTCTCTGTCTCGTTGTTCACGCTCGTCTTCGCGTTGTTCTCGCTCTTGTACTAGCTCGAGTTCGCATTGTTTTTGCTCGTGTTCGCGTTATTGTCGCTCTTGTTCTAACTCGAGTTCACATTGTTTTTGTTTGTGTTGGCGCTGTTCTCGCTCGTATTCGCACCGTTCTCACTCGCGTTCGCGTTGGATTCTACGCTCTTCACGAGCATCTTTCTCACGTTCTTGCTCGTAATTAAACCGTGAGAGGACGAACTCCTTAATTTCGGTTGGGTCTGTAAGACCCATATCTTTGGCTTCCTGTACATAGATGCTGGTCGATGATGCTAACTCAATCTAATAAACTAGCGACTCAGTACTGATTGTGATTTTTTTTTTTGCAAAGAGAGATGCCAATAATAAAAAATAAAGAATATAGGCACAGGTTAGTGGTGACCAGTTTTATCTAATTAAACTGGTAAAGAAAGAAAATTAAACAAACAACTGACTGTCAAAACTATTATATAAATTAATAAAAATGAATTAATAATCACCAGTAAGGTAGTGCCTATAGACTTTAATGATAAATACCTAAGTATGAACGAGTGAGTATTATCTCGTGAATAGCTTTAGAGCTAGGAGTTAATATCCTTGCGAGGTCGCTAATTGTCATGGGGTTTTTAAGATTATTCAATATTGAAGGATGATTTCCAATAATACTGATAGCAGGAACAATGAAATGTCTTGCTAAAATCAAGCAATGATTACTTTATGCTGGCTTGCTTCGCTCGATTCTCTAAGAACGAGAATCTATAAACTTTCTCAACAGTACACAGCAGAGACTAATTCCTCACAATCGCTGTTTATTGGTACTGTTAGCCTCTGGAGAAAGTGACTTCACCCCTGACAATGAATAACTAATACTATCAATGATATCAGGTTCTTGCTGATGCGTTAACTCCTACAAAGCACAACGGATTTTAAGCTTAATACAAAAAGACTGGCCCAAGTACCAGTTATGAATAGTAAATGCGTTTATGCAAGCTAGGAGCTATAACTAGAATAAGCTTAATTATGGAGAAATGAAACACGAGTTTACATTACATTAAGCTCAAAGAAAAAGAACTGTTAAATTTATTGATTACAAAGGAATAAATTTAACGTTACATTTCAAAGTGAATTCAAATAAAGCGATCGCAGTCACTCACTCACTCAAAAGCTAAATTCTTAAACCTGGGAATACAACATGCGGGGCAGCCAGCCGGCATGTGAGGGAACAGCACCTTAACTAAACTCTTAAGTCTAGGAAAATGAAAAGAAAATACTGGTCAAAGAGTGGACTAGCAGTGACTGGGTGTCATTACTGAGGAAGAACACTGCACTCGCTGTCTCTCGCCAATTACAGCTATGTGGAAATACGGCGATGGTGGGAACTAGGTGTCGTTGAGGAAGGACACTGCCACACACAACCTACTTCCGTGGCTCTCATATCTTGACTGACTAACTCGTGGGAAAGAAGGGAGCGCTATGGCCGCATTTCTAACAGCTAGAATGAGCGAAACACGCCCAAAACAAATCACTCAGCGGAAGCGCTAATGTCTTGCACAAAGGCGATCACTTATGACAGTGAAAAATTGATTTGAAAAGACTACTGACCGAATGAGCGGTTAACAGAAAGATAAACTGGGATTCCACTAGAGTTCACAGTTTCCCACAAAAGCCAATGTCACTAGCCGACTCGTGACACACACACACACACACACACACACACACACACAGGCACACACACACACACACACACACACACACACAGGCACACACACACACACACACACACACACACACACACACACACAGGCACACACACACACACACACACACACACACACACACACACACACACACACACACACACACACACACACACACACACACACACACACACACACACACACACACACACACACACATCGGAGCTCCGTACCGAACCAACACGGCCAGTGGCATTACCTAAATTAGTATCTTTATATGAGTCAAGCTCTGTACCAGGTTAGACTAAATGATTTTTCATTAATAAAAGAAAATAAAAAAAGAAGAAGTTTAAACAAGACTTGTTCAAACAGAAAAGAGAACCAAGACGAAAGAATGCGCTGAGTCAGCTGAGGTTTGTTTAGACTACAGCAGCACGGGGAATGTAAGTACATACTCTGTACTTTTAGTATTGCAAAATGGATACATACTTTAGTAAAGCAAATTTGGAAAAGAAAAAGGATAAAGGTAGAAAGCAAAATGATGATTTCTACCAAGAACTGGTTGAAGTGGAGACTCACAGTAGACTGGCTGAACGTGTAAACAAACTAGAAATGGCTTTCAAAAATGAAATTGATGAAATAAAGAAGCAGATGCACTTGCAAAAGGAAGAAATAGAAAAACTAGGAAGGGAGGCCAACAAGAAAGATACAACCATCAGTGAACTAACAGTGGAATTGAGTACACTTAGGAAGAAAATGAGTGAAATGGCAAGTACAGTAGTCAATCATGAGAGTGTTATGGAAGAGTTCAAAAATGACACAGAGACAATTAGGCAAGTAAGCAGTCTGATAGACCAAAGCAGTGATACTGAGAAGATAATACAAGTGAATGAAGCTGTGCAAAGCTACAAAAATGATGTGGAAACTACGTTTGCTGAAATGGTGAAAGTAAAGACTTAGGAACAAGGGTGGAGGAAAAAAACATTAAACAGGAAGTGAAAAGAATAATCCAAAACAATCCAAAGTTAGTCAGAGATTCAGTAGATATTAACAAATCTATAGTAATCACTGGTATAGAAGAGGAAGAAGTAAAAAACAAGATCACAAGAGACAAAAAGGAGATGGCAAATGTAATGAGCTTACTGAAAGAAGTATTACAGCAAATCTGCAGTAAAGACATAGAGGAACACAAAAGGTTAGGGAAATACGAGAAAAGCAGGACAAGACCTCTAAAGGTGACTTTCCAGAGTGTAAACACTGTGGAGGAGATACTAAAAAATGCAAAGAATCTTATGGAAAAAGAGGAGTTCAAAAATGTATGGATAAAAAGATGCCTAACACAAGAGGAACTGGAATTACTGAAAGAGAAAAGGGAGGAAGCAAAAACAAAAAATGAGGGAAGATCAGAAGAGGAGAAGAAGAATTTTTTTTTACAAAGTAATAGGATTGCAGGTACGAAAGTGGTACACAAACAGGATGGAATATAAAGGAGGACGGTAGTAAAACCATGTCATGACAAGTATATAAACAAGATGATAAAGTTTATGTACTCAAATGTGGATGGAATGGTATCTAAATTACTAGATATGAATGATTATGTCAGAAAAAATGAACCACAAATAATATGCCTAACTGAAACAAAATTAATACCAAGGATATCCAATGACATACTAAACTTAGAGGAATACAATATATGGAGAAGAGACAGAAATTAAAAAAAAAAAAATAAAGGAGGAATTATAATATTAACTAAGAAAAATCTAAAAGTCAATGAAATAAAACTAGATATACCATCACAAGTAGAACTGATTGCAGTAGAGATCAACACATCTGAAGGGAAAGTAATTGTAGTCAATTTGTACATGCCACCCAGATCAAACACACGGGAAAGAGACGAATATGAGGACCTGGCAGAGAGTACAATTCAGAGTTTAAGATCATTACTACATAAAATGGAAGAGAAATCTGAAATTTTTATACTAACTGGAGATTTTAATACAAATATAAATTGGAATACTCTAGATATAATTAGCCAAGAAAGCCGTTGAGACCAAAAGCTCCTGGATCCCGTGCAAGAGTTTTTCCTAACGCAACATGTGAGGGAAACCACCAGAAAAAGAGGACTCGATGTTCCTTCAGTGCTAGATCTAATATTTACTAGGCAAGAAAATCATATTGACAGTTTAATATATAACCCTCCACTCGGCAAAAGCGATCATCCAGTACTAAATTATAACTTCAGGATAGCATATGACATAGTTAACAGCAATGAAAGTTACAAAAAGAGCCTAAACTATAAAAAGGGAAATTATCAAGACCTAAAGAAGTATTTCTTAGAAGTTGATTGGGAAAATGAGCTTAGAGGACAAGATTTAAATGCTGTATATAAAAAATTCTTTGAATTTTATGAAATAGGAGTCCAGAAGTACATCCCACAGCAGAAAGAAGCGATAAGAAAATAAAGAAATGGTTCAATACAGAATGTAAAAAATCAAAAGAAAGAAGAGACTTGTTGTGGAATAGATACAGAAGACACAATAGTGAACGGGCGTATAATAATTACAAACAGGCAAGGAACGATTATAGAAGAATAAGGAGGGAAGCCCAAAACAGTTTGAGGAGGATATAATAAATAAAAGTAGTGATCAACCAAAGCTGTTTTACAGCTACATCAGAAGCAAAACCAAAGTAAAATATATAATACAATCCATTACGGACGAGGGAATCACTTATACACAAGAGAAAGATATTTGTGAAGCACTAAATAAGAATTTCCAATTAGTTTTTACAGAAGAAAAAAATTTTGAGAGGGACTATGTGGAACATGCATGTCCACACATACTACCAGATATACAAATAGCAGAAAAAGTAATACAGGAGGAGTTAAGTAAATTAGACAGAGGAAAAGCAAGTGGTCCTGATGAAATTTCATGTTGGGTACTACGAGAATGTGCAAAGGAGTTAAGTAAAACATTATTTTTAATTTTCAAGAAATCCTTGAGTCAAGGTAAACTACCTGATATTTGGAAAAAAGCAAATATTGTCCCCTTACTCAAGAAAGGAAATAGACAAAATCCACTCAACTACCGACCAGTATCACTGACCAGTGTTGTAAGCAAGGTATTAGAAAAACTTATAAGAAAAGCTTGGGTAAATCATCTAGAAGAATACATTATGATAACAGAAAGACAGTTTGGTTTCAGAAAAGGAAAATCATGTGTTACTAATCTGCTGAGCTACCATGATAGAGTAACAAACACAATACAGGAAAGAGAAGGATGGGTGGACAGTATCTTTTTAGATTTCAAGAAAGCTATTGACAGAGTACCGCACCAAAGACTTTTATGGAAACTGTACCATCAAGGAGGAATTCGAGGCAAACTGTTTTGTTCGATGCAAGATTTTCTCATAAAATGAGAATGAGAACAGTACTAAGAGGAAACTACTCATCATGGAAAGAAGTGACTAGTGGAGTACCACAGGGTTCAGTGCTGGCACCAATCATGTATTTAGTGTATATAAATGATATAAACAGTAACACTGGAAATGAGAGCTATTTGAATATGTTTGCAGATGATGGAAAAATACAAAGGAGAATTACTAACACAGACTCTTGTAAAGAGCTACAAGAAGAATTAAATAAACTTCATGAATGGAGTAATACATGGCAAATCAATGTGGACAAGTGTCATGTAATCAAGTTTGGTAAAAGTGGAAAAAGACATGATTGGGATTGTAAGTTAAGATATAAAACCCTATACACATCAGAAAGAGAGAAGGACCTAGGTGTGATTATCAATAGCAGACTATCTCCGGCTGACCACATTAGCAACAAGGTACGGAACATGTATACACTGCTTGTAAATATGAGAATAGCATTCACATACATAAATGAAGACATGCTAAGAAGGATAATAACATCATTCATTAGACCAACCCTGGAATATGCAGCAGTAGTCTGGAGTCCTCATCTCAAAAAACACATAGACAAGATTGAAAAAGTTCAAAGGGCCGCTACAAGATGGATACCAAGCTTAAGGGACCTAAGCTACGAAGAAAGACTAAATAAACTGAATCTACCAACACTACAGGAGAGAAGGAAAAGAGGTGACATGATAATGCTATATAAGTGCATATCAGGGAAGGAGAAAATAGACATAAATGATTACTTAACATATGGAGAAGCATCAGCAAGAGGACACTGCAAAAAACTGCATAAGAAGAGAGGTGATAAAGACGTAAGGAAATTCAGTTTCCCAAACAGAGCAATTGATCAATGGAATGCACTACCGAATGAAATAGTGTGTGCCAAAACAATTCACAAATTTAAGGATATGTACGATAAATATGGTTTAATACACGGGACAGTACGAGCTTGACTCATTCCTGTAAAGATACAATTAGGTAAGAATACAATTAGGTAGGTAAGAGCACACACACACACACACACACACACACACACACACACACACACACACACACACACACACAAAATCAGCAAGTCATTGAAACAAAAAATGTACCATCACAGGTAGAACTGATTGCAGTAGAGTTTAGTACATCTGAAGGGAAAGTAATTGTGGCAATTTTATACATGCCACCCAGATCAAACATTTGGGAAAAAGGAGAATTTGAAGACCTGGCAGAGAAAACAATTCAAAGTTTAAGAGCATTACTACATAGAATGGAGGAGAAATCTGAAAGAATTATACTAACTGGTGATTTCAGTACAAATATAAACTGGAATACTCTAGATATAAAAAGCCAGGAAAGCTGTTGGGAACTAAAGCTCCTGGACCTTGTGCAGGAGATTTTCCTAACACAGCATGTAAAAGAAAGCACCAGAAAAAGAGGACTTGACATACCATCAGCACTAGATCTTATATTTAATAGGCAAGAAAATGATATTGACAATATAACGTATCACCCTCCATTCGGCAAAAGTGACCACACAGTATTAAGATACAACTTCAGGATTTCATATGACATAGTTAATGTAATGAAAGTTACGAAAAAAGACTTTACTACAAAAAGGGCAACTATCATGACTTAAAGAAATACTTCTTAGAAATAAATTGGGAAAAAGAGCTAAGAAGGCATGATTTAAATGTTATATATAGAAAATTCTGCGAACTTTAAGAAATAGGAGTCCAGAAGTACATCCCACAGCACAAAGAGACAGAAAAGAAAATAAAGAAATGGTTTAATACAGAATGTAAAAAATCAAAAGAAAAAAGGGATTTGTTGTGGAATAGATACAGAAGACACAATAATGAAAGGGCATATAATAACTTTAAACAGGCAAGAAACGATTATACAAGGATAAGGAGGGAAGCCCAAAAACAGTTTGAGGGAGACATCATAAATAAAAGTAGTGATTAACCGAAGCTATTTTACAGTTACATCCGAAGCAAAACCAAAGTAAAAGATAAAATACAATACATTACGGATGAGGGGATCACCTACACACACAAGAAGGATATTTGTGAAGCACTAAATAAGAATTTCCAATCTGTTTTTACAGAAGAAAAAAAATCGAGATGGATTATATAGAACATGCATGCAAACACATACTACCAGATATACAAATATCAGAAAAAGAAATACAGGAGGAGCTAAGTATATTAGACAAAGGAAAAGCAAATGGTCCTGATGAAATTTCATGTTGGGTGGTACATGAATGTGCAAAGGAGTTAAGTAAACCATTATTTTTAATGTTCAAGGAATCCTTGGGACAAGGTAAACTACCTGATACTTGGAAAAAAAAAAAACATTGTTCCCTTATTCAAGAAAGGGAATAGACAAAATCCACTCAACTACCGACCAGTATCACTAACTTGTGTTGTAAGCATGGTATTAGAAAAGCTGACAAGAAAAGTTTGGGTAAATCATCTAGAAGAACACAATATGATAACGGAAAGACAGTTTGGTTTCAGAAAGGCAAAATCATGTGTTACCAATCTGTTGAGCTACTATGATTGAGTAACAGAAACATTACAGAACAGAGAAGGATGGGTGGACAGTATCTATTTAGATTTCAAGAAAGCATTTGACAGAGTACCGCACCAAAGACTTTTATGGAAACTGTACCATCAAGGAGGAATCCAAGGCAAACTGTATTGTTGGATGCAAGATTTTCTCAAAAAAAAGGGAAATGAGAACAGTACTAAGGGGAAATTACTCATCATGGAGAGAAGTGACTAGCTGAGTTCCACAGGGCTCAGTGTTGGCACGAATTATGTTTTTAGTGTATATCAATGATATTGACAGTAACACTGGAAATGAAAGCTATCTAAATATGTTTGCTGATGATGTAAAAATAAAAAAGAGAATTTCTAACACACTCATGTAAAGAGCTACAAGAAGAATTAAACTTCATGAATGGAGCAATACATGGCAAATGGAATTCAATGTGGACAAGTGTCATGCAGTCAAGTATGGTAAAAGTGGAAAAAGACCTGATTGGAATTATATGTTAGGAAGCAAAACGCTACACACATCAGAAAAAGAGAAGGACCTAGGTGTGATTTTCAATAACAGACTATCTCCGGCTCACCACATCCGTGAAAAGGTACGGAACATGTATACACTGCTTGCAGATATGAGAATAGCATTCACATACATAAATGAAGACATGCTAAGAAAGATAATAACATCATTCATCAGACCTACCCTGGAATATGAGTAGTTTTGAGTCCTCATCTCAAAAAACACATAGATAAGATTGAAAAAGTTCAAAGGGCCGCTACAAGATGGGTACCAAGATTAAGGGATCTAAGCTACGAAGACTAGAAAAATTGAATCAACCTACACTACAGGAGAGAAGGAAAAGAGGATACATGATTACACTATACAAATGCATATCAGGGATGGAGAAAGTAGAAATAAATGATTACATAACCTATGGGGATGCATCAGCAAGAGGACACTGAAAAAAAAAAAAAATGCATAAAAAGAGAGGCAATAAAGACGTGAGGAATTTTAGTTTCCCTAATAGGGCAACTGATCAGTGGAATGCACTACCGAATGAAATAGTGTGTGCCAAAACAATTCACAGTTTCAAGGATATGTGCGATAAAAATGGTTTAAGACACGGAAGAGTACGAGCTTGACTCATTCCTGTAAAGATACAATTTGCACATACACACACACACACACACACACACACACACACACACACACACACACACACACACACCCTCGCTGGCGCAGTGGTAACGTTCTCGCTTGCTATCTGGTAGACGGGAGTTCGCGCCTCCCTCAGGTTGCGAAAAGTTTCACTGACGAAGTGGGTGGTTACTGTCCCCCTTGAGCAAGGGGACGGGTGTGTGGGTGTGTGAAGGTCACAGCCTTGCCCTTAGATCGGACTATATGAGCTCTCAGCTCCCTTCCGGGAGGGTAAAATGCTGACGATCACGACCATCAAGTGATCCTGACCGACCCAGTGAAATTACACACAGAGTAGGTGCATTGCACCCCTGTCATTCCACCTCAAAGTGACAACCTTGCCCAACTTCTCGCTCTAGATGAATAGGTCCCTCTTTTTTTGTCCCTTTCGATGCTTCCGGCTTCTCTCGTGGTGGACTTGAGCTGCTCTTCATCATCTGGTGTATCACTCAAACTGGGGTATCAAGCAGGGTCTTCTCTCCATTGAACTTTGGCATAAACTTCCTGTATGTCGGTACAGTTCCACATGACCCAGTTTTATTGACAGATAGGAACTGACAGAGACCAGGGCTAGTATACCAGCCGTCAGCGTAAAGAATATGACCCATGCCCATGTATTCTGCAATCATCTTTTTGACGACAGCACTAAGACGTGCCCATGGGGTCTTTCTTAATGACCTTTGGTATATCTATGTGCCTGTGAACACGATCATGTCGAGCACAAATCCTGTCTCACAGTCACACAGCACAAACAGATTGATGTCAAAGTGATGTCTCTTGGATGGGATGTTTGTTAGCTAGTCAGTGACACTGAGAACTTGTTGTGTGTGTGTGTGTGTGTGTGTGTGTGTGTGTGTGTGTGTGTGTGTGTGTGTGTGTGTGTGTCCTGAGCAGCCACTAAACTGTGTAAGTCGGTGCAAACACAAAGCATGGGGGAAAAGGGGGAATTCTGATGAAAAAGCTCATGTGTACTGTAAAAAACAAGAAAAAAGCCCACTGGCTACACCACGTCCCTCGTGCAAAACGCCCGTGCTCTGACACACACACACACACACAATCTATCTATCTATCTATAAATATATATCATCATCATCATCATTAGCCGCTTGAGTATCCACTGCAGGACCGGCCTATCCTGACCGAAGTCGGGACGATACAGCCAATGTATCTCTACTAAGTGGCTTAGGCTGTCTGGTAGAGATTGTATGTAGAGTAAGAAGTGCTTGTAAGTGTAATTGTAGTGTTGTAGTGGCTATGGATGTGTGTCTAGTCTGTGAACCAAGCGTAATCGGCCCGCGCAAGCCGACTGGGTGCAAGCATACTTTATAGTAAGCGACACTGGTTCAGCCACAGCATCCCTTGTGTCCGCCAATGCAGTACGTGGCCGGGTGAACACTCCCAAAGTTTAATACCCTGGTGGGGCGCGAACTCTGGTTCACCCGTGTATGAAACGCACACTCTACCACTGTACCACAGTCTCTCTCTCTCTCTCTCTCTCTCTCTCTCTCTCTCTCTCTCTCTCTCTCTCTCTCTCTGTATAATAAATTAAAAATATGTGGGTATGGATATACAAACAAAGCATAGGGGGGGGGGCCAACCCTGGTTCACCAGTACATGAAACGCACCGCACACTCTACCCTGTACCACAGAGACTCCAGAGACTCCATATATATATATATATATATATATATATATATATATATATATATATATATATATAAAATAAATGAAAAATATGTGGATATGTATATACAAACAAAGCATAAGAGGAAAATCGGGTGTGCTGATAAAGAGGCTGATGTGTACAGTGAAAAAATAAGATAATAAAGTATGTTAACACCACTGGTGATAATAAAAACCAGAGAGAGAGAGAAAGAGAGAGAGAGAGAGAGAACACCGGTGGAAGATAGGAGACAAAGACGGGGCTCGCTCAGGTCACCAATGGGCAGGTGAGGATAAGGGATAAACGGACGAAGGCAGGGCAGCCGGAAATCAAGTCTGTAGAGTGAATTGCACTTATTTCCTTTGTCTAATAAATCTATTTCCATACTCATGAGATGTGGTTATAGAGGATGACTAACAATCTGTGGTCGGATGAGGTCGAGGAAGCCTAATGTTCAAATATTGTGGGTGATGTATCGGGGTTGTCACTTTAGCGAGGATAAGTTTCAGATTTCGTGCATTCCTTGCATTCCTTTGACATTGTATAGTACGGAAGACATGGATATGGATGAAAGAGTTATGTTCAAGCCATATAGGCACACATACATATGGATGGGATAGCAGCTGGCTAAAATGCTGTCATTATTGTACTGTGGTGCTTATATAAGGGTGGTTTCAATAAAGCGGGGTCAAGGTTCAGGTAAGTTATCCTGCCTTCCTCAAATTCATTTGAAACTGTACAGTACTGAATGTAAAAAGCATGGATATGGATTACAGGGTTGTGGTCAAGTCATATAGACACATAACTGTACATGACATAATAGCCAGCTGTAAATCGCGAAATGGTTGAAGAGTCTCATTATACTTTTTTTTTTTTTTTTTTCACTGAAAGGCATATGAGAAACTATGGTTTGAATGTCTTTCACTTCCAAGGGCCGTGGTAGCTCAGTGGTAAACGACTGAATGATGACAAAGAGAGGTGGTTGGCTATGGAAGTGCATCGAGGGTTTTTTATCATTTTGTTTTATGATTTTTTTTTTCTCACAAATTCGTGTCATTTACCTGAGGAAAATGACATGAGTTCGTTTTCCTTGGGAAAATTACACGAGTTTGAAGAACCTAAAATATTTGTTCTTTTTTTATATAATTTCTTAGTTATTGTTTATTCATTTTTTATACACTCAGACTCTCCTAGCCATAAAAAAAACATACAACATAGCATGTACTGCAACAGTATGGTTGGAGGTAGAATACTTCCGTCACTGCTCGCTACGTCCACCCTCCATCGTGACTGGCAGGTGACTGACCAGGGAGATGGTGAGAAGGGGTTGACAGGTGTCGCTGTGACCTACAATCTGTCCCACTTTGGGAAGTAGGTCCGGGCCAGATGTGGGTGTATCGCACGCACTCAGGAATGTCCAGATATGGGTGTTTCAAAGCTTACGGGTTAAATTGCTCTGCTTCTGAGCAGTTATAAGAAGTTAAAAATGCTCAAGGGAAAACACCAAGTGACCATATGCACCTGATTTTGATTGTGCAGATGGAAGCAGAAGAATTCAACTAATATTTGCTGGTAGTGGGTGATTTAAATCAGTTAAAGTCCCTCATAATCTTTTAATAGGGAGGGGGACTTAGTACATTCTGCCTCAGATGAATATATATCTGTGAGAATCAATATATCAATAGTAACTAGAGCAGCACTCAGAGAGCACATTCCTCCGCCAATGCAGGATCCGGATCCGCCCCCAAATTTAATCAATTCTTTCTTGGCCGATGGCCCATCCTTCTACCCAATTTTATTGAAATTAATTGAGAACTTTTGGTATACTGTGCCGTAGGATCTGGATCCGGCCAAAAATTTAATAATTTTTTTCCTGGTCCATTACCCACCCATCTACAAAACTTCATTGAAATTCATTGAGAATTTCCGGAGATATGGTGTGAACAAACAAACAAATAATTCCGGATTACAACAAAAACCTAATCGATGGTTCATTGGGCCATACCCTATCCCTCTAAAAAATTTCATGAAGATCGTTCATAACTTTTTGAGTCATCCCGCCAACTGACAGACAGACAGACAGACAAGCAAACGCTGGGTAAGACATATGGTCCTGCAGGAGGTAAATAATTGACTATATTTAAAGGACTATCCGTCTGTCTGCCTGCCTGTTTGTCTGTCTGTCCATTTCAGTGTTTCTGTAATGTCTTCTTGTGTTTCCTTATAGAACGGTGTCGTCTAAACTAAGTAGAATTAAGACATCTGGTGGTAACATACTGTAAATACAATAAAAATGATGCTGGTCTGAAAATGAATAAAATCCTTCCATGTATCTCTCTTCCCGCTGACACTGCTTTCTATATGGGATGGTCAGTATTCTTCCCTAAGACAAACGTAACTGCCGAATGGTAGCAAGATTAAGATGAGAACATACTGAATCGATAAAAGGGATAATTTCGTGCTGTCCATAACACTCATTCTGTCTCTGATTGTGTGTCAATTTTTTCTTATTCTTCCTCCCTGTCTATTTATCTATGTATGACCTGACGTCTGAATCCCATAAGGTGTGGCCACAAGCGAATTGCCTTCATATCACTGTGCTCTCTGATGTTTGGCTGCTGTCCCTCCAAATCCCATACCTCTGTCGCATATCTCTCCTCCCCATCCCTTCATCTTATTCTCGGTCTCCCCCTCCCCCCTTTCACCTCACTTACATACACTCTTTTTGCCAGCTTTTGGTATCGCCATCCTCTCCGTATGACCAAATCATCTTACAGTGTTTCTCCTAAGGCTGTCAGTCACATCCACATGAATACTGCAGTGTTCCTTCGCTTCTGTCTTTTTTATCTCCCCGTATAAACTTGTATGTTTCTCTCTAATAACTTCTACTGCTCCTACTCACGACCTGTGTCCTTCCAATAAGGTCCAAGTTTTACTTCTTTTTGTTAGAGTACGAGTAACAATATTGTCATGCAGTGGCTTTTTTTTTTTTTTTTTTACTTCCATAGTCACCCCCCAAATTATTCATACTGCTTTCAGTGAGCCAAAGGCTTTTCTCTCATGCTGGACACTTTCATTAACGATCTCTATAACCCTGCATGCTTCTCACTAATAACTTATTTCCACTGCTATCACTCTCGATCTGTATTCTTCCAATAAGGTCCAAGTTTTACTTATGTACGTTAGAATACGAGTAACAATACTGTCATGCACTGGATTTTTTTTTTTCACCAGTCGCTTTCCTATTTGTTCATATTGCTATCAGTGAACCAGCAGCGTTTCTCTCATACTGTACATTTTCATGCACGTTATCCTCTAAATTTCCATCTTTGCTCAACATCTTTCCAAAATGCTTGACAGCATTTATATCCTCCACTTCCTGACCATACAGTCTCACTGTGCATTATGTGAATATTTCTCTCAAAGATCATAACTTTATTGTAACCCCCATTCAATTTTATATTCCATTTCTTAAGTTCACTCCCAAACTCATTTACTAACCCTAGCAAATCCCAGTCTCCATCAATTAACAGTTTACTATCATCTGTAAACTACAGTGCAGTCAGCTTCCAAGTCCTCCAGTTTCACAATAAGGACACATTGCCATCTACTGCCATACCTTTTATCTCTTTTTAACGCCATCCATCCAGATATACCAAACCATATGGAGAGGATGGAGGTTGAGAGACTGACGAGGAGAGTTTATGTGAGTGAGGTGGAAGGTGAGAGAGGGAGGGGGAGGCCAAGGATGAGATGGAGGGATGGAGTGGAGAGGTATGTGAGAGAGGGGGTTGAGTTGGGAGCAGGGCAGTGAAATGGCGGGGGACAGGGCGACGTGGAGGCGATTTGTTTGTAGCCACCCCGTACGGGATTGAGGCGTCTGGCAATAGATAAATACAATTATCTATCTATATATGGATGTCTGCACCTCTGTGTCTATATCTATTAATCGATCCATCTATCTGTCTGACTCTCTCTCTCTCTCTCTGTATATATATATATATTCTGTCTGTCTATCTGTCTCTTTCTCTACATAAGGATTAATCTACGTATCTATATTTATATATATTTATGAATACATCTATGTATGTATGTATGTATGTATGTATCTATCTATCTATCTATCTATATCTATCTATCTATCTATCTATCTATCTATATATATATATATATATATATATATATATATATATGTGTGTGTGTGTGTGTGTGTGTGTGTGTGTGTGTGTGTGTGTGTATAAATAGTTTGAGAAGGTGAAAGTTTCGGTGACTGTAGCATATGCACCTTGTGAGGACAAGAGTGAGAGAGAAAAAGACAGGTTTTGGGATGAGCTGGTTGAAGCAGTGGTAGAAATGCCCAGGAGCTACGAAGTGATCATAATGGACGATATGATTGGAGCAGCTGGCACTGGTCCTGAGGATAACATAATGGGTTGTAACGGTGTATCAGGAGAAAATGGTAATGGAGAGCGACTGAAGGATATGTGTCAGGAATGGAGGATGTGCATTTGTAACTCGTTTTTCAAACACAAGGATGTACATAAATATACATGATATTGAGGGAATGGGGATCGTCTTGAAAGGAGCGTGACTGGTTACGTGCTCGTCGAGAGGTCAGTGCTGGGAATGGTTGCTGATACAATGGCCGTGAGATGACGATGTGGAGGTCTGTCAGATCTTATGATTGTGGTATCCTAGATCTGTTGTATGCAAGCTGAAAGAAGTGAGGTGGACCAGGAGAGAGAGGAGCAGTCAGGGAGAAAGATTGAAAGTCGAGAAGCTGAGGATCAAAGAACTGGCAGATGAATACAGGACCAAAGTAGGGGAGGAATTAAAAGCAGTGGATAGGAATTAAATGAATCTGGACAGCGTATGGAATACATACAGGAACTGCTTAGTTAGAAATGCTAAAGTGATGTGTGGTGTGGCAAGAGTAACAACAAAGAAGAATGGTACGTCATGATGGGAAGAAAAGGTTATGAGAGCAGTGGAGGAAAAGAGGAAGAAGTAGCTAGAGTGGTTACAGGAAAGGGGTTTAATTGAAATAGGAATTGAATATATTGAGAGCAAGAAGCACGTGATGAGACTAGTGAAGAGGAATAAAGAAGGAGGTAAATGATGATCAAGGAAGAAAAATGAACAATAACTAATCAAAGAATAGGAAGTGATTCTGGAAAGTGATGCAGAAATGTAGAAGTGAAGGCAGAAAGAAATGTGAAGGTGTGAAGAATGTAAGTGGTAGATTATTAACCCATGTGGATGAGGTAAGGACCAGATGGAAAGAATATTTTGAAAGCCTGATGAATGGGAATAGAGACATCAGAGCAGCAGGAAACATGATTGGTTTGGGGTGTGTGCAGAGAAGGAATGCAGTGCTAGGAATCGTGACACTCGCACAGGAGAAAAGCGCTGTGAAGCGGCTGAAAAATGGGAAATCAGCTGGGGTTGAAGAGGTGTATGCAGAAATGATTAATAGGATGGAGTGAAAATAGGGGCCAAAAAATCAAATCACGGATTTACTGGATTACCTACCAAAAGTTGCCAATGCTATTACTCATTAATGATATAAAATTTTATTGCAATAGGACTTAATTTTCTATCTTCTACCATCTGTTTTTTTACCAACTAGTGACACAAACGACACAAGTCCTTGGCACTTACTGTATTATACAGTATAATATACAACTATACATTGTAATATGCAATGTACAAAAGTACATGACCCAATATGTGCAGCTTAAGCCAACAAGCACAACACTTACAACAAATCTAAAAAGTTATTGCGCGATGCTGTATTCACTCTTAATGTTAAATGTTGGCATGATAACTTGAGTATGTGTTCTTGCTCAAATAAAGCCATCCCTTCCTTCATGTCCAACAACAGCTACAGCTGTTGATGCCTCTGTGACTGCCTTTACTCACCTTTCCACTGCTTGTGTATGACATGGAAAAGGTGGAATTTCAGTGGCAAGAGTTGTTTCGTTATGCACCACACTTTCCACGTCAGCATCGGAGATTGATTTTGTGATTGGAGGTTCAATCAGGACACATCGGAGATTGATTTTGTGATTGGAGGTTCAGTCAGGACACACTTCTGCCACTTATACACTACACTCCCACACACCCCATCAAGCAGTTCAGAGTCTGCTGCTGTGATGAGTGGATTTTCAATTTTTTTGGTCCTGGCCATGCCTAAACAAGCACAGCTACACCCATTATCTCGACCCAGGCAGAAAATATCATCTTTGCCCTCTCTTGCAACATACACACAACCACCAGTTTACTATCTATCTATCTATCTATAGCCCGACGCCCTAATCCCGCAAAGGGTGGCCGCAGACAAAACGCCTCCAAGTCACTCTGTCGCCCACCATTTGACTCCCCTCCCCCCAACTCACCCCCCCCTCCCTCATATACCTCTCAACTCCATCCCTCCACCTCATCCTCGGTCTACCCCTCCCTCTCCCTCCCTCCACCTCACCTACATACACCCTCTTAGTCAGTCTTTCATTCTCCATCCTCTCCACATGTCCAAACCACCTCAGTGTATTTCTCCTAATCTTTTCAACCACATCCACATCTACCCCACAACGTTCCTTCACTTCTTCATTCGTCAACCTGTCCCTCCATGTCACTCCACATGCTCCTCTCAAGTAACTCATTTCCACTGCTCTCCCTCTTGACTTGTTCCCCTCTTGCAAGGTCCACGCCTCGCTTCCATACGTCAGGGTAGGGATCACAATACCATCATGCAGTGACTTCTTAACTTCCATACTCACCTCCCTATTTCTCATCACTGCTTTCAGTGTGCCAACAACCTTCCTTCCCTGCTGTACCCTTTCACGTACTTCATCCCCCAAAGTTCCATCCTTACTCATCACACTACCCAAGTACTTGAATGCACTCACATTCTCCATATCCTCACTATCCAACCTCACTGCACACTCTGTGAATCATTCCTCTCAAACACCATAACTTTACTTTTGTTTACATTAACTTTCAGCTTCCTCCTCCTACACACTGTCCCAAATTCATTCACCAAACCTTGCAACTCCCATTCATCTTCACTCAACAATACTGTATCATCAGCAAACAGCAACACCGGAAGCTTCCAAATCTCACCCTCATTCATTAGGGCCACCCCCACATCCACTGCCCTACCTTGTACCTCCTTTACGACCCCATCCATATATATATTAAACAGCCATGGAGACATTACACACCCCTGTTTCAGTCCCACATTGAGATCAAAGAACTCACTCAGCTCACCATCCACTCGCACCGTAGCCCTAGCTCCCTCGTACATACTCTTCACAGCACTCAACAATTTCCCCTCCATTCCATATATTCTTAATACCTTCCACATACCTTGCCTATCTATTCTGTCATAAGCTTTCTCCAAGTCCATGAAGGCAGCATACACTTTCCTTCCCTTCTCTAGATACTTCTCCACTAAACATCTTAGAACAAATATCTGATCTACACACCCTTTTCCCTTCCTAAATCCCCCTTGTTCTTCTCCAACTAGCTCCTCTGTCATATGCCTAACCCTATCAATGAGTATTCTACCATATATTTTACCAGTCACACTAAGAAGGCAAATACCCCTATGGTTACCACATACTTCTCTCTCCCCTTTTCCTTTGTATAAAGGAACAATTATACCTGATTTCCAGTCCTCTGGAACCCTTCCCTCTTCCCAAGCCAATCTACACAACTTCCATATCCACTCCACAACAATCTCACCCCCATACCTAAGCATTTCACCACACACTCCATCAATTCCTGGGGCCTTTCCCAGCTTAATCTTCTTCATCGCTTCCACTACTTCCGACCTACTGATCTCTTCCTCCCTCCTCTCATCTCTTCTTCTCCCAGCCATTCCCCAACCACTTATACTCACACTGCTCTCACTCTCTACATTCAACAAATCCTCAAAGTGCTCCTTCCATCTCCTCAATTTCTCTCTCTTCTCCACCAACAATCTATTATTCCTATCTTTCACTCCCCTACTATTTCCCCTTTCACACTGCCTTACTTTCTTTACCTCCTTCCAAAACAATTTCTTACTCTCCCTCCATTTCACACTCAGATTCCTCCCAAACTCTTCATCCACTTTCTTCTTACTCTCCTTCACCAGTCTCTTAACCTCCCTTCTCCTGCTCACATATACCTCTCTCTTCTCTCTCTCATCTTCTCCCCTGCCTCTGCTCGCCAACCATTCACCATATGCCTTCTTCTTTTGTTCCACAGCTCGTTTCACCTCATCATTCCACCATGCTGTCCCTTGCACACCCTTGCATCTCCTCCTCACTCCACAAACCGCCTCACACGCTGCGCTTATCTCTTCCGTGAATATCTTACATACGTCTTCCACCCCTTCCATCTGCTCTAGCTCATACCTTCCCAATCTTTCTTCCACTATGCTCTTATACTCTGTCCTCTTCTCACTATCTTGCAATTTCTCCACTCTTCTCACAGGAGCTGCTTCCTCCTGTCTTCCCCTTCGCCTCCTCAACCACTTTCTTTGCAGCTCTACCTTGGCCATCACTAAGTGATGGTCCGAGACTCCATTCCCCCACCCTCTCCACACCCTTGCATCCAACACTTGTCTTCTCATTCGCTCATCCACACACACGTAGTCTATCATTGCCTTTCGTTCAACAAGTTCACCATCCATCCTCCTCATTACTCTCCATGTATACCGGTGGATCATCTTATGACGAAAGTAGGTGTTGGCTATTGCCAGCCCCTTACCAGCACAGATGTCCACCAAAGCACTACCATTCCCATCTACTTCCGCTGGCACACCCCACTGACCAACCATTCCATCCACTCGTACATTCCCGACTTTGCCATTCATGTCTCCAATCAACAGCACTCTCTCGCTCCTCTCAAACTTGTCCATACATGCTTCTACTCTCGCCCAAAACTCAGTTTACGATTATGAATTAATACAGGCACAAACAAAAAAGACATGATAATAAGTGAAAAATACATTATTGTCTTGGTATCTTTACCTATTTGCTCAGGTTTGTTGTAATGGTTTGGATCATTCAACGCAGTGCAACTTGTAGAAAACTGTGAAAACTTTCGGGAAGTGAACGAACATCTGGAACATGAGACAGACCTTCACATCACCCTCTCACGTGACATATCTGTCAGTTCACCACCTGCTGCTGTGGCGAGTGGATGTACGACTTTTTCGCTCGTGGCCATGCCTAAAAACACATAGTGACACCCATTATCTTGACCCAGACAGAAAATATCATCATTTTCCTCCCTTGCAAAACACAAACAACCACCCTGTTTATGAGACAACAACATATATTGTGAAAAATAACAAGGTAAAATGATAGAGAAAGGTGAATGTCTTATTACGGAAAAAATACGGTTTCCCCAGTCTGCAAACGTATTTATTTATTCATTGTCTCTGTATTCGCAATAATCAGACTTATTCGTAGCTTTGAAACTGCATTTCGATTGTATTTTTAGCCATGCATGTGGTATGGGAGCTGGAAATTGCAACTCAACTTCCATGTTGCTAATCGGATCTAACCCTTCTCTTTCGTCTCCCGTGGGAGAACCTAGCCTCGGAGGACGGGCAGTTTTCTCAGGACCGAAAATTCAACCCTTTCACAACCTTTTCCAAGCATGGGGGCAACGATAACTAAAAAATAAATCCAAACTATCATAAATATATAAACAAAGGTGAAAAACTATTTATAGTAATTTTTTTTTTCAAGCCATTCCTAACATATTAATTGAAGTCATTCGATATCATCATATATCATAATATATGCGCAACATTTCAGCACCATTCATATTGTTTTGGGGTAAAAAAAAAAAAAATTATAACACCTGCGAAGTTGCACTGCGGCAGTACCTCTCGGTGGCGGATATCAGTTAGTGATATATCTGCAACTTTTGCACTCCAATGCAAGCCACAGAATGGATCTAGGAAGCTGGAATTTCCACTGTTTGGTGCATCTGAACTTTCTCTTCAATGTGGCAAGAAAAAAAAAAAAAACGAAACTTCAGAAGATGGCTCCTGCATCGGCCTGGGATCCACAGAAAATTCCTGGCCCACAGCCATGGAGGGGTTAATGTGACCGAGATAGTTGGAGCCAGGCTCCTGTACCAGTGATATATGTTCCTCTACAGTCACTCTCTAGTGAGCTGTGCCATCAACCGTTTCGAGAGTCAGTGTTTTATCCTTTCTGCCATCATAATATACTCGTAGGGCCTGCATTTCAGCAGTAAGACTTGCTGCTTCAGCACGGATAGTTTCACGATACTTCTACCGTTCCCTTCTAACTTTGCTTCTGTCGATGACATCACTGCAGTCCTCAGATGTTATTATGCCATAGTCTTCCAAGACAGCAGATGCAGTCTCTGCCACTGGTCTATCTGAAACTGCATGTCACTCCAAAGCCCTTGCAGTATTCTCTAACCATCGTCTCTGCTGAGATGCTGCTTGGAGCTACATGCAACAGTAGAAGGGTGTAATGCTTGCAAAGTACATGCAACAGTAGAAGGGTGTAATGCTTGCAAAGTACATGCAACAGTAGAAGGGTGTAATGCTTGCAAAGTACATGCAACAGTAGAAGGGTGTAATGCTTGCAAAGTACATGCAACAGTAGAAGGGTGTAATGCTTGCAAAGTACATGCAACAGTAGAAGGGTGTAATGCTTGCAAAGTACATGCAACAGTAGAAGGGTGTAATGCTTGCAAAGTACATGCAACAGTAGCAGATAATATTTAAGTGCCACTATCTGTGCTTTCACTAGGTTCATCTGCAGAACTGCTAATGCTGCATTCGTATTTCTTTGATGCCGAAGAAATGGCCCTAGCTTCAAGGTGATAGTGGGTTGGCCTGTCTTTTTCCTTCGACTTTCTTCTCAGATGATCCTGTAACCTCTTTGTAGCTATGCTGTCCAGTGGCCCTATCATCATCTGGCGTGTGGTTCGTTGATCTTGAAGAAAGGACAGTTCAGACACTGGAATCTTGCAAGACTTCGCACACGAACATGATGAATGGTTTGAACATTTGCATGCTGCAGTGTCGAAAATCTTCCTGGTTTGCTCCTTGAATTCGGTGACTTTCTGTTCGTACTGTTTTCTTTTCGACACTGGGTATCTCACAAGTCTGAGGTATTTATCGTGGTGATTTCGTATCAGCTAAATAATGCAGGTTGATGATACACTAGGTAGTGATCCTAGGGTCCAAATTTCTCTAATTTTAACAGCCAGGACGTCAGACACCTGTGCAACAGTTGGTTCTTTTTTTAATTAGTCTTCAGTTTCAGTCTGACCCACTGATAGTCCATAAGCATGTCTTCAATGGTTGTTAACAGTGCAAGTTCATTTTATGACGATTACTGAAAATTTGGTAAGCTGGAGGTTTATTCGGATGATGCTCATCAATCCTGTCACCATGCTTCAACACTCAAGCTGCATAAGAAATGCAACAGAACATAGTAGGCTTAACAAACTAGAAGTAATATATCCATTATATAATATATACGCTTAGGTATTCATAAAACATTTGAGAAGCATGTATCTGAAACCTTATTCGCCTTTTCTTCTAATGCATTTGATGTGATTGAACATGTTCCGGCATATAAAATTAGTAATTGTGATAGAGGGCAAAAACTGTTAGTTTTAGAATGCCAAATTTTACATGCAAGATATGTGGGACAAATAACACCTTTTAGGGGGTATTACATGTCATAATTCAATTCTTCGTTCTTTCACTCCACCCTAATGATTAAGTGTATTGGAAAAAGTGGAATGAAGTGCTTGTTGGAGATATGTAATTAGGCACTGATGAGAGTAACTGTGCCATATATATATATATATATATATATATATATATATATATATATATATATGGATGGGTTGATGGGAGAAGAAAAAACAAGAGTAATGGAGAGAGGGATGATGTTGGTAATGAATTGTAATGGATGGAATATCGCAAATTTGTTGTATGCTGATGCTGCAGTACTACTTGCAATTACCGGACAAGAACTTGGTAGACTAGTGCAGACTTTTGCTGATGTCTGTGAACGTCGTGCCTTGAAAGTAAATGTAGAAAACAGTCAAGTGATGGTTATTGAGAGTAGGTGACTCCAAGTGCGATGTTACAGTGAATGGAAGGAGACTGGAAATTGTGAGAGAGTTCAGATGCCTGGGTACAGTCATAGAAGAGAGAGGAAAATGTGCAAAAGAAGTTGAAAGTAGAGTGGCACAAGGACGAAAAGTAGCTGGTGCAATGAAGATCTTGATAAGAAACAGAGGCTTGAGTGTTGCAGTTGCAAGAGGTTTACATGAAGGAGTGTAAGTGCCAACATGAACATATGGATTTGAGACTATGGTGTTGCATGAAAATGAAAAGTCAGGAGTGAGAGCAGCGGAGATGGGTCTGCGAAGGAATGTGTGTGGAGAACAGAGAGTGGATAGGATACGAAATAATGTGATAGTGGAGTGAGGAAGTCTGGATACTAGAATCGAAGAGAGTGTACTGAGATGGTATGGACAGGTAGAGAGAATGGATAACAAGAGAGATGAAAATGGTATGTCTGGGCGAATTTCAAGGAGGAAGGAGGCGAGGTAGGAGAAGGAGAAGGTGGAGGGGTATGGTGGATGAGTTTGTGAGGAAAAGAGGTTTGGAAGTCGGTGAGGCTTCGGGACTGACAAGAGATCGAGATGGTTGGATGAATATTGTGAGAAGTGCATGATCAGGGATTTGTCACCCCTTTTTAATGTGACAGTCCGGATTGACTCTATCGGACACGTTTATGTGAAGCTTCAGAATGTGGTGAATGTTTTTGGCGTATCAGATAGAGCCAGGATTCCGGGGGCTTGAATGATGAGTGAATGGATGAATGAGCCATTGGAGTGGGCAAATTTGGGCTGTCTGGACATAGCAACTTCTCACCCTATCCTAGGGTGGGAAAGGAGGTCCGGATGATGATGATGATGATGATATTTATACCATATATATATATATATATATATATATATATATATCCATCCATCATCCAATCCTACGTTGCCCCATGAGGAGCGTAGGAGCCCGGGGCTAGGCAGTTGGTCCTGACATTTAAGATGAGTGACTATATATATATATATATATATATATACATACTTACACTCTCATGCAGCGCAGTTAGTCAGTTTCTTACTCCATTGGTTATCCTATTTTCCTGCTTCATGACGTGCCCACCTCCATTTCTGTTCTTTTACAACTTCTATAATGTTTTTTATGTCAGTCTGTTCTCTCACCAAGGTTGATTTCTTTTCCTCTCTCTTAACAGTATTCCCATCATTGACATTTCTATTGCTCACTGAGAAGGGATTAGTTGATTTTCCATTGATTTTATCAGATACTAGGTACCACAACCGTACGTCATGATGGGATTATATATTCGATATATACTTTTCATTTTATACATATTGGCAAGCATCTTTTCATGATGTTTCTATGTTTACTAAAAGCTTTCCATCCAGTTGCAATGCATCTTTTCATTTCGCTATCATGATATTTCGTCAGTTTTAGTACTTACTTTAAGCAGTTGTACTCCTCGACTTCTTCAAGAATTTTTTCCCATATTCTGGTGACGCTCTTTTGTGTATCTTGATTATTCTTTACTTTTACTCCGTTTCATCATTAGCAGTACTTTGAGGCTTTCTTCACTGGGGTCATTTAACATTTCTTTCAATGTCTCTGCTGCTTTTGAGATTAAGGCAATGTCATCTACAAATATTAAGCGGTTTAGGTTTCCTTCATCTATGTTTAGTCCGCTGTTCTCCCAGTCTAGCTTTCTGAAAATACTTTCTAGGCATACTCTCAAAAATTTGGGGGATCTGTATCTCCCTGATGCACGCCATTCTTAATCTTATTTTTGTTCCCCGAAAATGTTCTTATTTTCAACTTGTTCCCTCAACGAACTAAATATTGTTATGTGTTTCACAGAGTCGAAAGCCTTTTTCCAACCAACAAAACCTAAGGACAGTTGTTTATTATATTCTATGGGTTTCTCATTTATCTGATTCACTGTGTGTAGATGATCAGTAGTCAAATACCCGCTTAGAAATCATTCCTGTTCACGAGGTTGGTTGTGGTCCAGATCTGCTGATATTCTATTCGGAAATACTTCAGTGAAGAGTCCGTACATAACTTGTAATAAGCCAATGAGCCGATAGTTACTAAGATCTTTTGAGTCGTGCTTCTTATAAAGCAAATTAATTATTGCACTGCAACATCTTTTAGGAATTTTCTTCTCTGTACACTGAGTAAATAAGTGAGCCTGGATGCCTTCTTTGGATCGAAACTGTACATTAAAAAGAAAAATATTGGTCACTGTATACTCACTCTGCCTGAGGATAGCCATGGGAAGTGGGTGAGGGACTGTGCAAGAATAGATCCCAAAACACTCATGAAGGCTTGAGAGGGCAGGGGGTGGACTGCGGCAAGAGAGCCCTGGATTTCACAGATGAGGTGGTAGAGCAGAGCACCGACAGCGACAGACACCACCACCGACAGCCACACACTTACTGCCGGTACAAGAATGAAGTCAAGCTCTTTCTGTCATTCATAACATGCATTTGACGAGATTATTCTTAACGAGGGATTATGTACCCCTTGAAGGCACGAAACATAACTGCTGATGTTTAACTCACTAACTATGCATTGTGACAAATTCTCATTATTTTCACTAACTTTGATACCGCCGTTTTATTGTTAAACACACACACACACACACACACACACACACACACACACACATATATATATATATATATATATATATATATATATATATATATATATACACACACACACACACACACACACACACACGAGGAAAAGTAAGTAAATACAATGTCGTGGCGAACAAAGGATTTTATTACTAGACGTTTCGACATTTCCTTAACGTCATGTTCAGTGGTCTAAAATGGTACAATTATTAAGATTACTTACATGTAAACATCAAAGTGCATTAAGGGTTTATACAGTTTGATATACAAGGACTCTAAGATTCTTACACCGGCATTGGAGCAGCTGTCAAGTATTTCAAAATATTCATCTTTAAGACGAGTATCATACTCGTCCTTCTGTATTAAGCTGCATAAACCCCAATATAACAATATTATATCATCCTACCCCCTAAACATTGCTTAATTTTCTTCTTTACCACTGTTGTATCTTTAAAGCACTTTGATATTTACATGTGAATATTCTTAATAATTTTATCATTTCAGATTACTAATGTTGACATTAGGGAGATATCAAAACCTCTGGTAATAAAATCCATTATGTTCGTCACGACATTGTGTTTACTCATCCTTCTGAAGATCCGGTTCCCCAAGAACTAGCCAGTATCAAGTGTTTGATATATATATATATATATATATATATATATATATATATACTGGAGAGAGAGAGAGAGAGAGAGAGAGAGAGAGAGACAGGCAGATACATAAATAGGTAGATAGATATAATAGTGTACTCCAATAAATTCAACTTCAAATTTATTCAAAGACAGTCTCAGTTTTGTATTCTAGCCCTCATAACTACAGGAACAAGAAGTGCTCGTGGGCCCTACGGGCCCCTCGCACTTGCTCCTGCGGAGGGCTCTCGTGTTTATGTGCTGTTCTAGTGTAACCTTGTCACTTGGAGTTTTTGCAGCAAACCAATATTATTGGTAGTATTTTGCAGTTTCGGGAATGGAACCCAAGTTGTCCGAACGCATGTCCGAAGTACACACACAGACACACAGCTACTGCTACAGTTTATTTTAGTTCTACCTCTGGGCAAAAAATTCTACCGAGATCCTCTGCCGGGCTCCGGGAGCAGCGTTTTCTGGTCAAAGTGTGATCGCTCATTAATTACAGTAAAATTTTTCAATCGTGATGGGACCAAGTTTTTTCACATCAGAGATTTTTTTTGCGATTTCTGTGCCAATTTTGGTGCGATTTGAATGTGTAGTTTCGGCTGCCCAAAACACACACACCACACACACACACACACACACACACACACACACACACACACACACACACACAACACACACACGGCTACTGCTTTAGTATATTAGAAAAAATATTTAATCTCTAGAACGAAATTTAATGATCGTGAACAGTCTGACAATTTTGGTAGAGGATCTATTTTCTACTCTCCACTCTACTTCATCAAAAACTGTTTCTTTCTCTCTCTCTCTCTCTCTCTCTCTCTCTCTCTATATATATATATATATATATATATATATATATATATATATATATATATATGATTAGATAGATGGATAAATAGACATAGATAAAGATCGATCCATAGATAAATCTCTCTCTCTCTCTCTACTCGTATATATAAAAGCCGCACTGTTTGTTTGTTCGTCCTTCAATCACGCCCAAACCAAGGGCCACAGACCCGCAGACCCGTATATATTTTGAATCAGGGTGCCCCAAGGATGGTTTTAAGGGGGTCAAAAATCATATCTGGATCACCTGAGGTCATCGGTAGAGTGTTCGCCTTTTTGGCCATGGCAACGCCGGGTACCCCTGCAGCCCAATTTTTGGCATGGAGACTCACATGACCTTCAGTTCGGAGGCTCTCGCAGCAGTTCTTTGAATAATGAAATTGTTGGCATGGTGGGAGAATGAATGTCCTATGTTATTGAATATAAAGGAAAAAATCATTAGAAGCTAATGTGTTCTTCTGAAACCTAATTTTCCGATGAAGGTGTTCCTGTGGCATAAAATAATCTGAATTCTGTTCACATGAATGTCAATATGGGAGATATTTACACGAAGTTGCAGCTCGAGCACTTGTGCTGTTCTCAGCTCAAACCGTTCCCACGACAAGCACTAATTCTACAGCTTGTCCATAGTTTGCATCTACATACTTTCCAGTTTAGTGATGATTTTTTTTTTTTTTTTAAGACAATACACAATTAAAGGCTAAAAGAACAAATTTTTGAGGAATTTCTCGTTTTCCGAACCCTCTCAGTCAGAAGCACAAAATGCGAGTCACCACTTTGTTTCAGAAGCTGTTTTGACATTAGACACTGCATTCCAGTACCAGAGGGGCACTCAGTGAAGCGCATCTCTCCCACAACGGCAACATAATTGCCAAACCACTCTTCGAAATGGGTTAGGTTTTCTCACGATTGTTTAGGGTTTCGCAAAAAGTGTTTTCCGTATCCAGAATCTGTAATACGATCCGGATCGGTCCCAAAAGCTAATCGATTGTTTCCTGGGACATGGGCTATTTACCCACCAAGTTAAGATTTGCATTTGACAAGATTTATGAACAAATATTCTGAAATTACAACGGGTACAGCAGAGACATACGTTTAGAATCAATGATCAAACCATGTGTGTAAAAAAAAAAAAAAATGGAAAAAATTAAGTTAGCTCTGTGTGTGTGTGTGTGTGTGTGTGTGTGTGTGTGTGTGTTTAAACTTGCGTGTCATTCCACTGGTAGTCTAAGATCGGTGGCTGGGTGGGTAGGCTGGTGGGCAGATGGGTGGGGTGGATTAATGAGTGGGTGGATGGTTGGTGTGTAGGTTAGCCAGGGTGGGTACGATGGGGAGGATGGGTGGACAGGAGAGGTTTGTAAAATGTATAGGGTGAGTAGGTTGTATGGTTTCTTGGGCAGGTCAGGTGGGTTAAGGCAATAGGGTAGGAGGGTGTGTTGGGTAGATGGATGAGGTGGCTGTGTGGAGCAGAATGGGTAGGTGAGTTGGGGTGACTGGGAGCTCATGGTGCTTAGGATTTATGGATGGAATGACTTTGTGGGTGCATGGGCAAACGGATACATTGACAGGCAGAAGACTGACTTACTACTTACCACAATGAGTGAATGGTTAAGTAAATGGGTTAGAGGGTGGGTAGATGTCGGAATAAGTGGGTCACTGGCAGGAATATGTCGTTGTGGGAATTTTGGTTTCTGAAGAAATACATACATGTGGAAACAATGGAGTAATGTGTAAAAAAGGCCCTTGGGCGAAATATACCCATGAAATAAAGCTGGTAGATGAGGGTATTTGGTGTTCGTCCAGAGAGAGGAAACCGGCAATGGGGAAAGTACAGTCCATGGTGATTATAGGTCCAAAGAGAAAATAAGTCCATGGGAGAAAATACGTCCCTTTGGGGATTCTGCTTTACTGGACTGGAAAAAATACGTCCATGGTGAAAAATAGGTTCATGAGGAACACTGGTTCATAGAGGGAAAGTAGGTTCATGAAGAAAATAAGTCTATAGGGAAAGAAAATGACATTTGGTGGAATGTAGGTCCATGGAAGGAAAAAATGATCAAAGCAGAAAAAAGACGGCCAAAGAAATTTGGTCCGTGGCGGAAAACAGGTCCATGACAAAAAACAGATCCATTTGAGAAACAAGTTTCATGTCGAAATAGTGCCATAAGAAAAAAAAAGAAAATAAAAAAGATCCAGGAGTAATAAAAAAGGTCATGGTGAGAAATAGATCCATGGGGAAAACAGATCCAATGAGGGAAAATAGGTTCATGGGGGAAAACTGGCCAAAAGATGAAAACAGTTCCATGGAGGAAACGAGTTTCATGGAGGATAATGGGTCCATGGGGGAAACGTTCATTCATATTATAAGTGACTGTGTTACTATTACGCTGGGTTAGTAATTATTGTACATTCAGGTGATAATGATCAACCCAGGAACACTCCACATATTGGAGACAATAAAGGCTGAATCTATCTCTTCCAGATAGAAAATATTCTTGCAAGTTGAGTAACATTATGTATATTGCAAGACAGTTATGAAGCTGAATGACATCGTCTTGTGATAGTAAGAATTATTTACTCGTGAATGTATATATATCTATCTGTGTATCTATCTGTCTATCTATGAAAGATGTGTTCGTTTAATAAGATACGTATTAATGGCTGGTTATTCATCACTCACATCTGAAAGGTGTTAGAAGTTTCCTCCAGGGTTCATTCGGTGAACTTTTTGCCGTAATAAAACCCATGGGCTCCATGAAATACATCTTGCTGAAGTCCACCGCTCGTGCTCGTTCCAGCATCGGACTCAGAATCAAGGAGAAGTTGGCTCGTCTGAACTCAACATCGCCCACTATGCCTGTGAAATGACCCTGATGGAGAGGAAGAATTGTGTAATGAAGAATTTGCGGTAGGTGGGAAATAATGAAATAAAACAAAATACAGTATATTTCAACACAGTGAAAAAGGCTACATACTGCTGAGTAGAGTTGGAAAACACTCACGTCATCTTTACGCACACCCCACTGGCCATCCGCTGGCATGGTTAATACGTAAGTGAAGTTCAATTTCTTAGACAACACGTCAAGGAGATATACATCAACACATGGTTTAGACTTGACGGTCAAAGATCCTTCAACTTCGTCAAATACGATGAAAGGCTTGATGTACAGTGTCACAGCCCTCATTTTCTCACCGTATAAGTTGGTCATTTGGTCTGGGAATATGTCATTAGTATTTGCTAGGCCTGTGTCTGTGGACCACTTGTTCACACTGAGGACCTGAGGGGAGCCTGAAGGGTGTAAGAGCTGGCGGATTAATACACGCCAGTAGGTCTTGTTTTTAGACTCCTGGTGGGTGAGGGCTGCCACGTTCTCCTCCTTCCCTAGACGTTGATCCAGGAGGAAATGTTCTGCGTCGGTGGCGTTTTGGGCGTGAACCAGGAAGTAACGAGTGAGCTTCTTGCTGGAGAATGGATCTGTGAGTACTGGCAGGAGGCGAGAGTCTGGAAGTCCTGTCAGCAGATAAATTACACACGAGAGTGGAGTCACTCGAAATGGATTGTTATTGACGTAGGTCAAGACTTTCCCCGATTGGTGAATGTTACATTGATCTATGATTATTTGCGAATAATATTTAGATTTCTGCAATATTCTTTCATCTCCACTAATCTTTTTACTTAATAAGCTGCCAGGGGAAAGATACGTATTAAATGTGTGTTGATTTGGTCGTAAGGACGCCAATACATTCCTGAGACCATTAGTTTTATTGCTGATCATGAAAACCCTTAGACAGTTTGGCGTGAACAGCTGAGCCAGGAGATTCGTGAGTAAAGCTATTTCCCCAGCCACAATATTCTCGGAAGGGGCCGTGCCGTAGCCTGTGCATACGAGGCCGATCAGTGTGATAATTATGACTGAAGAAAGTTGCATGCTGAGAAGGTTGACCCTGGAAAAAAACGGATGGTCTAATTAGTATCTGTAAAAACTGTAATAACGACGAGTACACATAGTAAATAATTTTGCTTGCATTCGTAGAGGAAACATGAATATACCAGCTTTGTTCATTATAAAACGCTTTACAGAAAAAACTTTCGAAATTTTAAGTGTCACAGGTTGACAGAGAGAGAGAGAGAGAGAGAGAGAGAGAGAGAAAGAGAGAGAGAGAGAAAATGCATTTTACTTTTGTTCCTCTTGTTTCATTTGTTTCCTCTGGTTTGTATGTATTCGTGTGTAAAAGACTATGATAATAATGGATCTCCTAAATACTGAAGGTAATGATGCATCTGCACATGTTGTTACAATCTGTCAAGTGGCAAAATCTGAGTTGACTGAATTCGAAGATCGTTAGTGACCTTTGGAGCTTTCATTGCAAATTTTTGTAATTTTGCATTATATCAAGAGCCCCACACCGTTAAGTAACAATTGACACACACACACACACACACACACACACACACACACACACAGTATAATGAGTATAATGGATATATATGAAGGCATTACTGATAATTAATCACAACTGTTGTAATTTTTCTCAAAAAAAAAAAAAAATAGTTTTCACCAATAGGTAAAGTTCTCTTTTTTCGTCGGGTAATTACTGGATTCCTTTCTCATTAATACCGTTCATTTTAGTCCTATTATATCTCTTCTAAAGTCTACTTTCATTTTTAACTTCTCAAATCATTGTTTCATTTATATCTGAAAATGTTAATAGGTCTATAACTGGGTGTCATAATCTTAGAAGAGGTTACATGAACAGATTCTCTCCATGCACTTTGTTCTTAGACATCACCCTAAACAATATACCTCATTACCCCAATCTGACACTTCATCCTCGGTCTCCTTCCCCTTTCTCCCACCGCCAACTCCAGCTCACTGTCTATTCTCTGTTCTCTTTACATTTCAACAAACAATATTTTTTTTTTTCCACAACCTCATGTATGTAAGGACCTTCTTCTGTCTTCTGATCATTAGACACATTGTTATACTTAGAATAATCAAAGAAATTTGAAAGTTTTTATTCGCCTTTACCACATGAACGGGGAAAAATAATATTTTTAATTATATTATTAAAAATAATAGTTTTGAGGCAAACAAGTATAAAATTTCCTTATTTTGAAATTCCTTACTCCTTAGGAAAGGCAGAGAGAGAGAGAGAGAGAATAAAAAGAAAAATATTCGTACAAGATTAAATGTACAGTTGTGTCTACCAGGTAATGGGATGTTAAAAAACCTAATATGATAAAAAATTGAGTGGAACAGGAGCGTGGCGAGAGTTGGAGTGAAGTAATGGCTTTTTGGTGGTGGTGTTCCATAATGAGGAATATTTATGCTGCAAAAGTTTTTAACATAATTTAATTCTGTTATTTTCTTTGAAGAATGTGCAGTATGGAATGATTGATTGATTGACTGATTGTAACATAATTAAAATATGGCGGCACAACTGCCAGGGTCATATGCCGCCGGACAACAAGATAATAATCGCCGCATTTAACCCCTTAACCACGGGGCGTCACTTTCGTGATGCTTGGGAGCAAGGGATCATAGCGTGGGGCGTCGCTTTTGTGATTCTATGTTATTTTGAATTCACCCGGGCTTCCAAGTGGGGGCTTGTATCATCTATCAGTACTGCCAATGTCCAACACTAGTCAGCACTCCTAATCTCATCTGTACTCCCATCCATTGTTGACAATTTAGCCATTTCTCCCCGTTCTTGACTCCCCTCCCTACCCCCCCTCCATTACCCTATCCTCTCGCCTGCCCGGCTGTGCTATGCTAAGTAAATCTTCCCTGGAATTTTTCACTGATTTCATCCATTGAAATAAGCCCTATGCTCTATTCTTATACCAAATAATATATACAAGAAAGAAATAAGGTAAGTGAGAGTGCCATACACCTGGAATTGGCTAATTATCACCGGACAACACTTCATGTTTTTTTTTTTTTTTTTATGTGTCCGACTCTGGGCATAGGCTTCACAGCCTGCTTATCAAGGCCCAGCAGTCCTCCTACATACCACACACGTCTACATGTCACCACTCGTTCGCTAATTTTCGCTGTTTTTTTCCTCTTGAAATATGCCATGTAATCTATTTTCGTAATAAATATACATATAAGGAGGGAAGGGAGAAGCCTAAGTGATATTTACATTCACCTGGAACTCCCTAATTTATAATGTATTGTCTAGATTTCCTGCCAATCATTTCAGTGAATACATAGCTGTTTCAAGAGCTACGTTGGTAGTACTGAATATCCCCTAAGTAGGCCTCAACCCGGGCCGGCCCTCCCTTATCAGTTCTCTCTCATCTTCCGAAGAGGAGGTACGCGTCTGTTCCTCTTGCTGACTTCAGGGCCTTTTTCACCCCCATGCAAAGGGCCCTGTGACCTTTACCCCCTACTAAACCTCGTGTGGAAAGAGGTAAAGGGCTGACAATTGATAAAAGAGTGACTACGATCTTTCTATTGAGTAAAATAGTGCAAGTGGAATTGTAAATAATGTGTAAATAATGTGTAAACAGCAAGTGAAAGTAATGAATGTAAATATGCGTGAACAATGGAAAATAGTTTTATAAGTTACTTCAAGTGACAGTGCATAACACAGTGTAAATAAAATAGAAATGTAAATAACGTAAATAAAATAGAGAACGTAAATAGAAATGTAAATGAGTAGTATTATAAGAATACGAGTATATACCCTAGGAGTAATGAAAGTAGAAGTTTCACTCTAGCATGTCTGAATACTATGAGTTATGAGAGTGAAGATGAAAGTGACATTCACTCTCAATGCTAGTATAGAGGACGAGAAAGTGAATGCTACGTATTTTACTGAAAGAAATTGAATCCCTACAGTGACAATAAACTAATACTACTGAAGGAAACTTATGGATAAAGACTGTAGATATATATATGTGTTATATAGTAATAGAAATATAAAGTGTGAGGGGTTTTATGAATAATAAATGACAGAGTACCAAGAGCGAACTAGCGCAAGTGCGGCGGTCAGACGCGCTCATAATTTTCATTGCTTTCACAGTGTTTTTTTTTTTTTTTGGAGTATGGATCCCAAACTACTTGAAAATCATAGAGTAGTGTTTATAGTGGTAATATCTGGCTGTGGTAATCATATTACGGGTTGTCGGGAAGTGTAAAGTGGAGACTTCGTTACCCAACTTCAGAGGTCTCCACAAGTCCTACGGTAACCGACGAAGGCTCAACAAACATTCCAGGGAAAGCTGAAGGTATGTGCCATAAGCATATTTAATTTTAATATTCTAGGACTAATAACTGATTTTTGGCAAATATTTTTTCAGAGTCTGTCGGAGCCCGAATAACCCCGCGGCACACGCAAAACATCGGTAATCATGCCCGCGGTGTAGGGGTTAAATATGTTCATATTGAAAATAAGTTAATACCCATTAGTATGAATAAAAACACTGGAAGTAATTAAAGAACAGTTTATAAAATATCAATGACTTATAGCAGTGGAAGGAGGCCTGCCTCCTAAAGAAAACTAAAAACCAGTAAAATCGCCGGAGGTTCCACGAAGCACCAAGGACAGACCATAGGCACCATCTGCCCCCTTATGTCTATGGAGGAATCTCTGACGTAGATCCCCCAGACTTGGACATTCGACCAGCAAGTTACGGACAGTAAGGAAAACAAGGCAATCATCACAGTACGGTTGAGTCAACCATTCATCATGAACCTATCCATAATCCGAGAGTGCCTGGCAAGAGAACCCTCCAGGTGCAAGAGACTCCTCCAAGGCATGGAGGGGAAATCCCTCGGCACAACCACTGTCTGAAAATTAGTTTTAGCTTGTTAGGAGCAACACCATCCCACTGTCTCTGCCAACACTTACGAATTGCATACCGCAAGTAAGCCATTACATCAAGTGGGAAATGGGTAGTCGGTAGGGTCCGTCGAGAAGATGCAGCTTTAGCTAAAGTACCTGGCCTCTCATTGCTCACCACAATAACATGCGTGGGAACCCTATAGAAATCCACACGATGCCCAAGAAGAAATAAAACCATTGGATGGGATGCATTAAAAGACTCCAGTGCAGAAAGATCACTCAGTTCTCTCGTATACCCTGAAGCATTACCAGGGAGGCTACCTCCTCCCTGCTAATGGAAGGGAAGACAACATCAAAGCCTAATTCAGTATCAGTCTTTGCTCTGTCAGTTTAGACAGGGACAGAGCCCTCATGAGTTGGGGCATGTTCTAAATAGAGAGGGACACCTGAGAGGCAAATGAATCCATTTTACCAACAATGGACCTACAAAACGTCACATAAGAGAGTAGCCAAAAACCCATCCTTGGGATCCGATGTGGACAGACTGCCAGTCTTGAAACAGAGAGGGCTAACGTAACAGGCCAAAAGGCTTCGGGAAACTAGGACGGGTGTCATAAACAGAATATCAGGCACAAGAAACTGAGTCTGGAATGCGGTGAAGACGATACTAACACCTCGTCATCAATGATTGGTGACCTAAATCCAAAGGGAGGACACCAGCATCCACCAAGAAACTTCAAGTCTAGGGTGACCTGAATGCCTTGGTTGCCAGATGTACAGAAGCATGATGCACTATTTAACAACTGGAGACGGGTGTTTGTTGCAGGGGAGTAGATCTCACACCCATATACAAGTTTAGGAAGGATAAGAGACTTATGCAAGAGAAGGAGGGCCAGACAGTCAGAATCCCAAGAGGTATTAGCCACAAACCTCAAAAGACTCAAACATTTAATACAAGCCGCCTTCACAGAACGAATTTGAGGAACCCAAGTTAGTCGTCTGTCAAATAGAAGACCCAGAAACCGCGTCTCTTCCATACAGGATATTCTCCGACTATAGAGATACAAGTCATTCTCTGGATGAACCCCCCAGAAGATGACAAAAATGCATAGCTATTGTCTTTCTTAAAGAAAAACGGAAGCCACGAGATTCAGCCCTCTCAGAAATTTAATTAAGAGCCAGCTGTAACTTCCTCTATCAGAGACATTCTAGATACAGTAATGGAAATTGAGAGGTCATCTACATATAGTGAGCCTCGTGCACCATCAGGAAGTACACTAATTATGCTATTGATGGCCACATCAAGGAGAGTAACACAAAGGATGCTCCCCTGTGTCACCCCATCTTCAAGTGCATGGGCATTACAAAGCACTCCTACTAATCGGACACTTAGAAAACAGTTTGATTAAAACAGCTGAATAAAAACAGGCAAGCACCCATGAAGACTAAACTCACAAAGAGAAAGTAAAATGCCATGACACCAGTGTCGTGTGCCTTCTGCAGATCTTAAAAGGTCTTGTCCTGGTGTTAGTTAATGGAGAGAGCCTCACTTTCCAAGAACAGTAGGACATCAGTGGTAGATTGCATGTTTCGAAAATAATACTGTGCTGGTGATAGGTAATTCTCCTCCCCACCCTCTAAATACGAACACCTTGCAAACACAAGAGAATAGAGAGATTGGACGATAATTTGTTGCCTGCAGATGATTCTTTCCTGGTTTAGGGATGGGGATAAGCATAAAAGCACTCCAAGAAGATGAAAGCTCACCAGTACACCAAATTCTATTACATAACGCCAGTAAAAAAAAAAATAGAATTTGCCAGAGATATGATGTAAAAAGGCGTATTGAATGTCATCACAGCCTGGAGACGAATCGTGACGTTGTGACAAAGTGCCTAAAGCTCAGAAACAGAAAAGGGGACATTGGAAGACTCTCCCCCAGGTGATGTAAAGCTAAGGCTACAGGATTCCGAGCACGGACATTGGCATGCTGAAGGCGATTCAGTGTCCTTTTTAGACTCACCAGCAAAACGCTTGACAAATGCTCCAGTAACAGCAAAGGGATCAGTCACAGACCGACTTTCATCAGATAAAACAGGAGGGGAAGGAACAGGAAATTTGCCAGAAATCTTTCTGATCTGGTTCTACACTTGGGTGAGAGAAGTCTTCGAGTGAAGAGAGGAAACATACTCCCGCCATGAAGCATGTCTGGCCTCTTTTAACACGCAGCGTGCATGAGCATGGGCCCTTCGAAAAGCCACCAAATATTGAGTGTCTTCACGATGACGGTGAAGCCCAGAGAAGGCGACCTGTTTGGCCTTCACTGCAGAGTTGCATTCAGGGGCCCACCAGGGAACTGGACGTTTAGGAAATCGATCAGAAGTCTTGAGGATAGATAAAAGAGCTGCTGAGTGCATTACATCAGTTACATACACCACTGACTCATCAGCACTATGAAAACTGTCCACAGCGCGGTCACTGGAACATAATCCCCTGCAGAATGGCTGTTTGCCTTATCCAGGAACCAACGAGAAAGACAACATTGTGGCTCGCACTCAGCAGAAGTTAAAATAATTGGGAAGTGATCACAACTATGCAAATCTGGCAACACACCTCAACTAAAATCTAAAATAGCAGTAGCTGAGCACAGAGACAAATCAATGGTCATGAAGACACCAGTCTGACTATGAAAGTATGTCATTTCACCTGAATTCAACACCCCCATCTCCTCATCCTCCACCAAAGAAGCATTGATGGTGAAGGAAAATCTGAATGGCAACAGCTTGCAGTGGAACTGAAAGACTCAAACAAGTGAATGGGACATTACAGAGAAGTTGGAGAGCAGCACCACCATACTGTCCTTGGCTAGGTTGAGGATCAAAATAAAATACAGGGTAACCAGAATGACTGGAAGGAGCAAATGACATATGCATACTAGGAGCATATGACATATGCATACTAGGGAAATGTGGGTAATAAGACTACGCAATTCCTCCCAACTAGCATGTAAACCACGACAATTCCATTGAATTATAGATTCCATAATGGAGTGGCATTATATCAGGTTACTTCCAACACCACAGTTCTGGACTCTGGGAATTATGATAGATTTCCGAGTACCTGGCAGAGGGTTAAGTTTAGTAACAGGTTTCCTAACCACAGCCAACTCTCTGGAGGAGGAACCCAAGATACTCGGTTTTGCAGACGGCAAATGGGAGAAAGATGAAGACCGGACAGTGGTCTTATTCTGTGGTGAAGCAAGAGATGGTCTGTTTGGGGGAATGCAAGCTGCCTTAGCCAAAACAGAGCAGGCAGTGCTAACACAAGGAAGAGTATGATCAGCAGCGAACCCGACAATAGTAGGATCCCAAGAAGGCAAGGTCTCACGCAACTAAGGAGGCGCATCAACAAACAAGCATCACCACTGTTTGGTGAGGTACTGACTGTCAGCGAAATACTATCCTCAGCCTGTGCTCGCCTGGATCCCCGAGAACCTTGAAGATAATGAATAGTGGGCTCCCCAGCCGAAAACTTTGGTGACAGGACCTCAGTCTCTGAGCACCCTGAGGAGCCACGGCGACGCTTGCCATGCACAGGAGACACGCCGTTTTCTTTTTAATTTTTGGAAATACCAGGGCAAGGAGAAGCATCAACATGAACATCTGCCACCACCATGGAAGGGTGTCGAACATCTGTCAATGAAATAGAGGCAGACACATTACTTGAAGAAGGTGGATTACCACACACCTCACAAGCAATATGAGCCTCAGCAACATCAGTCTGCAAATCACGGGAGAGAGGAGCAGTAGATAGCACAGACTGAGGCAGAGTCCTAGGCACAGGATGCCACACAGATCCACCAGAGAGGACAGAGGCACAAGAAACTTTGGGCTCTCCTCCTTGCTTCAGGAAAGGAAACCTTCTCATGGGTATGTATGGACAAAATCTCTTTCTCAGACAGGTAGCAAAGACAGTGATGAGAAAAGGTTGCATGGGCACCTCCACAGTGGTTGCAATTAGTAGGTGCATGATAATCACCAGAGTGGGAGGAGCAACCACAAGAAACACATACACCTGTAAAGCCAGCTTGCACACGGAGACAAAAGTGGCTAACATGCCCATACCCCTGACGTGAAAACATCTCTTTGGGGATGGAAGGTAGGGCTTCACAAGAGGAGGTAACCAGGCAAGTTTCACAGAATCAGACAACGTTAATTGGTCAAAGATCAGGAAAAGGGTTGGGGTTGGTGTCAGAACACCCTGCATCTTCTTCTTGACCCTGTAAACACTGACAACACCATAAGAGCTTAGTTCCTCCAGCAACCGAGTTGCACGATATCGGGGGAGTTCCCGTGAGTAAATGACCCCCATTCACTGGTTAAAGGTGGCATTAGGTACACAATTCATACTGCAACCAGATACGGAGGTGAGATTGGAGAGGGGAGCTTTCTTCTGGGGAGGACACCTCAGGAAAGAGGGTGCCATCCCCTTGGGACAAGATCACAGGTTATCGACCACAGGTAGAAACAATGGTACTTTGCAAGTCGAAAATATTAGTATTCAAAACTGAGCCACCCACAGGGGGTTTCAGCACTAATTACTTTGGAAAATCCCTTTTCACTGTGTTTTCCAGGCCGAACCCATGAGCCGAACCAGCTCGACATGACTTCCACATAGCCCAAGTTAAATACTGGGGCAGAAGAGAAAAGTCCCTAGGGGCCTGGAAAGGCTCCAGAGTGGCACTGAGGGAGTAGAATCCTTAAAAGTGTCCAGGGACAGGTGTCACATCGTGAACATAATTTTTAGCAGATGTCTATTCTATCTATCTATCTATAGCCCGACGCCCTAATCCCGCAAAGGGTGGCCGCAGACAAAACGCCTCCAAGTCACTCTGTCACCCACCATTTGACTCCCCTCCCCCCAACTCACCCCCCCCTCCCTCATATACCTCTCAACTCCATCCCTCCACCTCACCCTCGGTCTACCCCTCCCTCTCCCTCCCTCCACCTCACCTACATACACCCTCTTAGTCAGTCTTTCATTCTCCATCCTCTCCACATGTCCAAACCACCTCAGTGTATTTCTCCTAATCTTTTCAACCACATCCACATCTACCCCACAACGTTCCTTCACTTCTTCATTCGTCAACCTGTCCCTCCATGTCACTCCACATGCTCCTCTCAAGTAACTCATTTCACTGCTCTCACTCTTGACTTGTTCCCCTCTTGCAAGGTCCACGCCTCGCTTCCATACGTCAGGGTAGGGATCACAATACCATCATGCAGTGACTTCTTAACTTCCATACTCACCTCCCTATTTCTCATCACTGCTTTCAGTGTGCCAACAACCTTCCTTCCCTGCTGTACCCTTTCACGTACTTCATCCCCCAAAGTTCCATCCTTACTCATCACACTACCCAAGTACTTGAATGCACTCACATTCTCCATATCCTCACCATCCAACCTCACTGCACACTCTGTGACTTCATTCCTCTCAAACACCATAACTTTACTTTTGTTTACATTAACTTTCAGCTTCCTCCTCCTACACACTGTCCCAAATTCATTCACCAAACCTTGCAACTCCCATTCATCTTCACTCAACAATACTGTATCATCAGCAAACAGGAACACCGGAAGCTTCCAAATCTCACCCTCATTCATTAGGGCCACCCCCACATCCACTGCCCTACCTTGTACCTCCTTTACGACCCCATCCATATATATATTAAACAGCCATGGAGACATTACACACCCCTGTTTCAGTCCCACATTGAGATCAAAGAACTCACTCAACTCACCATCCACTCGCACCGTAGCCCTAGCTCCCTCGTACATACTCTTCACAGCACTCAACAATTTCCCCTCCACTCCATATATTCTTAGTACCTTCCACATACCTTTCCTATCTATTCTGTCATAAGCTTTCTCCAAGTCCATGAAGGCAGCGTACACTTTCCTTCCCTTCTCTAGATACTTCTCCACTAAACATCTTAGAACAAATATCTGATCTACACACCCTTTTCCCTTCCTAAATCCCCCTTGTTCTTCTCCAACTAGCTCCTCTGTCATATGCCTAACCCTATCAATGAGTATTCTACCATATATTTTACCAGTCACACTAAGAAGGCAAATACCCCTATGGTTACCACATACTTCTCTCTCCCTTTTCCTTTGTACAGAGGAACAATTATACCTGATTTCCAGTCCTCTGGAACCCTTCCCTCTTCCCAAGCCAATCTACACAACTTCCATATCCACTCCACAACAATCTCACCCCCATACCTAAGCATTTCACCACACACTCCATCAATTCCTGGGGCCTTTCCCAGCTTAATCTTCTTCATCGCTTCCACTACTTCCGACCTACTGATCTCTTCCTCCCTCCTCTCATCTCTTCTTCTCCCAGCCATTCCCCAACCACTTATACTCACACTGCTCTCACTCTCTACATTCAACAAATCCTCAAAGTGCTCCCTTCCATCTCCTCAATTTCTCTCTCTTCTCCACCAACAATCTGTTATTCCTATCTTTCACTCCCCTACTATTTCCCCTTTCACACTGCCTTACTTTCTTACCTCCTTCCAAAACAATTTCTTACTCTCCCTCCATTTCACACTCAGATTCCTCCCAAACTCTTCATCCACTTTCTTCTTACTCTCCTTCACCAGTCTCTTAACGTCCCTTCTCCTGCTCACATATACCTCTCTCTTCTCTCTCTCATCTTCTCCCCTACCTCTACTCGCCAACCATTCACCATATGCCTTCTTCTTTTGTTCCACAGCTCGTTTCACCTCATCATTCCACCATGCTGTCCCTTGCACACCCTTGCATCTCCTCCTCACTCCACAAACCGCCTCACACGCTGCGCTTATCTCTTCCGTGAATATCTTACATACGTCTTCCACCCCTTCCATCTGCTCTAGCTCATACCTTCCCAATCTTTCTTCCACTATGCTCTTATACTCTGTCCTCTTCTCACTATCTTGCAATTTCTCCACTCTTCTCACAGGAGCTGCTTCCTCCTGTCTTCCCCTTCGCCTCCTCAACCACTTTCTTTGCAGCTCTACCTTGGCCATCACTAAGTGATGGTCCGAGACTCCATTCCCCCACCCTCTCCACACCCTTGCATCCAACACTTGTCTTCTCATTCGCTCATCCACACACACGTAGTCTATCATTGCCTTTCGTTCAACAAGTTCACCATCCATCCTCCTCATTACTCTCCATGTATACCGGTGGATCATCTTATGACGAAAGTAGGTGTTGGCTATTGCCAACCCCTTACCAGCACAGATGTCCACCAAAGCACTACCATTCCCATCTACTTCCGCTGGCACACCCCACTGACCAACCACTCCATCCACTCGTACATTCCCGACTTTGCCATTCATGTCTCCAATCAACAGCACTCTCTCGCTCCTCTCAAACTTGTCCATACATGCTTCTACTCTCGCCCAAAACTCATCTTTCACTCTTGCCACTCGATCCTCTGTTGGAGCATACACACATACAATCGCCCATGCTTGTATACCTACTTTCATCCTCACCCATACAATCCTTGCACCCACTGTTCCATACTCTCTTATATTCTCCTTCCACTTCTTGCTTATCATCAGACATACTCCCTCTCTTGCCCTCTCATTCTCACTGACTCCCGCACATATACCTACACCGTATTCCCATTCTCTCATCCTTTCACCTTTCCATTTAGTTTCAGTCAATCCACATATATCCACTTTTGCATCCTCAAGCATCTGGACAATCTCTCTCTCTTTCACTTCATCATTCACTCCTCTCACATTCCACGTTCCTACTCTCAGAATGTCCTTTGTCCGTTCCTTAGTCGTCAACGTATGGTCCGTCCGGGTCCGAGGCGCTTTATTTGCTTTTTTAGTTAGTTCTTTTTACGGGGTGGGGCACTAACCCACCACCAACCCTTTTAGTCGCCTCGTACGACAAGCAGGGATACTGGGGGAGTATTCTTGAAACCCCCTTCACTTCCTATCCCTCCACCCACCACGAAGCCTAACAAGGGAAAGTCATATGCCAGGGACAAATCCACTAGCGACCAAGAGGTAGCAGGACAGTATACGCAGGTAACCATTGGGGGACCTAGACATGGGTGGCTCCAGAACAACAGGAGCCACCAGGCTCCCCGGTGCCAACTTAACCTTAGCCAACTCATGACTAGCTGATTGACCTGGTTGGGACCAACCAGGCCGCCATTCTTGTTAGAATAGGGGACCAAAGAGGTGTACTGCTAACTGCAGAGCACAGCGTGCAGCATTGCTCAACTCCCAGGACTCCCGTCTCGCAGCATTATGGGACGCCACTGACGGCTAACACGTGGGGAGGCAACAGTACCACCCTAGATAGCAAATGGGCAGGGACGACCAACCTCACTAGCAGGCCTACTCCACCAGTGATGTAGGGGGTGCTTGGTCCATGAGGCAGCTGCCAGTAGGCTAAATTGATGTCTTTACTCACAGTCTAATTAAACCAAACCAGAGCATTCCTTTTCGAAAATCATTCCATTCTGCGTCTAATATCACTAGGCAAATGCAGGAGGCAACAAAGGCTACCAGGTAATGAAACTCATATTTTGTATTAATCTTCTTCATGTTTCTTATCTTCCATCTTTTCCCACCTATGTATGGGGTCGATGATTAGCCAGTCTTTACCATGGAGCTCTGTCCAAAAAATTAGGACGAGGCTATCTTGGTTTAATTTGCCTTTTATTCTGGTTTTATGACCGGATGTCTTTCCTGACACCACCCTCCCTATTTATCCAGGCTTGAGACTGACAAAGAATTGGGTTGTTTTGCCCTCCCAGTGCCTGGGGGAGAGTGCTTTAAGTCTGAATGTTGCAAATAGACCCTTCTAGTATGGTCCCACTTAGTCGATGCAGCACACAAGCCTGCTCACCACAGTTCAGGAAGCACATACTTGACCTCTTCCTTACAACTAATCCTTCTGCTTTCACTGTTAATCTTTTCTGTCCATTGGGCTCCTCCAAACATAACCTTATTACCTTAACCTGTGCTATCGCTTCGGTATGGCCTGTGGACCCTCCAAAAGAAACGTCATCTGTGGCACTTCGGAGCTGCGGATTGGGAGGCCCTCGGGCAGTATTTCTTTGATTTTCCCTGGAATGATTATTGCTTCCATATCCGGGAGCCATCTAAGTGTGCCTTGCACATTGTGGAGGTTGTCCTCTCGGGCATGGAAGCATACATTCCATCCTTGTATCCTTTGACTAATGCAAGAAAGCCTCGGTTTAATCACGCTTGTTCTAATGCTGTCTGCAACAAGGAGAAGGCCTATAAAAGGTACTGAGCCAACCCACCTTTGAATCACATTTTTTTTTTTTTTCTGCCCAAAATCATGCTAAGTCTGTTCTTCGCTCTGCTAAGAATAATTTCATCCATACTAAATGCTCTCAACTCTCCAGCTCGAATTCTTCCCGTTCCTTCTGGCACCTTGCCAAAAACCTTTCTAACAACTTTACCTCATCATCCTTCCCTCCTCTTTTCTATTCTGATGGCTATGTAGCTATTTCTTCTACTGATAAAGAAGATCTCTTTGCTCAGACTTTCTCCTCCAATTCCACCTTAGACGATCCCGGTGCTGTTCCTCCATTATTTCACCCCCCCCCTCTGTCTCCCTCATGGCTGACATTAAAATTTCTTCAGCTGATGTATTTTCTGCCATCACAGGCCTCAATATAACAAGGCATATGGAGTCTCTCCTGTTGTCCTCTAGAAATGTGCTTCTGTGCTTATTGCCTGCTTAGGTAAACTCTTTCGCCTTTGTCTTTCAACTTGTACCTTTCCTTCTTGCTGGAAGTTTACTCTCATTCAGCCAGTCCCAAAGAAGAGGGATCATTCCCAACCATCTAACTATTGTCCAATTGCTATAGCATCCTGTGTCTCAAAAGTTTTCGAGTCTATTCTTAGCAGAATAATTTTAAAGCATCTTTCTTATCACAACCTTCTTTCTGATCAACAGTATGGGTTCTGTCAGGGACACTCCACTGGCGATCTTCTCACACATCTTTCAGACTCCTGGTCATCCTCCTATCGGGACTTTGGTGATAGCTTTGCCATTGCATTTGACATCTCAAAGACTTTCGATCGAGTCTGTCATAAATCTTTAATTTCCAAACTGCCCTCTTACGGTTTCTATCCTTCTATCTGTGTCTTCATCTATAGCTTCCTTTCTGGTCGTTCTATAGCTGCTGTTGTAGACGGCCATCGTTCTTCTAGATCTAACAACAGTGGTGTTCCTCAGGGCTCTGTCGTATCACCAACTCTCTTCCGTTCATTCTTCAATGATCTTCTAAGCTGTACATCTAACCCTATCCACTCGTACGCTGATGATTCCACTTTTCACCTTTCCATTCGGTTTCTGCAACGTCCATCTCAGCAGTTACTTCAACAAACATGGGATGAGGCTATGGCACACCTAATGTCTGACTTGGCTTGTATCTCTGCTTGGGTAAAAATAATCTTGTTTTTAATGCATCAAAGACTCAATTTTTACACCTATCAACCCGCCATAATATTCCACAGGAATACCCACTAAAAATATCCAGCTCAATTCTGAATCAGCCTTGAACATGCTTGGGGTTTCATTCACACAGGACTTATCTTGGAAAGATCACATTGCATTTCTTGTAAAATCTGCTTCCAAGTGATTAGGTGTGCTAAGCCGACTCCATGCCTTCTTTACCCCTGCACAGTTGTTGACTTTATACATAGGTTTTATTCGCCCCTGTATAGAGTACAACTCTCATTTGTGGGTAGGCTCCCCACATACAGCTCTTCTCAATAGGGTAGAGTCAAAGGCTTTTCGTCTCATCAACTCTCCTCTTCTTACTGGCTTCCTTCAACCTCTGTCTCTTCACTGCACTGTTGCCTCTTTATCTCTTTTCTATCGCTGCTTCAATGGTCACTGCTCCTCTGAATTGATTGCTTGCATACCTCCACCTCTACAACGGGTGCATAGCACCCATCTAGCAACAAACTCTCATCTCTTTTCTGTCCAACTTTCTAATGCAGGGGTTAACCGATACTCCCAGTCCTTCATTTATGCAACAGGTCAACTCTGGAACTGTCTTCCTCTGTCTGTATTTCCTTCTTCATATGATCTCCAGTCTTTCAAACGTAGTGTGTCCAGGCATCTCGATATGAATGGATCTTGAATTTGGCTCTCTTTTGTTCTGTGTTTTTTTTTTCTTAGAAGGAACTGTTTTGTGGCCTCAACCTTTGGTTCCTTCTTCCTCACTTAAAAAATCTCCATGGGCAGGCTAATCTCCCCCCCCCCCAAGGTCAACCACCACTTTCTCCGACTTTGGATGTCGGAGGGATGAGGTGGCCTGACCTACCTCTTCCACACACCCCCCTGTCCCTAGTCTCGAAAGGACACCACCACCTTTTCTGTCTGGGGTTTTGGCTTAAGAGGGTATCAGGAGAGATAGGGATTGAAAAGGAACTCTCCTTTACACTGCTACCCCCCTCCAAAAAAATAAAAATTAAAAATACAAAATAAAATGTATCCTAAATGGGCATTGTTCAATATCACACTTTTGTTTTAACCATAAGAAAATGACAATTTCTTTGGGAGAGAGATATACTTGGTAAATAATTTGGCACAAAATGCCAACATAGGCAACAGCTACCAATCCTGACAGCAGTTGGTGGGTGGTCTGGAAACCCAAAGTTAAGCATCCTCAGTCATTCCTAGTTTCCATACACAAGGCCATGTATGGTTGTGGATGACCGACACAATCTTCAGCACTCTTTCCCTTGAATGTTAAGAATGAGCTTAGTTGTTTAAAAAGGAAATGACAGCATCTACACACTGAATTTTTTTTTTTTTAATTTGCAGCTACTAAATACCACCGAGTAATCAATTCGTCATTTAAATGTGCAGTTATGGATTTAAAAAAAATAATGACACCAGTTGCCAAGACATTACCGTTGGTATGTTGAGTAATCAGACCAGAAAAGCAAAACCAAAATGGCCGGGAATTGTCTGTGTAAAGAACACAAAGTAACTATTTAAAAAGTTTAGAATTTTAATTTGAAAAATTACCAAGGAAACTATAACTGCTAGCAGCAAGTTCAGTATTAGTTGAGCATATTTACAAAATTTGATGTTATTCTCCTTTTACTCCAACATGGCCAGGATTTTTGTCCATTTCCAATACAGCTTATCTCACGAACCTCAGTGTCTGAAATAGAAAATACTACGGCTCTATATCCTTTCCACAGCACTTCGTGACTAGCCTCATATTCTGGTGTAAATTTCTTGTTACAAACTTACAACTCAGCATTCAAGATGGAGACGGGGCAACAGTAGGCCAGGTGAGAGCAAAAACATTATACAGTACTAACTTATTTTTATGCAGCCAAGGAGCTTCCTTGGGCTTGAGCGGGTTACGTAAGAGTTCCAGCTCAATTATATTGGTTGATGTTTTGTTGAGTTTCTGCCTTGTGACGTCACTACTCCCTCCTCTGTGTAGGCATATCGATCAGGTTCAGTTAGACCAAGCCTTCATTTCGTCTAGCAGTTTCATTCTCTCTCTCTCTCTCTCTCTCTCTCTCTCTCTCTAGGAAACCGCAACACAAATAGAGATGGAGCATGTGATAAGTAAAAAAGTGTCCTGCCATCGTGGCAGCTACCATCACGGTGAACTGGCTCTGGGTGGTGTAGGGCAGGGCAGTACTAAACGAATCGGCCACCAAATAGCACTCACTTATGACGGAGATCCCTCATATTCCTTATTCTTTTAGGAGGCAACCTGCTCCACACTGAGAATGTCCTCGTAGATAAGAATGAACGTGCAGTAATTTGCATTCCACGGAGCTGGGAAACTGTCCTACGATGGCTTAGGAAAGAGTGTGTAGTGAAGAAGTGGGGTACATGTGAGATAACTGGAGACGTGTGTGTGTGTGTGTGTGTGTGTGTGTGTGTGTGTGTGTGTGTGTGTGTGTGTGTGTGTGTGTGTTTTCGGAGTCTGCAGTTGTTCCCCCAGAGGCAGTGGCCAAATCGGTTGAGAGGTGGTCTGATGTTCTACTGGACACAGTTTCGAATCCCAGTTTTGACAGGGAACAGTTAAAAGGATTTGAAATTCGCTAAGGTAGACTATACTGATTTACCATTAGAACCGCCGTTTTGCAAAAGGACATCAATACCAAGACAACAGCCCTCTATGAGACAATCCTAACATGTATTCAGCATGGACGGTGGGTGTTAGTGCCAAAGTGGTGACATGTAGAGGCGTATGGTACGTAGGAGGACAGCTGGGTCCCAGGGAATAAGCTGTTAGTACCTATGCCCAAAGTCTGATGCATTAAAAAAATAAAAAATATGATCCCTGAAGGCGTGCCCAGTGTCATGCCACTTTAACCATCTTGGAGGGAGGGGTATGAGGCACGGGTACATCGTTAAGTGTGATGTTAGACGTGTATTTGTTTTCCTGGTTCTGGTTGCCACTGTTGATAAGTACTGTATGCTGATAGATTTGGTCGGAAGAACCGTCACCATGTTCTCTGTGACTCAGACCTGAAGTGTATAAAGATAATCTTGTTGCAGTGAGCATGCTGTGTCTGCGAAGTGGTATGTAGTTGGTATAGTAACATCATCTGCATATGAAACAAGATTTGTGGGTGTTGTGATGTGAGAATATATTGACTGTACTGTACAGATTGAAAAGTGTAGGTGAAAGGACAAAGCCATGAGGTACCCTAATATGGAACTTCCTTCTTCGCGATGATTTTCCCGGAATGCCACATGTCCTTGTTTTCTAACAGATAGTGGGCAAGCTAGTAGTAGTTGTTTTTCATGTTTATGTTATAGCCTATAGGTTTCCATCTGGGATGGAATAAACATATTTCCAATGCCTAATGTCGTAAGAAACGCATGTGTATGGATCTCGTGCAGTTCATGCTGTCAGATGCATGTTGTGAGCTTGGTCAGTATGGCGTTGGTGAAGCGTAGTGGTCTATCACCAGGTTGTGAGGGAGCAAAGGGAGTGTGAGGTGTGGCTCTGTTAAAAATCTGGTCATTTATTTTCGATGGTGTACCAGGTAATGCGAGTACACAAGAAGAAGGGAGTGCTAGATCATTGTTAAGTTTGAGTATAGCGATGACTGTTCTACTTTTCCAAATACTACAGAGTGTGTAAGAAAAGTAGTTAATACTTATCAATGCCTTTATGAACTGTGGTCTTAAATATTTCAGGTGCAGAATGTTGATATCATCTCTCCCTGTGCTTGTAGAGCTCTGTATTTTCTTTATATCTTTGTATGTTCAATCTGGAGTTAAGGGACTTGTGTTGTGGTCAGGGGGAAAGTCCTCTGTGCAGAGGGTACTGTTTTTCAGACTCAGTGCATCTTGGTGTGAAGTGAACTATGCTACCTGTGGTTCATTAATATATTTGCTCTTTCTCTGTAAGAGAGGATGTGTTTAGTATTGGAAGTGATGGTGAAATGTGTCTTGGAAGACAATGTTTGTGACTTGGTATAGGTGTTATAAAGCCGAGAGGGATCTGTAGTGACGGAGTGTCGTTACGTTGGTCTTCCAGTTTTCCGCTTTCTTTGTTCTGATTTTGTTGTTTACATGTTGGACTTCTGTGATAATGTCTTGCGTGGGGGGGAGGAGGGAGTTATGTTTGACTTCTGTGATGGTGTCTTGTGTGTGTGGGAGGGGGGAGTTATGTCTGAGTTTGTCTTTTGATGCAAGCAATCTCTTGTCTAATGTATGTATCGTAGTGTCTTCTGTTTCCTAGTTGAATGTGGTTTGTCTGCAGAAAATATGACTGTGTTAATTTTTTTTAAATATTTTTGTCATGGTGGTGAAGGCTGTGTTTTTTAATGTGTTGAAATGTTGTTCTAATACTCCGGTAAACTTAGCCCAATCTTTCTCGAGGTCTGTGTAAGTATTGTGATTGTTCTGATCAAGAACACATTCCTAAAGTGATTATGACCTATAAGAGACCTGCAAGAGAGCTGTGGTACTGTTTGCCCGGTGATGTTATTTGAAAGGGTAAGTGAATAGACTGTGATATCTGGGAAAGAGGGGGAATGTTTTGCTTGATATATACTGTAATGTAGATGTGTTGTCAAGTGTCACTGAGAATACATGCTGTTGAATGGTGTTGCATTGTGGAGAAATCGTAAGTTTCTTTGGTTGTGTACCAGTCCCCAGCAGTGATAGGTGTCAGTGGTAAGAGGAGGAGCTGAGGTTTGTACTGTACTGCCATGGCCTGGGAGATGTTTAATTGTTTGTGGTCAGTTTTGTCTACGAGTGGTTGTATTTTTTGTGTGGTTTCATCTGGGAAGTATGATTAAGTTGCCTTTGTTGTATACTTTTAGAAGATAGATTTCATAAATGTAATGAACATTCCTCTATACTCATCTGTTCTGTCGTGCAGATGTGTGGTTACTTATCAATGTTTCAGGTTTTCTGTGTGTTTTTGAGCTTTGTTTCTGGTAGGAGTTTAATATTTTGTGGCTGGTAAGAAAGTTTTTCACTTTGTTTTGCGTGAAGTAGAGACCTACAACATTTAACTGTAAGATCTTTTATTTGCCTGTTGGAGGTGGTGATCGTCCAGTATGAATCCGTGTTGCAGGTGTTCTTTTTGTTTGATGAGGCCGAGTTGTGGCAGCAATTTTGTGAGTATGGGGGAATGGGTGGGAAATGATTGATGTGGTAGAAAGGTTTGTTGATGTGTTGCACCTTTCACATATCTTTGTGCTGTAATATTGTCTTATATTTGTGAGTGCAGTGCATGTGAGGTGAAGCCATTCTTTGAATTCATTAAACCAGAGAGATACACGTGTTTGTTTACTTCCTGTGATGTGCAGGGAGCAAACCGGGCATATGTTTCACGTATGGAGCCCAAGATTGATCTTGTCTTCAGGAATTTGAAGATGATAGTGACTGCCGGAGAGTCACTTCCCCTGTGTTTAAAATGGCGCAGGGAGCAGTCACCTCCACACAAAGATGGCGTCCCAGCGAGCCGACTAGTGTCTTCCCCATGGGACAGTTAGGAATTTAATCAGTTACCGGGTATGTCTTTAACATTTTCGATAAAAGCCTACCAGTCTGTAATAATTAACTGTAACTACATATAGTCGAATTAAAATCACTGTCGTAAATGGTCAATAAAACACTTACTATTTTACAACATATGGGTCACTACTCATGAAAACAAGTGGAATTCTACACCACGATGAGGGGAGAACTAATATTTACAAAATTTATACAACGACTTGCTTCTTACAACATTCACGCCTTAAACAGGAATGCCCACTTCATTATAAACACAGCACAAACATTATTTGTTATGTTACCATGAAAGATGGGTAACCGTGAATTGAAGTGAATTATTAAAAATAGCATGGCGCCGCAAATGCTAGGTCATATAGTGCCGAAAATACATTCATACATACATATACATATGCACACAAATACATACATAATTATACACACACAGCAATATCGCAGGACACGGTAATGAACTCAAAACAATAAAATCTGACAAAAATTTCAGTGGGGTATAAGAGGTGGAGGAGGCCCACTTTCCTCAAGAAATTAAAAACTTCAGATGAAAAGAAAGAGGTTCCCCCCAAGCACGGAGGACAGACAGTAGGCACCATCCACCCCTCTATGGCTATGGAGGAACCTCCGATGCAGGTCCCCCAGACTCGGACACTCGACCAGCAAGTGCTGGTAGCAATGGGGATCAGATATTCATCAAAATATGACTGGTTCCCACCACACATCAGGAACCCATGAGTTAACTGGGAGTGCACAGGGTGCAGTCTGGTCACAGCAGTTTACAACAATCTAGGCATGGACGGGAGTACCCTGTTGATAACCACCATTTTGGTAACTTTATCTTCACGAACAGCATCCCACCTTCCTTACATGAAGGCAAACTTGACAGAAGGAGTCAAATCTGAGGCAGAAAGCGGGTAACTAGCAGGGGGTCGACGAGAAGAAGCAGCTTTGGCCAGTGCATCGGCCCTCTCGTTACCAGTTACACCAACATGAGGAAGGATCCAACAAAACCTGATTAGTTTACCCTGCCGCTCAATCAGACAAAGCCAATTAAGGATGGCAATGACCAGTGGGTGAGTAGGGTTAATACCCTGAAAGGCCAAAAGGGCACTTTGAGAGTCACTGCAAGCTGTAAAAGAGATGTCTTGATAAATTAAAATCAACTTTAGAGCAAAAATGATAGCAGAAAATTCTGCAGTAAAATAGATGCACCTCTGGTAACAACCATGGAACAATCCTCGCAACCCGGACACAGCAGACAGGCTATATGGAAAGACAAACATCCCCCATAAATTGCCTAACCCTGAACCCAAAAGGGCATGGAGCACGACGATGCGAATCATAATAATTACAAAATGAGTACATAGATGCACAAACTGTTGTGAACAAGTATGTCATGTGGCTCAAGCTGTTCCAGCAACGAATGATGAAGGAATTGCGTTGCAAATCCAGGGGAGACACTCCAGCCTCCACCAACATGCTAGGGATTGGGGGGAACCTAAAGGCCCCTGTAGCAAGTCGCAAACCAGCAGGATCAAGAACCTTTAGTCGAGGCACAGTAGCAGAGGAGTAAACCTTACAGCCATAAGCAAGTTAAGATCCCACTAACGCCTGACATAGGTGTAGAAGAGTCTTGCGATCAGCACGCAATGGGTTTGGGACAAAACCTTTAACAAATTCATAGTCTGCATACAAGACACCTTTCGATGTTGCAAGTGTGGCACCCAAGTCAGCTGGTAGTCAAACTTTAGACCAAGAAACTTGGTTTCCTCCACACACTGGAGCTGGTACCTACTGAGAAAAAGTCAGGGTCTGGGTGAACCCCCATAATCCTATAAAAGTGCATAGCCACAGTTTTACTCAAAGAAAAACGAAAACGTCTTCAGTCTGCCCAGTTGGCGACCCTGTCCAATGCCATCTGCATTCGCCTCTCAAGAACCGACATGCGGGATCCAGCAAACCAGAGTGCCTAGTCATGCACATAAAAGGAAGATGATACTCCCTCAGGCAATGAGTCTATTATGCCATTAATGGCAACAGCAAATAAAAGAATGCTTAATACACTACCTTGAGGAACACCCTCCTCCAGAACCCAAGGGGCAGAGAGTGAGGAGCCCACTCGGACCTGAAACCTGCGGTTCGACAAGAAGTCCAGGAGCAACACCGGCAGACGGCCACAGTTGTGAAGCGTACTCATGATGCCATGCCTCCACGTCGTATCATACGCCTTCTCCAAGTCAAAGAAGACAGCATGAAGATGTTGCTTCGAGGTAAAAGCCTCACAGATCGCTGATTCAAGTCTGAGGAGGTTGTCAGATGTACACCTCATCTTGCAAAACCCAGCCTAAGAACGAGAGGAACAATTCTTCCTAGAAATCAAGCCAACCTCACACTAAGCACTTCTCAAATAGTTTACACACAAAAGACATCAAACAAGCAGGACGGTAATTAGAAAAACGAGAATGGTCCTTACCAGGCTTAGGAAATGGAAGGACTGCACCCATTTTCCAAGCAGTGGGCAGAATAACTTCATCCCAAATCCTATTGTAAAGGCTTAATAAGAATACAGGAGATTCATCAGGTAAATGGCGAATCATGGCATAATGTTTGTCATCCAGACCAGAAGCAGAATCACGACACTGTCGGAGAGCAGTTCATAATTCACGAGAGTAAAGCATGTGTTATAAGTTTCTTCACCTATAGAATGAAAGGAAAGACTGAGCCTCTCCTGTTGCTGCCGGTAACAACTAAAGGTCTGAGAAGGACCCTTACGGGAGACATTGTAAAACTGTTCCACCACAGCAGTTGCCACATCCAAAGTGTTAGACACAGAAGCACCGCGAACAGTCAGCACTGGGGATGGAGAAGGTGAATGCTTACCCATTATTTTCCTCACCTTCTTCCATACCGATGGTAAAGGAATAGATGAGGAAATAGTCGAGACATATGACCTCCAAGACTTGCGATGGGAGGTCTTCAGAACCCACCAATAGTGAGCTCAATGTTTCTTGTACTCAAATTTCAGAGTAATAATACTGTTCTTCCTATATCTTCTGCCAGTTGCTTTACAGACACTTCGAGCCAGGGTACACTCCAAGGCACAGGTCTCCTGCAGAACCTGCCAGACGTTCACGGGATAGAAGAAATCCCAGCCTGGAAAACAGTAGACTAGAAGTACTGTTCTGCACCATCCACATTCTCAAACCCACAAACACCGAATTCAGGCCTACATGTTCCACAAACTCTTCCCAGTGTGCCTTATCTTAACACTATTGAGGAATGTGTTCCATAGGCAATGAACTGCACGTTTTGACCTCAATAGGGTAATGATCACTACCACGCAAGTTGTGCAGAGTCACACACGAAAAATCCAACGAGCAAAATGGAGAGGTCAATGTAAGGGCAATAACTGAATGAGAACCAGTCTGTACATGAAAGTGCATTGGATCACCTGTAGTCAGAATCAAATCAAAATCCTCAAAGAAGCCAGAAGATCACATCGGGGGTTAGATACTATATCACCCCATAAAACATTACACCCTTTATGATCACCGAGAAGAACAAAAGGTCGAGGAAGTTGAATAATTAGGCGGTCAAGGTCGGCCTTGACACCTACATATATGGTGTAGGTGTACGACAGGCACAAATGAATGTAAATAAAGGCATCAAAATGTATATTTTCTCTCCAAGTGTAACTGAACAGCCACCACCTGAAGAGGGGCTCTAACAAAAAAGGAAGTGAATGGAACACATGTCTGGCATAGAATAGCACAACCACCTTGATTAGTACAGCCTATTAAAGCAGGGGAGTGGAAAACTGTATAGGCTCTAGGAGCAGAAAGAGGCCTTTCTCCGACGATAGTCTCTTGAAAGGCAAGCACAGAAAGGGTGGAACTCAAATAGAAGCAACTGGAGTTCCTCCCAGTTAGCTCTAACACCATGACAGTTCCACTACCAAGCAACATTAATTGGACCAGGCATGGATGGTTACCGGGAAACTTTAGGATAAGGAACACTGGAACCACCCTGATGAGGAACGGGTGATGGAGGCCATACAGGGTGTTTAGAAGGGCGGATTTGTTTATCATCGGTTACTGGGTTGGCTGTAGGAACAAGAGAAACAAGATTTAGTGCTGTAGCATTGTCAGAAGTAGCAGCAGGGCATGCATCAACCCTCACACCAGCCAACACCATCACGCCCACATGAAAAGAAGCCCCAGAAGTAGCAGTGTCAGGCTGCCTCTGACTGGTGTCCCTGGCTGAGGGTTTATCTGGGGGATCCTCCACCAAAACTGACTCTGATAATCCCCTACTACGTTTTGATGCACCAGAAGAACCATGCTGGGTAGCAGATGTAGGCTTAGAAGCCTGAGGAATATGTGATCTACGTAGTTGGCTAGACATAGCAACTGCAGGTCGCACCTTTGTATTACGGGTAGAATTAGAGACAGGGACTTGAGGAGACTCTGGAGTCGAAGGTTGGTAAGACTCTTGAGAGTCATCACAAACAGGGACCTGAGAAGACTCCGCATTTGGGGGATGGCAAGACTCGTGAGATGCACCACAAACAAAGACTGGAGAAGACACTACATTTGAGGGTTTGGAAGACTACTGAGATTCACCACTGTCACGGGGTTTTTAAAATAAATAAATGCTTATATTTATTTAAATAATAATAATGTTCAATAATACTGAACAACAGGAACAATGATTGTCTTGCTACATCAAGCAATGAGTACTTTACCGGTCTGCTTCGCCGGACTCTCTCAGAACGAGAATTTATAAACTTTCTCAACAGTACACAGCAAAGACTAATTACTCAATTGCTGTTTTTTAGTACTGTTAGCCTCTGGAGAAAGTTACTTCACCCCTGACAATAAATAACTAATACTAATAATAGTATCAGGTTCTTGCTGATGCTTAACTCCTAGGAGGCACAACGGATTTTAAGCTTAATACACAAGACTGGCCTAAGTACCAGTAATGAATGACAAAACGTTTACGCAAGCTAGGAGCTATAAGAGAAATAAACTTAATTGTGGAGAAATGAAACAAGAGTTTACATTATATTAAGCTCAAGAAAAAAAACTTAAATTTATTGGTTACAAAATAATTTTAACGTTACATTTCAAAATCAAATTAATGAGATCGCACTCACTCACTCACTCAAGAGCTAAATTCTTACGCCTAGGAAAAATACCTTAACTAAACTCTTAAGACTAGGAAAACGAAAAGAAATACTGGTCAATGAATGCTGTGTATCACCAACGAAGGGTGGGAGTCTGGAGAACTGTAGTCTAGTGGAATCTGGGTGCTAGCTGACCTCGCATCTCTCACACTGCTGGAGCACAGAACCTCTCTCCGTCACAACAGACACTGGACTGAATAAACTCGTGGGAAAAAGGGAGCGCTAGGCCACATTTTTTTAACGGTCGAGTGAGCGAAACGCGCCCAAAACAAATCGCTCAGCGGAAGCGCTAATGTCTCACACAAAGATGATCACGTATGACAATGAAAAATTGATTTGACAAGGTTTCCGTCCGAATGAGCGGTTACTGAACGATAAACTGGGATTCCACTTGAGTTCGTGGTTTCCCACAAAAGCCAATGTCACTAGCCGACTCGTGACATTACGCCCCATAAAAATCAAATCTTTCTTTCCTCAAAAAGAAAGATTTCAATATACATACATATAAATCCTAACTCAGTCACACAAGAATCACACTGTGGTGTGTGTGCTATCCTGCTACAGGAGAAAGTCGCAGTCGCCAGTGAGCGAAAAAAAACTCGTATTTACGTTCATAGAAGCAAGCTTGAGGGAAAAACTCCGTGACGACGGTGAAAATCCTGTACTCAGGTCAAACTGAGCGAAAGTTTGCTACATTTACACTGACAACTAATTGTTGTGTAGCGTAATGTATGTAATACATGGTGTAGGTGTGACAGTTGTGGTGTAACTGTACCTACGTGTAAACTGACACAGTAAATATTAATAATATGGCGACAACTAAGGCAGAGGAGAAGAGGCGGCAGCGTGCGGCAGACGATCAGCTGGCCCGCACAGCAAAACTGCTACACCCATTGCTGTACCTGCAAAATCAATTAAGGTGGAGCATCAAAAATGTCAATGAGACAAAATTTTTATTATGTTACAATTACTCTGCCTAGCAATCAGTACATGCTATGAAAAGCACGCTCTAGCTGAAAAATACGAGTGACAGCCTAAGCTTCGTACATTCGAGGTCGCCATTAATTACAGCACAAGATTAGTGTCGGCAAGTTGAGAATCCTTGTGCAAACTCGGGCTTCCGTAGCCTCGAACTGCACACGGGTCCTCAACCTGTGCGTTATCCTTCAGTACTTATATTATTATCGGGGAGCTGAGAATCCTTGTGCAAACTCGGGCTTCCATAGCCTCGAGTCGCCTCTGCGGAGTTCTCTCTCGAACTTCCCCCTTAACCTACGGTACATAATATGTATGTACAGGCCCTGGACACGATGTGTCCTGTGGGGCCAATGGGCAAGACGTCAGGTCTGCACCCACTTCACCACTACCCTGTCTCTTAACTGTCTCAGAGATTACGGGTGTGGTTATGAACTTCACAGGAAGGACATGTCCCTGATTAGTGGTGTTACTTTGACACACACTGCAGGAACGGACAAAACTATCTATGTCTCGTCCCATCCCTGGCCAGAAAAAGTCAGCTCGGATACGGCCCTGGGTCTTCCTTTTGCCCATGTGACCTCCTGAGGCTGAACAATGACCCCATTGTAACACTGCTAGGCGGTACTTGGCGGGAACGACAAACTGCAGTTGAACCTCGCCCTCGGTTGTACGTGACTCACGGTAGAGCCGTCCTTGTTTACGAAGGAACTTGGCTCGACCTCCCCATGAATACTTAATCACTCGACCCTTTTGTTTGTTCCACATGGCACCAAGTGTCGGGTCAGAATGTTGTTCCTGTACAACAAGTTGGCTACACATCAGATCTTGCGGCAATTCAATGATCAGTGGGGTGACACAGTCTGGAGCCTCAGCCATGGCTCGTGTTACTGCAGCCGAAGTCTGAGTAGCGTCATGTTCGGTGCAACTATCCTTGACACCGAAAATATTGCCTATTATAAGGTCAAATAAGGGTTCTGGCATGACAACTGCGAGTGTCGTACCAGTATAAAATGGAGATGCCACCTGGACACATGCCTCAGGGAACAATCTCACTGATCCATCAATAAGGTTTGCATGGATCTGTCGACCTGTATACTGCTCAGGCCGAACTAAACTCTGTTTGACAGAGCAACCTGAGGAATCATTGTCTCTCAGGACCTTCACAGGAATGCCTCCCACAAACCCTGGCTGAACAAGGAAAGTACTGTCACCTGTGGGAGGGCCTGTGGAGGACCACTCATGAGGCTGCTGAATTGATGCGGCAAACATTGTGCCTTGAGAACTATATACTTGAGGGGTTGTACTCACTGCCTGTGGAGATGGAACATTGGCCATCTGTGGAGGGGGGTTCACTGTCACTGTGGGACTAGTGAACTGTGGGGGTGTACCCATACTGGTAGGGACATGACCACCGTGCTGCTGCTGAGAAATGAAGACTGCGTTCGCTTCCTGCCTCTTTTGAGCTGGTGGTGAAAAAGTCTGTCCCGATGGTCGGTTGCGCGGCTGATACTGCTGCTGGTTAGGGTACTTGTTGTACCTCTTCCACTCAGGTTTCTGAGTGTTTTGCCCCTGGTCCTTCCACTGCAGTTTTGGACCTTGGCCATTATTCTGAGAATGGCCTTGTTGCTGGGGTTCAGTTTGAGACAGCTTCCCAGACTTGGCAGTATCTTTTCTGCCCCAGGTGTTTTGCTAGTGAAATACGCTTCAGCCTTTTCTGCCATTTGGCTGTCATCTTTCACCTGGCAGTTCTTAAGCTGTGCTATGAGCTCAGCAGGCCACGACCTCTCTTGCTGTGTACGCAGCATAAGGTCAATTATCCCCTCACGCGTGGAAGGAGTTTCATCTTTCTCCATCCACTCACCTAAGTAAGCAGTGAGACGGTCGAGGAACTGAACAGCTGTCTCCTTGTCTTGGAGACAAGCTCGCATGAACTGAACTTTGGCGTCGTCTACTGTGAGACCATATGCCTTAACCAGCCCCGTCCCGTCGACGTATGGGTACGTTGCAACGATTTGCATTTGCCAGTCCCGGCGACGTACCGGTACGTCATGCAATTGCAATGTGCATAATTTCGACAATTTTCAAAATTCGCGCTTGATTTGCGGTATGTACCCTCGCATGACCTTCCCCTACCTGCCACCAGGCGGGGACACTCAGCGACCCAGCACGACCCGTGCTAGCCCACCACTCATCCACTCACCTGGTAGCAACGGTCCTGCTCAGACATGGCTAAGAGAGGTCTCTCAGACAGCGAAATTCAAGTCGCCCTGGACACCTTTACCAGCGACAGTGATTCCCCACTGGACGACGAGGATATGGACAAGGATTATGTGCAGCCAGAGGAGGAAGAAACCACCAGCAGTGACGAGGAAGTTCCGTCTCCCAGGAAGCGGCAGTACGTGACTTACCGTGCTACTAGAGAGGGGGAGCAGGCAAAGAAGGCATGTGCAACATCCTATCCCTATCCCCAACGTGATTTGGAACCAGAATTCGAGGACGAGGACGGAGCCGTGGGATGTGCTGCCACGTGGTATGGATGTGAGGTGATAACTCATCGTGGCCCAGAGCGCACACCACGTCGCATGAGCAGGTATGGGCCTAGCATTTTGTTTGGGGAGTTAGGAAGTCAAGTGGAGGGAGTGGGGGGTGAAAGGGAAGGTCCAGGGAGGATTAGGGAAAGTGAGAGTGACGTGAGTGAGTCATTGCTCTCCCTACGTAGTGTGAGGCAGCGTGGTGGATCACGTGGGCCAGTGTGGGTGCGTTCCTTATCACATGCGGTTGTGAGGGAGGGGGAAGGTGGGGAGGAACCACTCCAAAGCACGTCTTATGCTCCCCAATATCCCCTAACACGTGGTCGAGCTAGGGTGCGTGAGAGAGCACGTGGTGTTGTCATGGAGGGGGAAGGTGGGGAGGAACCACTCCCCAGCACGTCTTTGCTCCCCAATATTCCCCTATTTCATCCCCACAGCCCCCTAATGTTCCTCAAGGCCGTAAGGGTAAGGGAAAGGGAAAGGGTAAAGGCAGAGGGAAGAGGAGTGACAGTGGGGAAGCCCTCCACACTCCTTCTCCCCCACCTCCCCAACCAGGATCTCCTCCCCACCCAGACAAAGGCGGTGATGGGGATGATGGGGACGAGAGATTTGTGTCGTGGAATTGGGAGGATGGGAGTGATTTTTCTCCCCTCATTCACCCCTTCACTGAGCAGGGGCGATCTGGCTGCATTGCTCCAGGAATTCACTGTAATTCCACGAGGTTGGATTTTTTCCACCTTTTTTTCAGTGAGGCATTTGTTGATCAGATTGTATACCAAAGCAACCTGTTTGCAAGTGCCCAGCGCCTAGAGAGTGAAAGATTGGGAACTAGGAGTAGGCATTCTATCATCCATGATTACCCTGTCTCCCTTCCAGAAATGTTCTTATTTTTTGCCCTGGTCCTTTTGATGGGTATTATACGAAAGAATAGAATTCCTGCTTACTGGACTAGGGACCCTGTTATGTTTACCCCAATATTTGGTCAAGTGATGAGCCGTAATCGGTTTCAACAAATTCTAGGTCGCCTCCATTTCTATGATGCTCATGACCCTGCAAATGCAAACAACAGATAAAATGAGGCGAATTAGGTTGGTCTTTGATCACCTCAGGCAAACCTTTCGTTCCTCATTCTATCCCTATAGAGACCTCGTCATAGACGAGTCTCGTGTTGTGGAGAGGCAATATTTCATTCAGACAGTATATACCCAGCAAATGGCACCGTTTTGGGTTCAAGATCTTTGTTATGTGCGACTGTAGGACTGGATACGTGCAAGACATAGTCTTGTACACCGGTGCACAGACAGACATAATAGAAGATCGAAGTATTGGCCTGTCGGGAGCAGTGGTAAAGACGATGATAGAAGACTACCTTCATCGTGGTCACGTTCTCTACCTGGACAATTGGTACACTAGCCCTGTTCTCGCTCGTTATCTTCACATGCATGAAACGGGAGTCTGTGGAACCGTAAAGGTGAACCGGCGTCACATGGCCAAGGTAGGGGGGAAACTTGCAAGGAATGAGGTTGTCTTCTTCAAAGCCAACAACATCCTTGCAACTGTGTGGAACCACAACAGAGAAGTAAACCTCTTGTCCACGGTTCACCGCCCCTTGATGCACCGTAATGATTCCGTAGATTACCGTAGCAAGAACAGGCGTCGTGTTTGGAAACCTGAGTGTGTCATGGATTACAATATAAACATGCGCCTCGTGGACCAGTCAGACTCCATGATATCGACGGTAGAGTGTGCCAGGACCACGATGAAGTGGTATAAGAAACTGTTCTTTCACTTGCTAGATATCACTGCTCTGAATTGCCACCACCTTCACGCCATGATAACAGGAGTTCAGGAAACATTTGAAGGGTTTGTGAGGGAGCTCACAAGAGAAATCTTTGCAAGGTATGCTGTTGAAAGGTCCCAACATCGCACCCGCACTGCCCTTATTACACAAACTCCCCTGAGAATATCCGGCCGCCATTTCCCCACTCCTATCTCTCCCCAGCCAAACAGACCTAGGCCCCAATGCAGGTGTCACGTGTGCAGTAATTCCCAGGTGAGACTCACGACACAGAGGAAGGACACCCGCTATGAGTGCGTTCAGTGTGACGTGGGTCTCTGTATTCACCCATGTTTCAGTGAATATCACACGTTGATGCAATTCTAATATGGTGTGAATGCGAAAGAACACAGAAATTATGAGGTAAATGCGACAGACAGACGCTCAGTGAAATTATCAGTCATGTTGATCTCCAAATATTAGTATAAAGTGCATACGGGTAGAACATAAGTGCAAAAATTGTATGCAAGTATATAAATATCTTCTAAGTGGAAACTTACATAGCGAGGGTTTTATGATGCGATATTCTGTCGCTCAGTGCAATAAATACGGCCCGTAATTATATAATTATTATTACTGGAAATTCTTACGGGTATAGGTTCAAATTATTGTAAGTGCTGAAATATATTCTAAGTCAAATATTCATAGCGTGTGTATAGAGATGCGATATCCTGACGCTCAGTTGAATGAATAAGGCACGTATTAGTGAAAATAAAAGTCAGCAAGTGGTAAAGTGTGTAATATATGTGAAGAATTAGTATATAAGTGTGTGAGTATTATGTTGGTCGAAACATTCCTTGCGAGGGTATTTTCATGCGATATTCTCACGCTCACTTGAATAAATAATGGCAGTAAGTATGTACAGTGCAGTATAGGGGTGTAAACGTCTGTAATGTAAGTGGGAAATTATAATTGGAGTGAATAAATAAAGTAGATGATGAAACACGAGTGTTTGAGATCGTGGTTGCTACGTGAATATGCGCTAGCATATCGCTAAATGCCCTCGTAATGAATGAAAATAATTGAAAACCTTTAGTGTGGTGGAGGAAAGGTTCTATGTAAAGGAGAAAATAATTGGAAAGTGATAAAACAATTTGGTATGTTGAAATACGAGTCATAGCGAGTGCGCTTACTAAGCTGATGTGCGCTATACTTATGCTGCATGTCATCATAATGAATGAAAACATCTGAAAACACTTACAAACAGTTGTAATTGGTAAAATGTCATTGAAACAGAAGTATACAAGTAGAAAAAATGATAGGTTGACTCATACCAGACACTTAGCATATAGCATGTTACGACTCGGACCAAACTCGCTATGCTCGCGCGATGGTACAATGCTTATTTTTCATATATATGTGTCTGAAATCCATTATATTGTTACTGTTATTGTTTATTAGTTCAAATTCAATAAATATAGAGGTGTTGTGTGTTGTTTCTCCCATTATTCCTTACCATAGAAAACTATCTCTATCTATCTATTGCCAGACGCCTCAATCCCGTTTGGGGTGGCCACAAACAAATCGCCTCCAAGTCGCCCTGTCCCCCGCCATTTCACTGCCATGCTCCCAACTCACACCCCCCTCTCTCATATACCTCTCCACCCCATCCCTCCATCTCATCCTCGGCCTCCCCCACCCTCTTCCCCTCTCCACCTCACTCACATACACTCTCTTCGTCAGTCTTTCACCCTCCATCCTCTCCACATGGCCAAACCACCTCAGTGTGTTCCTCATAACGCTTCCTATCACATCCATATCCACACCACAACGCTCCTTTATATCCTCATTCGTCAGCCTCTCTCTCCATGTGACTCCACAGGCTTCTCTTAAATAACTCATTTCCACTGCTCTCACTCTTGACTTGTGTCCTTCCAACAACGTCCAAGCTTCACTTCCGTACGTTAGAGTTGGTATTACAATACTGTCATGTAGTAACTTTTTCACTTCCATGCTCACTTCCCTGTTTCTTATCACTGCTTTCAAAGAACCAGCAACCTTTCTTCCCTGCTGTACCCTTTGAAGCACTTCACCCTCCAAACCTCCATCCTTACTCATCACACTACCCAAGTACTTAAACGTACTCACATTTTCCAATTCCTCACCATCCAACCTCGCTGTACATTCACTAACTTCACCTCTGACAAAGACCATCACTTTACTCTTCCCTACATTCACCTTTAGATTCCGTTTCTTACACACTCTCTCAAACTCATCCACCAAGCCTTGCAGCTCCCCTTCGTCTTCACTCAACAACACAGTATCATTTGCAAACAACAGTACAGGAAGTTTCCAAACACTATCGTCTCTCACCAGGGCCACTCCAACATCCACTACCCTACCTTGTACCTCTTTTATTACCCCATCCATATACAGATTGAACAACCATGGAGACATGACACATCCCTGTTTCAAACCAACTTTCAAAGAGAAAAATTTACTTAGTTCACCATCCACACGCACTGCAGCCTTCGCACCACCGTACATACTCTTCACAACATTCAACAACTTTCCATCTACTCCATATATTCTTAACACTTTCCACAATCCTTGTCTATCCACCCTGTCATATGCTTTCTCCAAATCCATGAAAGCCGCATACAACTTCTTTCCCTTCTCTAGAAACTTTTCCATTAAAGATCTAAGAATGAATATCTGATCTACACAACCTCTTCCCTTCCTAAAGCCTCCCTGTTCTTCTCCAACTAATTTCTCTGTTCTTTCTCTAACTCTGTCTATAAGAATCCTACCATACACTTTTCCTATTATACTAAGAAGACAAATGCCCCTATGATTACCACACACTTCTTTTTCCCCTTTTCCTTTGTACAAGGGAATAATTATACCTGACTTCCAATCCTCCGGGACTCTGCCTTCCTCCCAGGCCAATCTGCACATCTTCCACATCCATTCTACTACTATCTCTCCCCCATGCTTCAGCATTTCACCACACACTCCATCAATTCCTGGGGCTTTCCCTGATTTAACTTTCTTCATTGCTTCCACAACTTCTATCCTACTGATTTCTTCCTGTATTCTCACCTCCCTCCTCATCCCAGCCATTCCCCGGCCACTTATACTCGCATTACTTCCATCCTCTACGTTCAACAATTCCTTAAAGTGTTCTTTCCATCTGCTCACTTTTTCTCCCTTCTCCACTAGTAATCTACCATTTTTATCTTTCACTCCCCTGCTAACTTCACTTCCACCCTGTCTTACTCTTTTCACTTCTCTCCAGAACATTTTCTTACAGTCCCTCCACTTTACACTCAAATTCCTTCCAAATTCCTCATCCACTCTCTTCTTACTCTCTCTTACTAATCTTTTCACCTCTCTATTTCTTTCCACATATAACTCTCTCTTCCGCCTCTCAACTTCTTCCATGCCCCTATTTCTCATCCATTCATTGTATGCTTTCTTCTTTTGTGCCACAGCCTGTTTCACCTCTTCAGTCCACCACGCTGTTCCTTGCACCCCCCTCCGTCTTCTCTTCCTTCCACACACCACATCACATGCTGCACATATTTCTTCTGTAAATATCTTACACACACCTTCCACGTCTCCCATCTGCTCCAATTCATATTTGCCCAATCGTTCCTCCACTTCTCTCTTATACTCTGCCTTTTTCTCATCCTCTTGTAACCTTTCCACTCTCCTTGCAACTACTCTTTCCTCTCGTCTTTCCCTTCTTCTATTCCTCCATCTTACTTGCATTCTAATTCTGGCCACCACCAAGTAGTGGTCAGAAAGTCCACTCCCCCAACCTCTATACACTCTTGCATCCTTTACACATCTTCGCATCCTTTCATCCACACACACGTAATCAATCATTGCCTTCCTTTCATTCAGTTCACCACCCACCCTTCTCATCACGTGCCATGTATACCTGTGGATCATTTTATGCCTGAAGAGGGTATTGGCTATCACCAACCCCCTCCCAGCACAAATGTCCACTAACGCACTCCCATTCTCATCTATCTCAGCAGGCACACCCCACTCACCAACTATTCCATCCACCTTCACATTCCCAACTTTACCATTCCATTCATATCACCAATCAAAAACACTCTCATTCCTTCCAAACTTTTCCATGCACACTTCCACATTTGTCCAGAACTCTTCTCTCACTCTTCTAGCACGATCTTGCATTGGTGCATACACACACACAATCGCCCACATTTGTATTCCAACTTTCAACTTTACCCACACAATCCTTGACCCAACTGATCCATACTGTCTTATGCTCCTCTTCCATCTTTTACTCACAACTATACATACTCCTTCCTTTATCCTCTCATTCTCACCTACTGCTCCACATATACCCCATCCATACTACCATTCTCTCACACTTTCTCCTCTCCATTTTGTTTCAGTTATTCCACATACATCCACTTTCGCACCCTCAAGCACCTGGACAATCTCTCTCTCTTTCACCTCATCATTCGCTCCTCTTACATTCCATGTACTCATTACCAAGTCCTTTGTCCGGTCCTGGGTCGTCATCGTTTGGTCAGTCCTTGTCCGAGGCTTCTTGTTTGTTTTTTTAGTTAGTTGTTTTCCGGGGAGGGACACTAACCCTCCGCCAACCCTTTTAGTCGCCTTTTACGACAAGCAGGGATACTGGGGGAGTATTTTTGAAAACCCCCCCTACCCCCGGGGGGGGGTAGAAAACGTAAGCGCATATCATGTCCATTACAGAACACCACACCTGGCTCGGGGGACCTCACCTGTACGGACCACTTCTAGACCGCGGGAACCACTTTCTTTGTGATTTTCCTTCGTTTCTCGACCTAAGCGGAAGTTTTAGCCAAAAAAAATTTTTCCCAAAAGGCTCTGCACTGGGGGATGTCATAGGTGCAGAAAACCTCGGGACGTGACGGGGTAATGAGTGCAGCTTTCATCATCTCATACGTGAGATTGTCTCCACGAATTCTGTGGAGAATATCGAGGGCACGGCCCTCAAATTAATTAAGAAATTGGAGCCGCTTAGCTGCCTCATCTAGTTGATACATGTCTGCCATGTCCTCAAAACGAGCTATGTACGGCTCAATTCGCTCGCCTTCCTTGTATGAAGGAAGATGCGTGGGGTCGCCAGGACATGTGCAGGGAGAACGCTCGTGGAGCTTGGACCAACTGCACCAGATGTGCCTGAAGCCAAGGAATCTCGCTTGAGCTTCAAAACCTCAAGCTCATGTTTTTCTCGAGCCTCATGTTCGGCACGTTCACATTCAAGTTGTTCCCGCTCGTATTCGCGATCCTTTTCGCGTTCCTCACACTGTTCTCGCTCGTATTTGCGCTGAATCTTATGCTCTTCACGGGCATCATTCTCACGCTGCTGGTCCATATTATGCCGTGAGAGTATGTACTCTTTAATTTCAGTTGGGTCTGTAAAACCCATATCTTTGGCTTCCTGTAAAAATACAGTGGTAGCCATGTCACTAATTTACTGAACAAGCCGAAACTGAGTACTGACTGCTGCTTCGCAAACGAATACTAATAAACACAAGTAAAGAATAGACACAAGCTAGTGGTGACCAGTCTTATCTAGTTAACTGGAAAAGAATAAAGCAAAAATGCAAATGACTGCGAAGACTCAATAATTAACGTGATGGGTACGGCGAGTTCCCAGGAGCGAATAAAATCGTCTGGCGTTACCAAGAATAAACTAGAGTTAAGTACTCTATTGATTAATAAAGCAAAATTCACTTGCTAAATTAACGATAACCACCAGTAAACTTGTGCCTATAAACTTTAATGATAAATACCTAAATATGAACGAGTGAGTATTATCTTATGAATAGCTTTAGAGCTAGGAGTTAATATCCTGGCGAGGTCGCCAATTGTCACGGGGTTTTTAAAATAAATAAATGCTTATATTTATTTAAATGATAATAATGTTCAATAATATTGAACAACAGGGACAATGATTGTCTTGCTACATCAAGCACTGATTACTTTACCGGTCTGCTTCGCCGGACTCTCTCAGAACGAGAATTTATAAACTTTCTCAACAGTACACAGCAAAGACTAATTACTCAATTGCTGTTTTTTAGTACTGTTAGCCTCTGGAGAAAGTTACTTCACCCCTGACAATAAATAACTAATACTAATAATAGTATCAGGTTCTTACTGATGCTTAACTCCTAGGAGGCACAACGGACTTTAAGCTTAATACAGCAAGACTGGCCTAAGTACCAGTTATGAATGGCAAAACGTTTATGCAAGCTAGGAGCTATAAGAGAAATAAGCTTAATTGCGGAGAAATGAAACAAGAGTTTACATTACATTAACCTCAAGAAAAAGAACTGTTAAATTTACTGGTTGCAAAATAATTTTAACGTTACATTTCAAAATCAAATTAATGAGATAGCACTCACTCACTCACTCAAGAGCTAAATTCTTACGCCTAGGAAAAATACCTTAACTAAACTCTTAAGACTAGGAAAACGAAAAGAAATATTGGTCAATGAATGCTGTGTATCACCAACGAAGGGTGGGAGTCTGGAGAACTGTAGTCTAGTGGAATCTGGGTGCTAGCTGACCTCGCATCTCTCACACTGCTGGAGCACAGAACCTCTCTCCGTCACAACAGACACTGGACTGAATAAACTCGTGGGAAAAAGGGAGCGCTAGGCCGCATTTTTTAAACGGTCGAGTGAGCGAAACGCGCCCAAAACAAATCGCTCAGTGGAAGCGCTAATGTCTCACACAAAGACAATCACATATGACAATGAAAAATTGATTTGACAAGGCTTCCGTCCGAATGAGCGATTACTGAATGATAAACTGGGATTCCACTTGAGTTCGTGGTTTCCCACAAAAGCCAATGTCACTAGCCGACTTGTGACAACCACAAGCAGCTCAAACCGGAACTACAGCTGAAGAGGAGGCCCCAAGGACAGAACCATTGTCAGACAGAGGCTCGCACTGTTGAATGCGACTTGGAAGTCGTATTCTTAGGGAAGATGCTTCGACTTGATTTGGAGACTGCAGCAGCAAATGTAACACCTTGGTGAACGAACATAGATTGTACATGATCCTTAGCCTCAGGAAAACTCAGCCTCTCCTTGGCATGTAGGGACAAAACTTCCTTCTCAAATCTGTACTGATCACATAACTTGGACGATGTTCCATGGCTGCCACCAGTGTTAACACAAGACTCGGGACCAATGCAATCCTTCCCTTCAAGAATGTCCATCCTACATGCAACACACACTGGAGGCAGGCCAAGGGCTAGATGCCGGCAGTTTCGACCAATGTGACCATAACGTTGGGAGTGATAATATCTTCTTGGAATAGGAACATACTTTTTAACTCGAAAACGGTACCAACCAGCAGACAAAATCTCAGGAACATGGAGAGAGTCAAATATAATGATCAGCTTCGGCATGGGAACTAGGTCACCACCCATCTTCTTAATTCTCTTCACTTTTATGACATGTTGATCAGAAAGCTCTGTTGTTAATCGTGCTTCATCATACACCATCAAATCTCTGGCATAAACGACAATTCTAGATGAATTTAATGAAGTATAAGGAGAATAGGATACAGGCTGATTCCCCCAAAAGGTCAGGGATAACATACGTGTACTTGTATCTGCATCAGGCACTTCAACCAGCAAGCCAACATCAGTCTGAGGAACAACCTTACGGGACTTACCACAGACTCTTGTCAACGCTCTATGCATATCACATGCATCACACTTCCTCAAATCCACCACTTCCTTGGAGCACACGACCAAATACTTAACAAATGTCTCTTTTTGTGTACTTGGGTCAAACAGAGACTGGACACCTCTCATGGGACAGGGATGGAACCCCTTAGATGGAGGTCAACGTCCATTGGCTGCCTCATAAGGCTCCAGAGTCACCACTAGAGATGGAGAATTCACAGTGTCCTGAGACATGCCAGAGGGTCATGGCAACGGGAGGCTGGCCTATTCGTTACTAATTTCTTCCAATGCAAGGAGAAGCCTTTAACCCTTTAACCGCGGGCATTGTTTTGACCCAACTGGCCCCCCCCACGGGGATTCCAGCCAAAATGTAAACAAACTTTAAACCTTTATAACTCTGCACAGAATAAATCTAGTGCGAAAAATAAGGTACCAATAGAAAGTACTAACCTTCGGCTTTGCAATGATGTAGGTTTCATGATTTCGTTGACTATCACTGGATGGGCAGTGCCATTAGAAGTGAGCGATCTAAAATCACTATTTTTCGCTCACACACCATTACCAAATGCCAACCTCATTCTGATAATAATACTATAAAATATATGAACACTGCACATACGATAAACACCCACTCTGTGTTCACTGAGGCAGGTAAAAGGCACTGTAATTGCCCGTACTTCACTGCCACATCAGTGCTGTTGTCACTCACACAGCTGGACAGATACTGATGCGTGTTTGGTCAGGGGTGGGGTGGGGGGCCAGGGGGGTGGGAGGAGGGAGGTGGGGGTCGGCTGGAGTGAAAGAACTTAATAGCTACTCTCCCTTGAAACAATTGGCGCACGAAAAAACGCACGGTATTCAAAATATTCACAAACATTCCAGAATGAGACCCGCGGTTTGGTCCAGTTTTTGCAATGTCATTCTGGAATGACACCCGCGGTTAAGGGGTTAATCCCCCACTCCACCCACCATGGAGCCCAACAAGGGAATGCCATATGCCAGGGACATCACCACTGACGAACCCAGAGGTAGCAGGAGAGTATACGTGGGAAAGCACCAGGGGACCTGGGCAAGGGTGACTCCAGGATGATAGGAGCCACCAGACCCCCCCAGTGCCCACTTGACCCTAGCCAACGCATGACCAGCTGATTGACGTGGTCGGACCCAACCACGTCGCTCATCTAGTCAGAGTAAGTGACCAAAGAGATGTATTGCTAGCTGCAGGGCGCATCGTCCAGCATCACTCAACCTCCAGGACTTCCATCTCCCAGCATTACGGGATGCCATGGACGGCAAACACGTGAGGAGGCAACAGTCCCACCCTAGATTGCAAGTGGGCAGGGACTAACATCACCAACAGGCCTCCTCCATCAGTGATGTAGGGGGTGCATGGACCACGAGACTGAGAAATGCCGATCCCTACAAAGTTAGGCATGTCTTCAAAATAGGTGGTACTGCCAGCTATGTTTCAAGCCCAGCCACCATATAAAGGTGACCCCCCTCAGCAGGATAGGTATCCGTGAGCTCAGATGACACTCCTCCCCCAGTGATTTTCTAATTTTTATTGGAATTTTTATGAGTCCAATCCTGCCACCTTAGGTACCTTTGTTGCTCCCCAGAACTACATTGAGGAAGGGCGTCTTCCGGCTGAAGAGCTTTGCTATACCTCCAACAAAGTAAGTTTATGTCCCATGGACCAACTGTTACCTGTCATGTTCTCTCATGTGCACCTACACTGGCCTTTATACAGACCCTGCCTTTTAGAAGAGGTGAGTGAAGTGCACAAAACAGGAATACAACAAACCAAAAAATGTGTGTTATACTTGTCTGAAGCCTGTATGTGGTGTATACTCATACCCTGTGGGTCTGGAATATGTATTAAAACTGAAACAATTCACTTGTCTTAGTGTAGTACCCACTTGTGTGTTTAAGTTTTAAAACTGGTACTTGATATTGTGAGTGCCATAGTACAGTGGTATCAGACATTCTATCAAATGTGATCACAGTTCCATTTTAATATTTTTGGTGATTTCTTTCATGTACTGTATGCACACCATTGTCTCTGAGTTTGCTACTGTAACATTGTGTTGTGCTACCCTTTACCTGTAAACCACTTAATTATTTTCATGAAAGACGATACTGTTCTCTGTCTTTGGTGGCACAAGTTACAATTACTTACATCGTGTGTCTTTCCACTGTCGTTTTGACTAAATATTGAAATGTACTAATATGCTTTATTACAATAAAAGGATGGTGGAATACCCCTGAAAAGGGCTATTTTTGTGTGTTAAAGTGTGTCAAAAATGTCGGTTAATAAATAAGGATGTTTCATGACCAGTTTAATTATGGTGGCTCCACTAGACCACCACTACCAGTAATGTAAATTGCCTTTGAAGATACCTACCTATATTTAAAGAATATTTCAATTGATGATGGTGGTTGCAAATTTTCATAATCACTTACGATGTCTTGCCTGTGTCGCGTCTGCGAAGTGATTCGATGGTGGGTGGTCTCAGTTATGGCTGTGATGTGGCTATCGGTGTATACTGTATGTAGTAGGAACACTATATCCGTTGTAGAGCTTTATCATGCATCATATTAATTCTCTTCTCTCATTAATGGGACCATCACATTCCTGGTACAGGAGTAGTATACTGTTCTGAAACCTATAAATACTATTTAAAATCTGGTATTATTCTTCCGTAATGAAAGGACAGGTTAAGGGACACTATGGTTTAAATATGTATAAAACAACATAAAACACTGGGTGTCATATCTGCTGTATTAAAATAATTCAAATTACACTGGATTATCCTATGTATTTATGTAGTTTACAACTGTTATATTAATAGTTCTCGTTCATGATTTTCATGTTTGCTAAATGATGAAACGATTGAAACGTATGGCCTACAGCACACTGCATTGTCTTTATTTATGAATTATTTAATAATAATAAGTGATATATGATGGAACAGACTGTTGTCTGGCAAAGCCTCAAAGTCTTTACAAGCTAAGACAGTTCTGATACTATCGCCAACAAAAGAAATTAAAGAGAAAAAGTGAGAGTACTTTCCTTTTCCTTACCTCCTGACGTATATCAGTACTGAAAAGTGTAGCATGCAGTAAAAGAGTTCATTGATAATAATTATTGATGTTTCTGTATAGAAAGCCAGGAGAGGATCTCCATATAAATCACCAATGAAATGAACGAAAACATGATTATAATTATGGTAAACGCTTTTTAAATATAAAAAATATTAATGATTTTGTAGGCTATGTTCATTTTTCAATCCCTTATTGTCCCATCAGGAACATAGGTGTCCGGGACGCATTTTTTTCTTTGGGTACACTTAGTCATCCAGTCACATTGTGAACGTCGAAGCAAGCTCAGCGAGAAATGATTCGGCTAAGTCACACCTTTGCTCGGGATTAAATGAAATAATTCGGCTAATTAAACAAAAACAAAAAAAAATCATAACCAGAAAAGCCGTGTTTGGATGTTGAATTAACCTATACCTATCGAACGTAGGTCTAACTAGCATTAACCTATCATAATACATAATTTCGTTCGGGGAGATGAAGAAGGTGCAACGTTGCCGAGTCTTTTCTCCAGGTACTTGATCCCGCATTGCCAACATGCCCGGATGACCAATTATACCCTATTCGACCCCACCAAAAAAACAAAAAACAAAAAAGTGTCAGGGACCAGATTTCATGGCTCGGATATTTAAAGCCAGTGGTCAGTCTCTCCAACCTGAGTGCCAAATCTATGATTAATAAACCGAAATTATCATTTGGATATAATAACTTATGAGCCACACCCACTTGGCGTGCCCTAACCCATTAAACCACCAGATACTCGTTTTGCCGCATGCTTACTGCCCAACACAGTGAATAGTTTCTTAGGCTATTAGAAGCCATTTGGCTTGTCACTCAGTGTTAATCGCTTGAAAGCAACACAACAGAAAGGGACTGGATGATGGCTGTCCCCACTATCATGCATCTAATACTGAACGTTCCTAATGAAAATATTTTGTATTTAAAAAAATCTTTTTCCATATTATTGACAGTCAAAGAATGATGCTTCAGTTTCTCTACAGGAAGCACTTTCAAGTTTCCTGGCTAATTGTAACAACACATAATTATTGACTATATTTTTACCCCCAGTGAATCTTATGACTCCTCAACAGAAACAAATCCATCACATGGCTGGTACTGTATGGGTATTAGCTCCTATTTCTGACAGTTGTCCTGATACATATATATAATCCATGGATAAGGTTTAACATTATTTTAGAAACGTTATGCGATCTGACAGTGAGGAAAGTGTCGGTACTTAAAAAGTAGGAAAAAATAACTGTTCTTGCCTACCTACATCTTGGCATGAACTAATTTAATAAATTTTATTGGTATTATACTGGACTAAGAAGATTTCACGATTTCATTCCCAAGTACTGGTTATTTACTGTCCTTTGTGTATGCTGTGTACGGATATGTACATTAACTCAACATTTATCTCTTTTCAAGAAAATGTTAACTACTCTAGTGTGACATATTAACTGTTGTATTTTGGTCACTCGAGACGACTTTCACACATTTAGGTGAAACTTTTAAGTGTTAAATTTATCTTCGTTCATCTTTTGATTACATGACGTTCATTCCTTGTTAAATAAAATAGTCATAGTAGGAAAGCTACAATAGATATCACTGTTCTGAACTGGTCAACGTTCTCTTCAAGATAAATATCAACATAATGAACGCCAATGTTGTCTAAATGAAGAAATGTATCTTGGAATTGTACGGTGCGTGAGGCTCCCATATCCTTCGTTCCTGATTAGGGGATGAATGCCGTGGGAGAGATTACATTTTCGCAACGTGTTACACGAAAAAGGAGATGGAAATCGTGTAAATCTTTGTTGAGGGTGAATGTAATGGTCTACCACAGCTGCAGAGTTAGTCACTTGTCCTGTAGTATTATCAGTTACAGTTCTGATTTTATTGTTAGATATGTATCCCGTTGTAGCATTTGAGAGAAATCTCCTTGCATTATTAACCAAATGTTTAGTTCCATTATCAATCAGAGGGCTGATGAAGCAGCAGTTTTCTCCTGTGGATCGAGAGGCCAGGGATCTTCTTTTCTGCCAGTGACGGATCCAACGATAGACAGTGGAAAGGCTAGTGCCAACCTGAATAGCTATATCCATCGACCCCATCCCTTCCAGCCACAGCCACACGATCTTGTAGCGAGTTTGTAAGGTCACCGGTTGGCTCTTGACAGCTCGCCTTGACATCTTCCATCAGATAATGCCTGCAACCAGAGGAAGTATATTTTATTTTTCGGGGGAGGGGGGTTACTAAACAGATTTGTCACAGTGGTTGAGTGAAATTTTATTTCACTGAACACTTGATGGCATTCCTAAATTGAAGTAAATAGTCTAACATGAGCAAAAGTGTTATAAAGCATACATCAACACGTGGCTGGAGGTAAGTCCTGAAATCTAAAATGTCTTCCCTAAAGTAGTCAACTCTGATCCGTTATGGGTTCATCAGACCTTAACTGTATTGCCTGAAATTAGCTGGATTGACCAAAATATGCATGAAATAAAAATATTTTCTGTTTTTAGATGAACAAAACATTATCTGTCATCAGCTAGACCAAAAATTCTCAGCCGTTTCACTGTGATATGTCTTTTTTCAGCTTATTAAAATCGTACTGATCTAGCAAGAATAGAGATGACAAACAATCATCATAGTGTAAGAGTTCATGAAGTAGTTTTAATGTATTTAAGGTTTTCAGTGACATTCGTATATTATGTCATTTCAAGAGGCATGTTAGCTTCATGCAGTGACTCCTACATAAAATTTGTCATAGGTATTAGGAAATATCGCCGCAGATCACGAATACATTGATTGAAAGTGAAAAGAACGAAAAAAAAAGTCTCGTGACTTTAATGATTTGTGCCCAGAGTAGGCCTATACAGAACCAGGCATTTTCGAAAATTAATAAAGGTGGAACCTCATGATACGGACCTATGTGCTTCGCAACTGTGAGCCAATGAGTGAAATGGGGATAGGTTTAGTACCCTTCCTGCCAAATCCTTCACACAGGAACCTTGGACACTGATGGGTTAACAGAACCCTCTGGAATTGAGGTGGCAGGATCTGTCACGTATTATACTTCTTTATCCTATCATGGACAGAAATTACCATCTCTCCAGCTTGAATGCGAGCTGTAACAATAGATTAACGCAATAATATCATACTAGCTTCGAAGAAGTGCAATGTAAAGGATGTTTGATTATAGCATTGTCTCTTTCTGATAATTAGCTCTGTGAAAAGACGATAATCTGGGACAACTTATGATGAAAAACCTATAGCCTCTCGATAGGGTGCCCCGACAGTAAGGTTCGAACTAAAACCGTGGTGTATGGTGACCGAGTGATAATGAGTTGTATCTGGTTCACTTTATGACCAAAAGTCCGGTTTAATGAAAGAGTGTGGCCAGGATATAGCTGTTTCCATGTGAACGTGATCAAAAATGTAGATTAAATTACCCAGTTGCTAAATCATTTTTTTTTTCCTACTGTCATTTATTAGTGTTAAGTCTCTTTATGATATTAAAATCTTGAGTGGGGAGGAATATGTGCCTATCTATGGTCACGTAATCCAGCATAATGTATGCATGCGCAAAGGGATGTAAGGCACGATGATTTTTAGTGTTTATTCGATGCAAGGATATAGGGAGATGTGTTGGGGAGTAACTATTGTAATTAAAGAACGTCATTTTGGGGGGCAAGAAAATATAAGGGGACAGGCATCACACTGAGTCTGTCACGAGTCTATAGTAATGAAAACTTCAACTTGTGTAAGCCGTCATGCTCCCCCACCCCTTTCTACCAAGCAAGCCTGGCGTGTTACTCGCTCACCGACTGTGAAATGTGACGGAATTCTGTAAGTAATTTGATAATATTGATGCTTGATATGTTGAAGCGCGAATAAGTGATATCCCACGAGTGATAATAGTAACAAAAATAGAGAAATAGACTCTGGTTAGTATAAAGCGTTGTTGTCCCCAAAGAAGTGTTGTGTCTTATCACGCAAGTAATGCCATTAGCCTCATTGGAAGAGCGAGTCCTGAGTCCCGCTCACCACACTTGTATTCTCTGAGCTGGATAGTGAGGTATTTCCCCTATATTTGTGTACTGTACTTTATATTATTGTTTAGTGTGAAACTGGAATATGAGAATGAAACTAAGAAGCAGAGTTCTGTCTGAACCTCAGGTAAATGTGTGATCATTGTAGGCCAAATATCAGGTGCCCTGGAACTGTAAATTGTTTAGTAATGTGTTGGGATGACTTTCACTTCAGTACTTATTAGGGCTATGTTAGTTGTGAGTTAACCCCTAGGGTTGGCAATTCCCCAGCCTCGACTGCCCCCCATGACGCAAAAACAGACCAATTTTTCGACTTCCTCAAAGGTTGAAAGTTTTATGCCCGATTTATAGAGCTTGAAATTACACACCTGCAAACGCAAACCCCACCTTCCTAGACCCAATAGTTACCGAGGTATGGCTCGTCAAAGTTGATAATAGTTACCCGTCACGACCCTGGCAAGAAAGAAAATATGCCGCTCGCACCTGTTTTCTTCGGAAAAATGTATACAAAAATCACCAAAATCATTTTTTTTTTTTTTTTGGTGTGTACAGATCTTATAAACCATTGTAATGTGCTTAGAATAAAAAAAATGGTGACAACCCCCCCAATTAATATGATAAATAGTAAAATTTATCCTCCCTTCTCCCCATACATCCAATCCCCTTCCTCCTCTCCACTCCCCTGCCCTCCTCTCACCTCGCCTAACCTCCCCTCCCCTTTCCCCTCCTGCCTCCCCTCCCCGCCGAGCTGTCAAATCTAGCTACGGAAAATGGTCATGAACCCCCCAACAAAAATATGATAAATAGTAAAAATTATCCTCTCCTTCTGTCCCCTTCCCGTACCTCCAGTCCCATCCCTCTCCTTCCCTTCCCTCGCCTCCTCTATCCTCCCCTCCCCTCACCTAAACTCCCTTCCCCCCTCCCCTCCCCTCCGAGCTATCAAATCTAGCTAGTTTTTGTTTCGTTTTGTTTCTGAAGGCTCCAACATGCTTGCATGCATCGGCATATTTTTTTTTTTTTTTCCAGTGGGTTTCGAATGAAGACAGCTAAAGTAATTTGTGGTGTGCATATCTGCATGCAAAGACATGAATAAATTACAAGAAATGATTAAAAAAAGCTCCATAAAGCATAAAAAATACGCAAAATATTCGAGGCCGAGGAGGTAAAGAAATTGAGTGCCAGGGGGTGGGGGTGGGGGGAGGTGGGGAGGCCAGGAGGGAGTGTATGGGGATGGAGGGATGGGAGGAGACCACCACAAGACACAAAGGAAGGGCTCCAGTGGAGTACAGGGTCATGGAGGAAGGGTAGGGGGGAAATACTCTCCCCCCAGATGACTGGGGAGGGGAAATGAGGGGATCCACATGGGAGGGGGGGATCCATGAGGAGGGGGTGGGAGGGGTGGTAGTGGTGGTGAGAATGGTGGGAGGTAGGGTATTAACAAGGTACTGAGGTAGAGGGATGTGGCAAGATGGAGGTAGGGGGTACACCCCCCACCGCCTGGTTACGGGCCTGGGTCCCCCCTCTGGTGTGTCTAACATTTAGTTCTGATTGGTTAGAAGCCATGTATGTCACAGCTGGGGCAAAGCCAACTAGTGCCAGTTTTTTTCTGGATGTTGCACGATTGGTGTTGCTCGTCCTTTTAAGAAATTGCGCAAAAAGTTCGATCGATGAGCTTAGTACTTTAGGGGTTAAAGTACCTGAAGCCCACATTGATACTATTAACTCCGAACCCATGCATATGCCATTGTATCGGCATCTGAGCAAGCAAGGAAGATAATTTTTGAGATGATCGACGAGATGATTGATAAGGATATGATTGAGGAATCGACTGCTGCTTATTTAGCGCCCATAGTCTTAGTCAGCAAGCCAGATAGCATGATGTGTATTAATTATCGGGCTCTTAATAAAAAGGTCAAGATAGATATCCAACCCCTACCCCAATTACACAAATTAGTTGAGGAAAGTGCTGGGAAAAAGATTTACTGTACCCTTGATATGAAGGACGCCTTCCTCCAAGTTAGGTTGGATGAGAGTTCTCGAGACTTGACAACTTTTTCTGATGGGGTTAATTTGTTTAGATACAAGCGCTTAACTTTCAGATTGTCGGTGAGTCCAGCTATTATCACAAGGAAAATCCAGCAAGTTAGAGAAGGTTGGTCCCGTAACTACCTAGACGATGTTGTGATTTGGGCAGACTCTTTCGATCAGATGCCAGACCAACAGAAGATTGCCTTTGGAAGATTAACCGAGTTTGGAATGAAGCTGAATGTTGGTAAATGCTCTTTCATAAGGCGAGAAATTAAGTTCTTGGGACATGTAGTGTCAGAGAAAGGAGTATGCCATGACAGTAAGAATCTTGAAGCCACTGAACAGATATCATGACCAATGAAGGCCAAGAAAGTGAGATGCTTTGCGGGCATGTGTAACTTTTATCGCAAACATACATTCCTGACTTTGCTGCCATTGCCAGTCCTCTCACTAATTTGCTCAGGAAGGATGCAAAATTTGAATGGTCAGAGGAGTGTGAGAATGCATTCTTAGTTCTTAAACAAAAGTAAGTATCAGCTCCAGTACTAGTAAAGGCTGATTTAACAAAACCATTCGAGTTACACACAGATGCTAGGGACTCCCATATTGGCAGAGCTCTGATGCAGCTGGAGTGCGAGAATGATCTGAGACGAATTGGATACTTTTCAAAGAAGCTTACCCCAACAGAAAAAAGATACTCAGTAACGAACAAGGAAGCAAGGACAGTGGTGAGTGCATGTAGATGTTTCAGCCACTATTTGTGGTGCAAACCCTTTTCCATCGTTACTGACCATAGAACGTTAACCACCATCTTTAAGAAAAAGATTAAATGCCCACGTATGCCGCGTTATTTGTTGGAGATGAAAGGCTCCGATTTTGTGATGAAATATATAAAGGGCATGAATCATTATACCACGTTGAGTACACCGCTTCCCGTCCGATCAGCGAAGTTAAGCAACGTTGGGTCTGGTTAGTACTTGGATGGGTGACCGCCTGGGAACACCAGATGCTGTTGGCATCCCTACATGTCAAGTGGGGTTGGTGGAGGATTAGTGCCCCTCCCTGTAAAACAATTAACTCTAAGCCATTGGCCACCCCATCTGGGATACATGGCGTCTGGCAATGAATGAATGAATGAATGAAAATGAATCATTATGTCCAAGATGCTTTTAGTAGACCAGTAGGAGCAATCGAGGAGGCCTCAGATACAACATTATCTATTGCCAGACGCCTCAATCCCGTTTGAGGTGGCCACAAACAAATCGCCTCCAAGTCGCCCTGTCCCCCGCCATTTCACTCCCCTGCTCCCAGCTCACACCCCCCTCTCTCATATACCTCTCCACCCCATCCCTCCATCTCATCCTCGGCCTCCCCCTCCCTCTTTCCCCCTCCACCTCACTCACATATACTCTCTTCGTCAGTCTTTCACCCTCCATCCTCTCCACATTTTGGTGGCTAAGCCTTACGGTGGACAAGGTCCGGGAAGCCTAGGGAGGTAATTCAGTATTTGGGAGGAGGTCAGTTACCAGGAAGTTGTCTGGTAATTGTCCCATTAATGCTTCTGAAATGAACGAGAAGATTCTGTATGTGCGAAGAGAAGAAATGGGAAAGTCTAGATTGTACCTGGTCGTACCCAAGTCTTTGGTTGCTATTGCCTGTTCAATTGTTCATAACCCTTCACACCTAGGAGAATGCAAGACGGTAGCCGAGGCAAGACAGTTTTTCTATTGACTGTCTCTACTGACCGATCTGCGACATTTTGTTAAATCATGTAAGTCATGTCAGCAGTTCAAAGGTCACGGGAAGATTGCCCCATTTTAAGGAATTGCCACCAGTAGATGATAATGGTCAGAGGGGTACGACAGATCTCATAGGTTTGCATAATAGTAGGAGTGGTCACAGGTATTGTCTCACAGTGACAGACCATTGTATGTACATATCTACCCCCTTTGTACAAAATCCACCAAAGCTGTAGCTGAAGAAATTAAGAAGGACATCTGTAGGTATGGCAAGCCACAGGTAGTTATCATGGACAATGGAGGAGAATTCACCAGTGAAGAATTTAGAGTTTTCTTTGTAGGAGAGCCAGGATTGAGCAAGGATTCTGTCTACCCTACCATCCCCAAGGAAATTCAGTTATTGAGAGAGCGCATAGGACCTTAAAGACAGTATTGGCAATCTTGAGCCAAGAACACCCGAATACGTGGCCCATGCACCTGTGGGACACTGAGAAAGCATTGAACAAAGCAGTGCATACGTCCCTAGGTACATCATCATTCTTCGCTTTTTATGGACGTCCTCCAAATCGCGAGGTTGGAGATTTGCAGTTGCCTACTGATGAAGACTGTGTAGAGAAAATAGATGTCAAACAGATGCTCAAGGAGACACAAATTCGGATACCTTAACGGGGCAAATGAGGTACGTAGGAATGACTTTCTAGAAGCAGGTGAATTAGTTTGGATCTACGTCGAAGAGTGCTTGCCTGGTATGGCACCAAAGCTAAATAGAAAGTGACAGGGTCCTTACAAGATTGTCAAAGTTATCGATCAGAGTAGGGCCTATGAGTTAGAAAATGTATTTGATGGCACCATCTTGAGTTCCTGGGACATGTAGTGTAGTGAGTAGGGTAGCTGATATGGTCAAAAGATATGTTGAAAGAGATGCCTTATTGAGTATGATGGATCACAAGTTTTAGACCAGTGAGGAAGAGGAGGAGATACTGCCTAGATTAAGATCTCGGAGACCGCCTGAAAGGTTGCAGTACACGTAGATGATGGGTGTCTGATGTATATATTTTATATACTCAATTTTTTTCTCTCTGAGCACATCTTGTCCTTACCTTAACTGGCTGGGAACATGGAGTCAGGTATGCCTTTCCACGTCTCTCTGGACTGTACCTGCATATTTGTTTTGTTTTCAACAAGTACCTATGAGTTGTAATTTCGAGTTGATTAATAGGGTTGAGTAGTTGTTTAGGGTATGTCCGGTGTGGGAGCTGCGTGTTGTCAAGTACACCATGGTGTATAGACCGTCGTTCTTCCCTTACTTCGAATCATTCTTTTTCCTTAGGTTAGATTGTTAGACTTAGGGAAAATGAGCTCTCACAGTTAGGGCTTCCTTTTTCTTTCCAGATTTACGGAATTGTACATGTAAGGGGCAGTTCTTCCTGAAGGTCTCTGCCTGGAGGTTTCCAACTTGCTTTGAGAAAATCGAGTGCCGCGTGTATGTAATACCCTGCAGTATAGGATTGCTCAGAGAGAGATGGGAAGTCTCCAGTTCTGTATAAGGCTTGGAGAACTATGGGGCTCTCGCATGTTAGGAGTGGTAGGTAGGTTTCATTCGGTCTCTCTGGACAGAACGCAGTGGAAAGGCTTGTGTTACTCTTAGCAACGCACAGAGTTTCTCCTTGTAACACGGCATTCTCCTTGTGAGTAATAAGCCTGGTGAGTGGCATACGTCGTCAGTTGCACTTCGTGAGTAGCATGAGGAAATTTACTCCGGGTGGAGGATTTTTTTTTTTTTTTTTTTTTTTTGCAGACAGGGTAGCCGCCAACTGTTCTCGAGCACGGAGCTTATGTAATATCGCACAGTTGCAGTATAGGACAGGCCGGCTGGTGTCTTTGGAGGTGTGTAGATTGGTTTCCCCTCACGAGCAAGGAGCATGTGGAACACCCCACAGTAGAAGTATTGAGGGAGACTGGTCAAGTAGGTGAATTTATGTACAGAGTTTGTTAAGTATGGGTACTGGGTATTTCCAAGGGGTTCAGGTCCAGTCGCCCGAACTTTTGGTCTTCCCTAACCGTGGGCAGATGTAGTGCCTGGAAGTGATAATGAGTTGTATCTGGTTCATTTACGATCAAAAGTCCGGTTTAGTGAGAGAGTGTGGCCAGGATATACCTGTTTCCATGTGAACGTGATCAGAATGTAGATTAAGTTATGTAGTTGGTAAGTTATTTTTTTTCCTACTATAATTTATTAGTATTAAGTCTCTTTATAATATTAAAATCTCGAGCGGCAGGAATACGTGCCTATGGTCCTGTAATCCAATATAATGTACGCACGTACAAAGGCATGATTTTTAGTGTTTTTTCGATGCAAGGATATAGAGAGAGGTCATGGAGAGTAAATATTGTAATTAGGGAACGTCATTTTTTTCGGGTAATCAATTGTAAGGGGAAGGGCATCACACTGAGTCTATCACGAGTCTATAGTAATGAAAAATTTTAATTGTGCAAGCCGTCATCCTCCCTCCCCCCCTTTTCCACCAAGCAAGACTGGCGTATTACTCGCTCACTGACCGTGAAATGTGAAGGATGGTCGGTACTGTCGTCATCCTTCACCCCACTCCAAGGAATTCTGTAAGTAATTTGATAATACTGATGTTTGATATGTTGAAGCGCGAGTAAGTGATACCCCACGAATGATAATATTGACAAAAATAGAGAAATAGACTCAGGTTAGTATAAAGTGTTGTCGTCCCCAAAGAAGTGTTGTGTCTTATCACGCAAGTAACGCCATTAGCCTCATTGGAAGAGCGAGTCCTGAGTCCCGGTCACCACACTTGTATTGTCTGAGCTGGATAGTGAGGTATTTCCCCTATATTTGTGTACTGTACTATACATTATTGTTTAGTGTGAAACTGGAATATGAGAGTGAAGCTAAGAAGCAGAGTTCTGTCTGAACCTCAGGTAAATGTGTGATCATTGTAGGCCAAATATCAGGTGCCCTGGAACTGCAAATTGTTTAGTAATGTGTTGGGATGACTTTCAGTTCAGTACTTATTAGGGCTATGTTAATTGTGAGTTAATGTTCGCGTGGTTACTTGTGAGGCACAATGATATCGATGCAGTGATGTTTTCCATGTTTAGGTTAGGGTTATTCATGCTTATTTGTTCATGTTATCCCTACAATAAGTAATATTTTGAGCAGACCTATGTGTCTGTAATGCCATGAGTTATTCTGTTTCTAATTGAAATGCCGAGTGTTGTAACTCTGGTGTCTTTATTATGAGACTTTCTTGATCATGTGAAGGGATTACATTAGGGAGAATAGTTATTCATTGTACATATTAATTTTTAGCGGGTTCCAGTGAGTGAGTCAAGGTCCCAGTGCGTGGGTCAGAGTCCAAGTGTGGAAGTCACGGTCAAGCATATTAGAAGACCGGACCAGTGAACTATGAGCTCAGAGGGACGATTATGGAGAGCTACATTGGTCTGAACTTGGGACAAGGGAGCTAAGTTTTGAGGAATTTGATATGAAGGCTATATGATTGTCGAATAATGCGCCAACTGATTTAGGGTTATTCTGTAAGGCTAGTGGATTGGAAGATTACTACTTTTTTTTTTTTTTTGTCTTGTTAATACACATTTCCTCCCACTCGAACTTTATTGTTTCTATAACCCTTGAGAACTGGTGATATAGAGTAAACCTAGTAGCTTGTTAATGTATAACCCAGTAGCATTTGGGGAAATTGCAAAGGTCGGGCTTGGGTTGGCCAAGTTGGAGACTGAATTTCATTTTGGCATGATACCACCCTTAACTTGGCCATTCGAAAAGTAATAAACGCAACCGAAGAGGCCGCTATTGGGAGAGAGTCTCCATCAATCTGAGTTCCCGACCGTTCCAGCATGCAGTGGTCATCATCTGTGACTTGATTTTGTCCCCTTTTGACCACGCTAAAGTCTGGATCGCAGAGCGTAGTAGTACAGGTGGACATTTAAAGTAGGCGTCGGGAGCATGCCCTTTCATATACTTGCATGTGTTTTCATCCTGTAAATCTCCCCATGATATGCAGTATACGGGTTCAGTCGCACACAGGCACAGCCATTGGAACATTTTGACATTAACGTACATCACTTTCTACAGACGCCCTTTCCCCATTCATACTTCGTAGAGAGGTGTTAATTTTTCACTAACACACGCTGAGGAGAGTCCGTTCAGTTAGTAAGCCTTGTTAATATATTCATTTTATGGACTAATACAAATAAAGATACAGAACCTTCTAAATAGATCGTGATACATATCGGTTTCAAGTTTACTGACATTGAGTGATTGAAATACATTAGTTTTTCACCATTTTCCGGACATTTTTAAAGCCAAGATTACCCTTCCCTTGGCGATGTTTGTCCTAGAATAAATCCACTGGCTTCATGGTAGTAAGAATAGGATACAGAGGTAAGTGCAAGAGGGGAGATTGTTGTTATTGTGTTGGCTGAGGACGGTGAGATCACCGCAAGTACTCTGGCGGTGGCAAGGCAAATTAAACATGACACGGACAGATGAAGAGACTGATGCTTCACTCAAAAAGCAGATCATAATTATAATTGGCCTTCGTCTCACCGTGGGTTGCATTTATATGAATATAATTATCTGTTCTTAAGCAGCATATAATACAGTACCAGTAATCGTGGTAGTGATTACTACGCAGGGATGGAACAGGTTAAAATGTCGTCCCGTCCATAAGGTATGGGGTGCAAGCACCATAAGGCTGACGAAGCCCAGCTACATTTAAACAGCCTTCGCTGTTTAAATGCAGACACCTGCAGACCCCTGCCAACCTTTAGGATTTGTGAAATCGGAAGGTAAAAATTATTGATTTTTTTTTCTTTCTTCTTCAGTAAAAACTCCAAAACGAAGAGGCGTGCAAGAGCTTGATATGAACCAGAACGCGTTTTAAGACCCAGGAATATTTTGTATACTTTAAGCATCATTTGAGCTACAGATTGCGGGTTTTAGCCTAAAATAATTCTGTAGCATCAGAACTTTTCTCAGAATATTTAAAACTTTGCGAATTTGCGTTGCCCCATTCAAGGTTAACATAGTACGTACCGTACGTGTGTATGAGTAGTTGAGGTAAATATTATTACACAGCCGTAAGTAGTGTTATAACAGGCATTGTGCATTTTTTTTTTTTTTTTTTTTTTGTGTCTGACTCTGGGCATAGGCTTACAGCCTGCTATCAAGGCTCAGTAGTCCTCCTACATACCATACACCTCTACATGTCACCACTTCGGCGCTAGCACCCACCGTCCATATTGAATACATGCTAGGGCTGTCTCATACAGGACTGGTGTGTATTGGTATTAGCGGGGGTATTTTTACGACATGTCGGCGGGTCTTCTGGTAGATCAGTAAAGCCTGATTGAATGAAATTCAAATCCTTAAACTGTTCCCTGCCCCAGCCGGGATTCGAACCTGGGTCCGTTAGGACTACAGGCTACCTCTCTACCGATTGAGCCACCGCCTCCCCCCAAATTTTGGTAACTAGCTTCGATGATAGAATCATAAACCATAAATAAATAGTCTAAAATGATTATTAAGATTTTCTGATGGAAAAAAAAAAAAAAACAGAGACGAGAAACGAGAAGAGCACTGATGGAAGGAGGTTCCGATTTCTATGCTTGTTACTACATTCCGCACTGTACTCACAAAACGTTTATAGCTGGTGGAATGTTGGAATCTCCTAAATAATTGTCTTATTTCTTGTGTGTGTGTGTGTGTGTGTGTGTGTGTGTGTGTGTGTGTGTGTGTGTGTGTGATCTTTTTTTCTGGACCGTTACACAGCAGCATCATAACTATCCTTTCTTGATAAAATATTTATTTTTAGTTAAGTTACCAGTAGCGTCTTAGTGCCTCACATTGTCTGGTACTAATAATAATACAATACAAATGACGACATCGTACAGGTGTTAATCACCAGACAGTTTTCTCAGCTTAGGGGATACTTTTCGACTGAATGGGTCAGATATTGTCTTCATTAACGCCTACACTGGAAGTTGTCTCCCAGAAGCCTGATAAAATTACCTCTAGCCGTAGCAAGAACACGGTATAATATACAGACGTCATCATACGGACCGGATTAAACGACAATTGTTTCTAAACCTTTCAATACGAGGCTCTCTTAAATATAAACATCTGATGGCAGTAAGAATTAAAACTATATGCGATATAAGGAGGTTAACCTCTTTAAATTATGATGCCAAGATATTTTACAATATTCATTGTTACCTCCGGACGATTTATATTTAAGTATGGTCTCACACACTGAAAAAAATAATAAACGCTTCATCTCAAACTTCCACCTCGAAAACTGCTCTCTAAACCGAATATAATCATATGGAAATAGGATGGTTAAAATGAAAATGACATTCTTGGGCAAACTGGGTTAACTGAAGAATATCTTTAACCCTTTCCGTCCAACAGTCTGTCTGAAACTAAAATGGCGGTAGGATTTAGTAGTCGTTGCAATCCCAGGCTCATCTGAGCTTGAACCCGATGGCTGCATATTTAAATTGTTCTTCCTTTGCAGGCCACCATCCTACTTTCGGGGGATAGGAAGGGGACTGTAGGACGTTCGTATAACCAGACAGTTCCACCGTCCGCTCATATCGGTGCCACCACGTGAAGGCTTCCCTGTCCGTCACCTTCACAGCAGCAGAAACAATATGTAATGTACAGGAAGGTTAAAATATAGCAGCTTTTACCACAATATCTAATGTACAGGAAGGTTAAAATATAGCTGCTTTTACCACAATATCTAATGTACAGGAAGGTTAAAATATAGCTGCTTTTACCACAATATATAATGTACAGGAAGGTTAAAATATAGCTGATTTTACCCTTATCAGTAAAGTGAGTGCTGAAGCTGAAAAGATCGTGTGAAGGCAGCCTGATTAAAGTGAAAAACTTGGCATCGAAGTCAGTGGGTTATTAACATTTAGCGAAATATAAATTCCCGAACTGTACTTTGCCACAAGCGAGGATCGATCTTGCGTCCTTTCGATCACTGATCTAGTAATCAACCACGGCTCTCTTGATATAAACCCATCTTCTTTTTCTTTGATGATGGTAATGAGGATGGTTGTGTTGGTGATGGTGGCAGATATGGTGAAAATAATATTGATAATGGATGGTGATAATGGTGGTGGTGGTGAAAATAATGAGGATGATGATCATGATGGATGATGCTGGATAATGGTGATGACGATAACGATGATGATGATGGTGATAATGAACGGTGATGACAATAATGATGGGTGATAATGGAAAATGATGGTGATGTTAATATGGACATAAATCTTACTCTTTAAATCTTAGTAGCCCCACAACAACAACAACAATATCGTGTAAATGTAGATAGAATTCAATAAGGAGAGTATTGAAGGAGTGATTGAACATAAGTTACACATCTGAAGTAAAAGAGGATTTAGGACGAAATTTTTAAAAACTCCTGAACGAACAGCCTCGCAGATCTTGAGCAACATTTTTTTTCCTTAGCTTAGCAGACTTTTTGACGTGGGGGAGTTTGATACAGGCTGCATGTTAACCCTGTTCATTGTAATAAGTCTCTCCTCATCTAGATCAAATCATCTGCATATACCAAGAATATAACGATTAAGAGATCATCAAAATAAAAAAGGTTATTATCCTCATGTGTGTCATTGATGTATCATGTGAATATAAAGATAATACTCGCTATATTGTAGATGATATCAACGTAGAATATTTTCTTATGCAGAAAAGAAAGATCCCAAGATTCAGCAAAACTTGCCATCCCCAAATGAAGCAGGGAATCCAAATTCAGGACTCGCAAAATATGAGACGCATGTGAATATTGCATTTAACGGACTGAAAATAATTGGCACGGGGAAAAACAGACTGAAGAAGACAGTTGCGGACATGAAATACCTGGTGTATCAAAGCTGGATAGAAATGGGGTAAGTGTGGAACTAGATGGGTAGTGCGTGCCTGCCGCAATGGTGGAGCTTGGAGGCATGGATCCAAAGAGCTGAACAGATCAGTAGGTTAAATGTCCAATATACCGGTACGAGAACCTCCGGAGTCAAAGAGAACTCTGTCAGTGTGAACCTGTTTCACTAAGAAAGAAATGGGAGAGAACTCCTAAGCCGACGAGAATACTGCACATGAGATGACTCCCTCCTTTTTTTTTTTTTATTCCGGTTATCATCATATTATTTTGCCTAGGAGAAACTGTTCGAACTTTAGGGCTTAGATATACCATTCAGTACATCATCAGAATCAGGAATTAAAACACCAGGCGGAGGTAGTAGGAAGTCTCTTACACTACTCTCTGTCATGGTACTCATTATAAATATATGTTCACTATCTGTCGAAAACAAGACAAATAAATCCCAATCACTAACATTCAGTCTCTCAGTTGTCGTATGTGATGGTCGATACCAAAACAATTTTTACGCACCATCAACATTGCCTACTAATTAAGGTTTATCCGAGTCTCTTCACTTCCTGTGATGTAGATCATTGACAGCTAGTTATCCCTTCACAAACCATTTCGATTTACTATACAGTATTCCATTTGCATCAGTTACCCTTGTGAATGTTCAAACCTCTATAAAATTAACAGTATGTCTTGCGCTATCCTTCCACCTTCCCCAAGGCCTCCCGCGTCCTCTCACTCATCCAGGTTTTATATATAGATTTTATCTATCATTCTTTCGGCACCCATTTTTTTCCCACATGACTGTGCCTCTTTCACAAACCTTACTCTGCCCTCTCCCTTATGCCAAGTCTGCTTTCACTTTCTAACTTTCAGTAATATTTCTCACCGTCAAACCATCTGACACCCCACTGAAACATTAAGCACCTCATTTGCAACACTTAAAACCTTTTCCGGGTCCTAGCGATTAGGGTTCACGCCTCACAGCCATACAGCACTGTTGGAATCACTATGCCTTCATACATATCCGTCTTTCTACTACTATCCGATTTTATCCAGCTTAGTAAAACCCACTGTTAGTGTCGGGATTAAAGATGGCTCGCCCTAACCCGTCCCGTTCGGTATGTCTCTCCCGATTGAAAAGAAAAAAATCGTGTTTAGATAGCAGGGATGAAGTGCAAAATGTATATGTCGAGTGAAATCGATGACAGAACGAGCAATGGACTTACGGTACAGTAATGTCCTTAGGAAACGGCTGGTGTCTCTGGAGTGGCTGGCCACGACCCGCATTAAATACTCGTATACGTATACGTAGCTGAGCCGCCCCCTCCATTACGTCATGCACACTGCAACTCTGATTGGACAGTTTCCTAGTTTCATAGTGCGAGTTTGCTTGCAAGGAGAGAGAGAGAGAGAGAGAGAGAGAGAGAGAGAGAGAGAGAGGACAGACAGACAGACAGACAGATTGTACATTCAGATTAACTAACAATACGTGTACAAATTAAATCATAATGTATTTGCTTATCTAAGCATACCACATAACACTGTACGTGGATTCTACAGTAAACTGGTAATTGATTAATATTTATTTATTTATTTATTTAGCCCATGTATTTACTTATTTATATTTATATTTCACTCGCTTGGTGATATACAGGTACACTGCAGCAAGGCTTAGGAGAGATGGCTTAACCAACTCAGGCTAAAGGCATCTCCTATATTTTATTCTAGCTACCTCCAAGAGATGTAAATTAGCTTAAGACATTTTTTTCTCTCAACTTGAGCACTTTGATATGGTCCTGATGGACTTCTTGAACACAAACCATTGTTCAGGCATAGAATAAAATTGTCAGTAAGTGGTAATAATAAAAGACAAGATATAATCGTGGAAAGCCGGTTAACCTGCGGGAGTTACCGTCAAAAGGGTTGCGTCAAAATTTGCATAAAGGAACGGGATGACGTAGTGGGATGTTATTTTACCAAAATAAGGGACCCACACATTTCAAGTGTGGAACCTGGAGGCCGGACAGCGCTCGCATCACTGCTCTGATTGTACTCGTAACTCCCAAAAGTTTAAAACTAAAGTTGCAAATTAAACTGTCCCTTATAATAGTAGTAACCCTCTTGGTACTTACTTAGAAAATTTTATGAGAAAATGAAAATTTTCAAAGATTCACTTCATGATTAAAGTTTTTTTTTTTTTCTGGATGGCCAGACAGTACAAATTTACATTGTACCACCTTAGCACATAATAAACAATTTTTGTCTTTGATAAGTCAAAAAATGGTTAATGTCTGAAACAAGTAGAACTCGATTCGTATCAATAAAGCTGATGGCCACTGTCGGAACAGATGCATTTGACACACAACCTCTATACGTCCATTTTTCGCCAATGGCAAACTCTGACTTTATTCATTATTATGACCTTGTTTGACCTTCAGTGTCAGATCTGATTATGTCCATCCCACCATGTTGGAGGGCGAGGAACTTTTTTTTTTATACCTTGTCTCGAGTTTTAACTCCTTCATGGCCTTTAAGGAAAATCAAATTCTGAAATGGCCTTTTTATGGCCTTTGTTCACCTTGAAGGCCAAAGTAACACAAAAATTAATTAGATTGGTCGTACATTAGGGGGGGGGGAGTCTATGAAGTGACTTTAATTCTGTACCTAGAATGCTTTCTTCCATGGTTTTATACTATGCTTCCAAATTTAATGCTGGCTTTTTCCCACCACAACCCAGCATAAACTTTCTGTGGAGGCCGGACGGCGGTTCTCGTCGGCCGACCTCCAATATATTTATTTTTTCAAAGGGGGGTTACATACGCACAGGGCTGTGTGTGTGTGTGTGTGTGTGTGTGTGTGTGTGTGTGTGTGTGTGTGTGTGTGTTGTGGTGAAGTCCTTCAAGAGTTGAATAAAATCATCGGGAAATGGCCAGAATATTATATGATGTCATCGTATTGAAAGATTTAACTGGTCTTCAAAATAAAAGAAATTAAGTCACTTCACATATATTTATTTGCTATCAGGTTCATGATAGTTCATCCTTAAATTATGTACTGTGAAGAAAATATCCAAGCAAGTTATGTATGGAGGTCACAGTCTTGTCATTATATTCTCGTAGTTGTGAAAGTTGTTTTTGAGAGCCGTCTTAGAGCGTTGGATGAATACAACTCCTGTTCAAAAGCTTGCCTAAAATATTCCATCTTGTTGGTTTGGCCCTAGGCTAATCTGAAACATGAGCTCGGTGGGCTGCAGGCTTAATTTACCTTTCTCTTGCAGTCCACCTTCCTCCTTTCTGAGGTTAGGAAGGTAGTTGAGGGATCCTGGTATAAGGTAGTTGAGTCACCTGGCTATATCGGTGTCACCTCGTGAAGGTGCCCCTCGACAGCAGCTTCATCTCTTCATAAGAGAACAAGGCCAGTATATAAAAATAATTCTTCCTTTTGAACAACTGACAGCATCACGAAATTAACACACAGTTCAAATCATCTCTGTTATAATTCGCATATTTTTGATAAAAAAGAAACAGGTCAAATTACCGGCTAAGTTTCATTTATGACATGATCATCCGATGATTGATGAAGGCTTAGATTAATGCCTATCATCTGCACGAGAGTCATTACAGCAGCCTTACCCACGAACATGACCAGCAACAATCACCTTTACATCCAGGTCCCCAGTTGTATGGCACTGCTGGTTGAACCCGGACAAAGTGACAAAATATAAGTGAATTCATAGTTCTCCAGTTGAGCTGTGGAAATTAGCGACCACGTGCATGAGCAACAGCAGCAGCCCACCAGCAATGCCCAGGGGGAGGATGAAAGAAAAAAAAATCCAAGTAGGTGATTTAGCTTAAGAACAGTCTCGCAAGAAAGAGAAAGTGTATTAGTAAATCCTTGTTATGAAAGCATTTTTCACAGTAAAGTGAAGAAAATTGCCTCTCAAAATTTGATTGTTACATTGACTGCAGGTTTGTCATACAGTTTTACAGTAAGTATAAATATTTTAAGATATTATTGAAACATCTCTGATTTTTAATGACTCTGTCTCAGAAATGAAGATATTAGAATTTTCGCTATATTTCTGATGTTTGGTAACGTTTGCATAAGCTGTAGTCATAAAAGGAAATATTGTCTATTATTCCTCAGACAATGTCGAAAAAGTGACAGTTGCCATTCTATATGTGTGTCTGTGCATCTGTCCTCAAACTACCCCTGAATCATTAGTTGGATTTTACTTAAACATGGTATGTAGATTAAAATGAATATTAATTTATAACCATCAGTTTTAAAAGTCAGTTGGGAGCACACACAATATATATATATATATATATATATATATATATATATATATATATATATATATATATATATATATATATATATATACTGTGTACATAGCTGTCAGCTTGGCGTGGACTCGTGTGGTTAGGTATGTGTGCATATAGTCGTTGTCTGTAGGTTGTTTTCTGAGGCAGTGTTTGGGGTGTTGTTATGAGGGTTCTGTATTGTCCGGTGGTTTGGTTGTTTAAACGGGTGTGTGTCCCTGTATTAAAAACGCTTCAGTATTTTGGAGTTCAAGGTGATCGGTACATTTTCTGTCTCTGTCAGAGTTTTTAACAATAATTTGACTATATGTTGAGGTGTTATGCATGGTGTGTCATGTGATGTTTAATTGTGCCTGACTGAGGGTGCAGTGAGAGATCATATGACGGAACGTGCAGTTAAGGATCATATGACGGAAGGTGCAGTTGAAGATCACATGACGGAAGGTGCAATTAAAGATCATAAGACTGAAGGTGCAGTTGAAGATCACATGACGGAAGGTGCAATTAAAGATCATATGACTGAAGGTGCTGTTGAAGATCACAGGATAGATGGAACAATTAAAGATCGCATAACCCACCATAACACCTCAGGAGAAGACAGTTTTCACTGAAGCACTATATCTTTAATCTTCTCTCAGTTTACTAGCCATTGCTGGAAATTTTCTCGTGTGCCTCGGTGACGGCTCTCTCAGCGTTATCAGTGTATATCCCGTATCACATAGTCAATTCCTAAACCTGTTACCACATCCACAGTCTAAGTCGTCCCTCGAACACTTATAAAACAAGGCGATTTTTTTTTTTTCATGCAAGGAAGAAGGAACCAAATGCCAGAAGCGTGCAAGATTGTTCCCTCCAAGAAAATAAATACATATCTGACAACCAATTTCAAGAGCCGTTTCTTTCGAGTTGCCTGGACACACTGCGTTAGAGACTGGAGGTCATAGACAGTAGGAATTACGGATAGAAAACGACAGTTCCTCAGTTTACATGTTACATACATGAAGGACTGGGAATAACGGTTAACTCTTGGACTAGAGAACTTGCAGCTAGGCGGATGTCATGGAACCGCCGTAGACTGGGGGGAAGCAAGCAGACAGGTCAGTGGAGCAACATTCACTGAAACAGCGAAAGAAGAGAGATAAAGATGCAATAGTGTGGCATAGAAACGGAGGTTGAAGGTAATCAGTGAGAAGAGGAGAGTTAATGAGACGAAATGTCTATGACTACCTTGTTGAGACAACCTGTATGTGGGGAGCCACTTCACATATGAGAGTTTAATCCACACAGGGGTGAATAAAACCCCTGTATAAAGTCAACAACTGTGCAAGGGTAAAGATGGCACGGAGTTGCCTTCTCACTCAAGAGAGGTAATATGGTCTTCAAAAAAATAATACCGAGAGAATGAATCACGAAGTATGTTCCAAGAAGATGGAGTGATCAGGACAGATTCCTGAGGAACACAACTATTGATAGCTCCAGGAGAAGAACGGGGGGCGCGGTAGCACAGTGGTAGAGCGCAGGACTCGTAATCGGGGGATTGCGAGTTCGAGCCTCGCCCGGGCTGCCGTGCCGGGAGTGGTAGCTCGCCCCTGTAACCCTAGCGGGGCTATATAGTCCAATACAGGGCTTAGCTCGGGGGAACTCCATTTCTCCCATTTTTTTTCCAGGAGAAGAACGGCGTCTGTCTACAGCAGCACCCATAGAACGGCCAAAAAGGAAGCTAGAAATGAATGCACAGACAGAACCATAGAAACCATAAGAGGGCAGTTTGGAAATTAAAGATTTACTCCAGACTCAATCGAAAGCCTTAAAGATATATCAAGTGCAATGGCAGAGCTTTCGCCAAAGTCCCGAAGGAGGATGATCGGGAGTCTGAAAGGAAGCTGGAAAGCTCGCCAGTGGAGCGTCCCTGGTGGACCCCATACTGGCGATCGGAAAGAAGGTTATTATAGGAAAAGTGTTTTATTTGTTCAAAGAATGTATTCAAAAATTTGAGAAAAACAGATATTAGAGTAGCTGGACGATAGTTAGAGGGGTGGGAATGGTCACCTTTCTTTGGGACAGGTTGAATGAGAGCAAAGTTCCAGCAAGAAGGAAAGGTACATGGTGACAGAGAAGGACGAAAGAGTTTACCTAGGCAGTGTATAAGCACGGAAACACAGGTCTCGAGGACAACAGACGGGACACCAACAGGCCCATATGCCTTGTTAGTATAAAGACCATTGAGGGCAGAAAGTACATTAGATGAAGAAATTTTAATGTCAGTAATGAAGAAGTCAGCAGGGAAGAGTGATGAAGGAACAGCATTGGAAATGTATAAGGTGGAAAAAGGAGAAAACCTGAGTAAAGAGTTAAGATTTTTCAGTAGAAGAAACAGCTACAGAGCCATCAGAGCTGACACGAGGATGGATGGATGATGAAATAAGTTGTTAGAGAGGATTTTGGGAAAATGCTAGAAGCAGTGGGAAGAATTTGTGTAGGAGAGTTCCAGTACCTTTTGTGAGCCTTGTCCTTGATGTGGACAGTATTAGAATAAGCGTGATTAAACTTTATTTTTTTCGTTAGTTACTGGAAAAGAGATAGGAATATATGCTTCCATGCCCGAGAGAATAACCTACATAATGCATGAGGCACACTCAGAAGGCTTGCAGGAATGGAAGCAATAATCATACATGGAAAATCAAGGAAGTACCACCTGAGGGTCTCCAATTCAGCAGCTCAAAGTGCCACATCCGCCGCTTCTTGGGGAGGAGGGTTAAACAGCCCTTACTGGAGCGGTAGGACAGGTTAAGGTAAAAAGATTGTGATCAGAGAAGCCAAGCGGAAAGAAATGGTTAACAGTGTGTGCAAAAGAATTAGTTGAAAGGAAGAGATAAAGTATGATGGAACTCTCTCCAAGGCAGACAGGGATATGGGTAGCGTGCTGTACAAGCTGCTTCAGGTCATTAATGACATTAAAGATGTAGGCTTGTTCACTAAGTAGATCAGTGAAAGAAGAGGAGAGCATGAATGTTATTTTCAGACCACAATGTACCAGTCAGTGTATATTACTTTGTTTCATTACTGATTGGCTTTTAGCGACAACGTTCTCCCGAGTGTTCTGGCTGTACTGAGTAAAATAATGAAGAATATGAAGGGCGAATCCGCCATTCTCAGTAACCACGCCTCACTTGACCATCGTCCTTCTTCGCCAGCGCCTCTCCCTTTTGTCTCTCACGCTTCTAACAGGACTTCTGTTCGTGTGCTTAATTCACATAAAGGAGGAACAAGTCATTAATTCACTTGTTAATCGGTCTCGCCAGCACACAACGATACTTCACTGCATCGAAAGTGCGATAATATTTGACACTGAGTAATTAATAAATATGGTAATCAGTTCACCAACATTATGATAATAATAATAATAATAATTATTATTATTATTATTATTATTATTTTTATTATTATTATCATTATTGTTGTTGGTGGTGGTGGTGGTTGTGGTGGTGGTTGGGTGACACTGATATTTCATTGTGTCGAAGATGCGATAGCATTTGGCCCACTGAATAAGAAAAAATTCGATCATTTGTACGATTTTTCTGACTCCGTACCATACTACTACTACTAATACTAATACTAATAATAATAATACTAATAATTTTTTTTTATCACCTCCATCCACTGGGGAACTATATTGTGAAGATCAAAACCATCCTTCTTAAAACAGTCCACCATTTGGAGCTGTAATGTGAAGGTTAACATTAACCCTCATGTTACAATCCGTTGGCCCCAGTCACGCCAACGGCTGTGGCCACCAACCATGTACTATTCATTTAACAGACTGAAAATAATTGGCACGGGGAAAAACAGACTGAAGAAGACAGTTGCGTACATGAAATACCTAGTGTATTGGTTAACTCTTCGAATCAAAGTTGGATAGAAATGGGGTAAGTGTGGACCTAGATGGGTAGTGCGTGCCTGCCGCAATGGTCGAGCTTGGAGGCATGGATCCAAAGAGCTGAACAGATCAGTAGGTTAAATGTCCAATATACCGGTACGAGAACCTCCGGAGTCAACGAGAACTCTGTCAGTGTGAACCTGTTTCGCTAAGAAAGAAGTGGGAGAGAACTCCTAAGCCGACGAGAATACTGCACATGAGATGACTCCCTCCATTTTTTTTATTGTCACGGTTATCATCATATTAGTTTGCCTAGGAAAAACTATTCGAACTTTAGGACTTGGATATACTATTCAGTACATCACCAGAATCAGGAATTAAAACACCAGGCGGAGGTAGTAGGAAGTCTCTTACACTACTCTCTGTCATGGTACTCATTATAAATATATGTTCACTATCTGTCGAAAACAAGACAAATAAATCCCAATCACTCACATTCAGTCTCTCAGTTGTCGTATGTGATGGTCGATACCAAAACAATTTTTACGCATCATCAACATTGCCTACTAATTAAGGTTTATCCGAGTCTCTTCACTTCCTGTGCTATAGATCATTGACAGCTAGTTATCCCTTCACAAACCATTTCGATTTACTATACAGTATTCCATTTGCATCAGTTACCCTTGTGAATGTTCAAACCTCTATAAAATTAACAGTATGTCTTGCGCTATCCTTCAACCTTCCCCAAGGCCTCCCGCTTCCTTTTACTCATTCAGGTTTTATATATAGATTTTCTCTATCATTCTCTCGGCACCCATTTTTTCCCATATCACTGTACCTCTTTCACAAACCTTACTCTGCCCTCTCCCTTATGCCAAGTCTGCTTTCACATTCTAACTTTCAGTAATATTTCTCACCGTCAAACCATCTGACACCCCACTGAAACCTTAAGCACTTCATTTGCAACACTTAAAACATTTTCCGGATCCTATCGATTAGGGTTCACGCCTCGCAGCCATACAGGACTGTCGGAATCACTATGCCTTCATACATATCTGTCTTTCTATTACTATCCGATTTTATCCAGCTTAGTAAAACCCAGTATTAGTGTCAGGATTAAAGATGGCTCGCCCTAATCCGTCCCGTTCGGTATGTCTCTCCCGATGGAAAAGAAAAAAAATCGTGTTTAGATAGCAGGGGTGAAGTGCAAAATGTATATGCCGAGTGAAATCGATGACAGAACGAGCAATGGACTTACGGTACAGTAATGTCCTTAGGAAACGGCTGGTGTCTGTGGAGTGGCTGGCCACGACCCGCATTAAATACTCGTATACGTATACGTAGCTGAGCCGCCCCCTCCATTACGTCATGCACACTGCAACTCTGATTGGACAGTTTCCTAGTTTCATAGTGCGAGTTTGTTTGCAAGGAGAGAGAGAGAGAGAGAGAGAGAGAGAGAGAGAGAGAGAGAGGACAGACAGACAGACAGATTGTACATTCAGATTAACTAACAATACGTGTACAAATTAAATCATAATGTATTTGCTTATCTAAGCATACCACATAACACTGTACGTGGATTCTACAGTAAACTGGTAATTGATTAATATTTATTTATTTATTTATTTAGCCTATGTATTTACTTATTTATATTTATATTTCAGTCGCTTGGTGATATACACTGTAACAAGGCTTAGGAGAGATGGCTTAACCAACTCAGGCTAAAGGCATCTCCTATATTTTATTCTAGCTACCTCCAAGAGATGTAAATTAGCTTAAGACATTTTTTTCTCTCAACTTGAGCACTTTGATATGGTCCTGATGGACTTCTTGAACACAAACCATTGTTCAGGCATAGAATAAAATTGTCAGTAAGTGGTAATAATAAAAGACAAGATATAATCGTGGAGAGCCGGTTAACCTGCGGGAGTTACCGTCAAAAGGGTTGCGTCAAAATTTGCATAAAGGAACGGGATGACGTAGTGGGATGTTATTTTACCAGAATAAGGGACCCACACATTTCAAGTGTGGAACCTGGAGGCCGGACAGCGCTCGCATCACTGCTCTGATTGTACTCGTAACTCCCAAAAGTTTAAAACTAAAGTTGCAAATTAAAGTGTCCCCTATAATAGTAGTAACCCTCTTGGTACTTACTTAGAAAATTTTATGAGAAAATGAAAATTTTCAAAGATTCACTTCATGATTATAGTTTTTTTTCTTTTCTGGATGGCCAGACAATACAAATTTACATTGTACCACCTTAGCACATAATAAACAATTTTTGTCTTTGATAAGTCAAAAAGTGGTTAATGTCTGAAACAAGTATAACTCGATTCGTATCAGTAAAGCTGATGGCCACTGTCGGAACAGATGCATTTGACACACACAACCTCTATACGTCCATTTTTCGCCAATGGCAAACTCTGACTTTATTCATTATTATGACCTTGTTTGACCTTCAGTGTCAGATCTGATTATGTCCATCCCACCATGTTGGAGGGCGAGGAACCTTTTTTTATTTTATACCTTGTCTCGAGTTTTAACTCCTTCATGGACATTTAGGAAAATCAAATTCTGAAATGGCCTTTTTATGGCCTTTGTTCACCTTGAAGGCCAAAGTAACACAAAATTTAATAAGATTGGTCGTACATTAGGGGGGGGGGAGTCTATGAAGTGACTTTAATTCTGTACCTAGAATGCTTTCTTCCATGGTTTTATACTATGCTTCCAAATTTAATGCTGGCTTTTTCCCACCACAACCCAGCATAAACTTTCTGTGGAGGCCGGACGGCGGTTCTCGTCGGCCGACCTCCAATATATTTATTTTTTCAAAGGGGGGTTACATACGCACAGGGCTGTGTGTGTGTGTGTGTGTGTGTGTGTGTGTGTGTGTGTGTGTGTGTGTGTATGTTGTGATGAAGTCCTTCAAGAGTTGAATAAAATCATCGGGAAATGGCCAGAATATTATATGATGTCATCGTATTGAAAGATTTAACTGGTCTTCAAAATAAAAGAAATTAAGTCACTTCACATATATTTATTTGCTATCAGGTTCATGATAGTTCATCCTTAAATTATGTACTGTGAAGAAAATATCCAAGGAAGTTATGTATGGAGGTCACAGTCGTGTCATTATATTCTCGTAGTTGTGAAAGTTGTTTCTGAGAGACGTCTTAGAGCGTTGGATGAATACAACTCCTGTTCAAAAGCTTGCCTAAAATATTCCATCTTGTTGGTTTGACCCTAGGCTCATCTGAAACATGAGCTCGGTGGGCTGCAGGCTTAATTTACCTTTCTCTTGCAGTCCACCATCCTCCTTTCTGAGGTTAGGAAGGTAGTTGAGGGATCCTGGTATAAGGTAGTTGAGTCACCTGGCTATATCGGTGTCACCTCGTGAAGGTGCCCCTCGACAGCAGCTTCATCTCTTCATAAGAGAACAAGGCCAGTATATAAAAATAATTCTTCCTTTTGAACAACTGACAGCATCACGAAATTAACACACAGTTCAAATCATCTCTGTTATAATTCGCATATTTCTCATAAAAAAGAAACAGGTCAAATTACCGGCTAAGTTTCATTTATGACATGATCATCCGATGATTGATGAAGGCTTAGATTAATGCCTATCATCTGCACGAGAGTCATTACAGCAGCCTTACCCACGAACATGACCAGCAACAATCACCTTTACATCCAGGTCCCCAGTTGTATGGCACTGCTGGTTGAACCCGGACAAAGTGACAAAATATAAGTGAATTCATAGTTCTCCAGTTGAGCTGTGGAAGTTAGCGACCACGTCCATGAGCAACAGCAGCAGCCCACCAGCAATGCCCAGGGGGAGGATGAAAGAAAAAAAAATCCAAGTAGGTGATTTAGCTTAAGAACAGTCTCGCAAGAAAGAGAAAGTGTATTAGTAAATCCTTGTTATGAAAGCATTTTTCACAGTAAAGTGAAGAAAATTGCCTCTCAAAATTTGATTGTTACATTGACTGCAGGTTTGTCATACAGTTTTACAGTAAGTATAAATATTTTAAGATATTATTGAAACATCTCTGACTTTTAATGACTCTGTCTCAGAAATGAAGATATTAGAATTTTTGCTATATTTCTGATGTTTGGTAACGTTTGCATAAGCTGTAGTCATAAAAGGAAATATTGTCTATTATTCCTCAATGTTGAAAGAGTGACTGTTGCCTTTCTATATGTGTGTCTGTGCATTTGTCCTCAAACTCCCCCTGAATCATTAGTTGGATTTTACTTAAACATGGTATGTAGATTAAAATGAATAATAATTTATAACCATCAGTTTTAAAACTCAGTTGGGAGCACACACAATATATATATATATATATATATATATATATATATATATATATATATATATATATATATATATATATATATATATATACTGTGAACGTAGCTGTCAGCTTGGCGTGGACTCGTGTGGTTAGGTATGTGTGCATATAGTGGCTGTCTGTAGGTTGTTTTCTGAGGTAGTGTTTGGGGTGTTGTTATGAGGGTTCTGTATTGGCCGGTGGTTTGGTTGTTTAAATGGGTGTGTGTCCCTGTATTAAAAACGCTTCAGTATTTTGGAATTCAAGGTGATCGGTACATTTTCTGGTTCTGTCAGAGTTTTTAACAATAATTTGACTATATGTTGAGGTGTTATGCATGGTGTGTCATGTGATATTTAATTGTGCCTGACTGAGGGTACAGTGAGAGATCACATTACGGAACGTGCAGTTAAGGATCACATGACTGAAGGTGCAGTTAAGGATCACATGACGGAGGGTCCAATTAAAGATCATAAGACTGAGGGTGGAGTTGAAGATCACATGACGGAAGGTGCAAATAAAGATCATATGACTGAAGGTGCTGTTGGAGATCACAGGATAGATGGAACAATTAAAGATCGCATAACCCACCATAACACCTCAGGAGAAGACAGTTTTCACTGAAACACTATGTCTTTTATCTTCTCTCAGTTTACTAGCCATTGCTGGACATTTTCTCATGTGCTGAGGGGACGGCTCTCTCAGCGTTATCAGTGTATATCCCGTATCACATATTCATTTCCTAAACCTGTTACCACATCCACAGTCTAAGTCGTCCCTCTAACACTGATAAATCAAGGCGAATTTCTATTTTTTTTTTTTTCATGCAAGGAAGAAGGAACCAAATGCCAGAAGCCTGCAAGATTATTCCCTTAGAAAATAAATACATAACTGAGAACCAATTTCAAGAGCCCTTTCTTTCGAGTTGCCTGGACACACTGCGTCAAAGAGACTGGAGGTCATAGACAGTAGGAATTACAGATAGAAAACGACAGTTCCTCAGTTTACATGTTACATACATGAAGGACTGGGAATAACGGTTAACGCTTGGACTAGAGAATTTGCAGCTAGGCAGATGCCATGGAACCGCCGTAGACTGGGGGGAAGCAAGCAGACAGGTCAGTGGAGCAACATTCACTGAAACAGCGATAAAAGAGAGATAAAGATGCAATAGTATGGCAAAGAAACGGAGGTTGAAGGCAATCAGTGAGAAGAGAAGAGTTAATGAGACGAAATGTCTATGACTCTACCTTGTTGAGACAACCTGTATGTGGGGAGCCTCCCCACATATGACAGTTTAATCCACACAGGGGTGAATAAAACCCCTGTATAAAGTCAATAACTGTGCAGGGGTAAAGATGGCACGGAGTCGCCTTCTCACTCAAGAGAGGTAATATGATCTTGCAAAGAATAATACCGAGAGAATGAAACACAAAGTATGTTAAAAGAAGATGGAGTGATCAGGACAGATTCCTGAGGAACACAACTATTGATAGCTCCAGGAGAAGAACGGTGTCTGTCTACAGCAGCACCTATAGAACAGCCAAAAAGGAAGCTAGAAATGAATGCACTGACAGAACCATAGAAACCATAAGAGGGCAGTTTGGAAATTAAAGATTTACTCCAGACTCAATAGAAAACCTTAAAGATATATCAAGTGCAATGACAGAGCTTTCACCAAAGTCCTGAAGGAGGAGGATCGGGAGTCTGACAGGAAGCTGGAAAGCTCGCCAGTGGAGCGTCCCTGGTGGACCCCATACTGGCGATCGGAAAGAAGGTTATCATAGGAAAAGTGTTTTATTTTTTCAAAGAATGTCTTCAAAATTTTGAGAAAAACAGATATTAGAGTAGCTGGACGATAGTTAGAGGGGTGGGAATGGTCACCTTTCTTTGGGACAGGTTGAATGAGAGCAAAGTTCCAGCAAGAAGGAAAGGTACATGGTTACAGAGAAGGACGAAAGAGTTTACCTAGGCAGTGTATAAGCATGGAAACACAGGTCTCGAGGACAACAGACGGGACACCAACAGGCCCATATGCCTTGTTAGTATAAAGACCATTGAGGGCAGAAAGTACATTAGATGAAGAAATTTTTATTTCAGTAATGATGAAGTCAGCAGGGAAGAGTGATGAAGGAACAGCATTGGAAATGTCTAAGGTGGAAAAAGGAGAAAATCTGAGTAAAGAGTTAAGATTTTTCAGTAGAAGAAACAGCTACAGAGCCATTAGAGCAGACACAAGGATGGATGGATGATGAAATAAGTTGTTAGAGAAGATTTTGGGAAAATGCTAGAAGCAGTGGGAAGAATTTGTGTAGGAGAGTTCCAGTACCTTTTGTGAGCCTTGTCCTTGATGTGGACAGTATTAGAATAAGCGTGATTAAACTTTTTTTTTTCGTTAGTTACTGGAAAAGAGATAGGAATATATGTTTCCATGCCCGGGACAATAACCTCCATAATGCATGAGGCACACTCAGATGGCTTGCAGGGATGGAAGCAATAATCATACATGGAAAATCAAGGAAGTAAAACCTGAGGGTCTCCAATTCAGCAGCTGAAAGTGCCGCATCCGCCGCTTCTTGGGGAGGAGGGATAAACAGTCCTTACTGGAGCGGTAGGACAGGTTAAGGTAAAAGGGTTGTGATCAGAGAAGCCAAGCGGAGAGAAATGGTTAACAGTGTGTGCAAAAGGATTAGTTGAAAGGAAGAGATCAAGTATGATGGAACTCTCTCCAAGGCAGACAGGGATATGGGTAGCGTGCTGTACAAGCTGCTTTAGGTCATTAATGAGAGAAAAGATGTAGGCTTGTTCATCAAGTAGATCAGTGAAAGAAGAGAAGACCATGAATGTTATTTTCAGACCACAATGTACCAGTCAGTTTATATTGCATTGTTTCATGACTGATTGGCTTTTAGCGACAACGTTCTCCCGAGTGTTCTTGCTTGTACTGAGTTGAATAATGAAGGATATGAAGTGCGAAACCGCCATTCTCAGTACCCACGCCTCACCTGACCATCGTCCTTCTTCGCTAGCGCCTCTCCCTTTTGTCTCTCACGCTTCTAACAGGACTTCTGTTTGTGTGCTTAATTCAAATAAAGGAGGAACAAGTCATTAACTCACTTGTTAATCGGTCTCGCCAGCACACAACGATACTTCACTGCGTCGAAAGTGCGATGCTATTTGACACTGAGTAATTAATAAATTTGGTAATCAGTTCACCAACACTATTATTATTATTATTATAATTATTATTATTATTATTATTATTATTATCATTATTGTTGTTGTTGTTGTTGGAGGTGGTGGTGGTGGTGGTGGTTGGGTGACACCGATATTTCATTGTGTCGAAGATGCGATAGCATTTGGCCCACTGAATAAGAAAAAAAATTTGGTCATCTGTATCATCATTTTTCTGACTCCGTACCACACTACTACTACTACTACTACTACTAATAATAATAATAATAATAATAATAATAATATTTTTTTTTATCACCTCCATCCATTGGGGAACTATATTGTGAAGATCAAAACCAGCCTTCCTAATACAGTCCACCATTTGGAGCTGTAATATGAAGGTTAACACTAACCCTCATATTACAATCCGTTGGCCCCAGGCACGCCAACGGCTGTGGTTACCAACCATGTACTATTACTATTATTACTTTATTTTATATTTATTGATATTACAGTGTAAATAAAGATATTAAACTATTGGAGTTGCTGGTCTATACAACTGTCGACCACAGTAGCTTCGTAGTTCATACCCGCCAGAGAGACAGGCCTGAGGGCTGATGATCTTGTGCCCCCGAGACATAGGAGTGAAGACCTCGCAAGGGAGAATGACAGTCGACGTCTCATCCAGGCCATAACAGAACTCTGCAGTTGACGTTTCTACTACTACTACTACTACTACTAGTACTACTACTAGTACTACTGCTGCTGCTGTTGCTACAACAACAACAGCAACTACTACTACTACTACTACTACTACTGACTATTGCTACTACTACTACTACTACTACTGACTATTGCTACTACTACTACTACCACTACTACTACTACTACTACTACTACTACTACTACCGCTGCTGCTGCTGCTGTTGCTGTTGCTACAACAACAACAACAGCTACTACTACTGCTACTACTACTACTACTACTACTACCACTACTACTACTACTACTGACTATTACTACTGCTACTACTACTAATACTACTACTACTACAACAACTAATAATAATAATAACAATAATAATGTTTGGGAAAAGTGTGGATAGCTAATACATTTCCTCTGTCTATTCTTCCTTCCAAAGGATTGTTTAATATGGAGTCATTCTTATATTTATTCACCAATTCGCCTGTAACTTGACACAATTGTTCCCTGGAAATAACCCTAAACGTATTATTAAGTACTCCACATTCTGTGGAGTTCTTATAGTAGATATTATTAGATTTTTTATGCAAGGAAGAAGAACCAAAGGCAAGGAGCCCACAAATGGTTCCCTCCAAGAAAAAAAAAAAAAAAAACTAGATAAAAGAGCCAAATTTATATTCCACACAAAAACTGGGATTGTAATTGTGCTGCAAGAGTGTTTGGAGAGATGACTCACAGGAGGTACAAATGAAGTGAAAGGCATTTTAGAGTGTAAGTTCAAAGAAGTGCATGAAGGGGAAGCAAAGAGGGAAGGCTGTGAGAAATTAAAAATAGAAAGAGGGGTACTCATGGTGCTGCATGCGAGCTGGGCCTGATGGAGAAGAGTGAAGAGAAGTACAAATGAAGTAGAAGGAATGTTTGACAGTAAGTTCACAGAACTGTATGAAAGACGAGCAAAGAAGGAAGACTGCTGGACATCTGCCACACCTGCACTATAAGGAAAGAAAGCTCACACACAGTTGTTCATCTTTAATATTGATAAAAGCTGCGGCAAGTGTGTGCAAGAGCAGGAAAACAGTAATGTATGAAAAATTTTTATAATGTATAAGATTATGAGCAGTGAAAGACTTAATTATTTTTTTATACATGGTGCTAAATAAGTTATCCTTATACAGTATTATATGTATACTAGTGGTAAGCTTCATCACTGCTAGTCTGTGTGATTATAAGAAAAAAGTTTGTCTTGTGCCATGTTTCGCATTGGTTTCTATATGCAATTTGGATGCTGAAGAGAAATATTCAAATGTTAGCACCAACATAACCCAGCAGCATTTACACAAACATCCTTCAACTCTGCTCTAATGCCCCCACCGAGGGGGGGTCACCTTCACATGGTGGCAGGGCTTGAAGTATGGCTGTCAGTGCCACCTACTTTGGAGACCTGCCTACTCTTGTAGGGTTAGGCATTTATTGGCCTCGTGGACCAAGCACTCCTTAGATCACTGGTGGAGGAGGCCTGCTGGTGATGTTATTTGTCATTGCCCGTTTGCCATATAGGGCGGGACTGTTGCCTCCCCACGTGCTTGCCGTGCGTGGCGTCCTGTAATGCTAGGAGACGGGAGTCCTGGGGGTTGAGTGATGCTGCATGCTGTGCCCTGCAGCTAGCAATACACCTCTTTGGTCCCCTATTCTAACCTGACGGGCGGCCTGGTGGGCCCAACCAAGTCAATTTGCCGGTCATGCATTGGCTAGGGTCAAGTGGTCACTGGGTGGCCTGGTGGCTCCTATTGTCCTGGTGTTACCCTTGCCCTTGTCTTCCGATAGTTATCTGCATATTCTCTCCTGCTGCCTCTGGGGTCGCCAGTGGTGTTGTCTCTGGCATACGACCTCCTCTTGTTCAGCTCCACGGTGGGTGGAGGGGAGAGGGAATGAAGTTTGCTAGTTGACTATATGGAGTCTTTTCATTAAAATGTTGCTGATGACAAGGCTTCTGTCCCCAGACGTTCTATGGACTGACTACCCTTATCACTACTCTGGAGCCTTTCCAGGCCTCTGGTGACTTTCCTCCTCTGCCCCAGCATTCAACTGGGACTAGGAGGAAGCCACATCAAGTTGGTACGACTCCAGGGTCGGCTCACAAGACACAAAGCCTGAGACGTATGCCAAATATCTAGTGCTCAAATCCTCCAGAGGTGGATCAGTGCCGGATATTGACATACTTGAATTGCACCTTACCATCATTTCAGCATGTGGCAGAGAACCCAGAATATCATCTCGTGGCGATGGAAACATCCTCATTTAAGTGTCTTCACCTGAAGAGAGCTCATGATTGATGAGTTTGATCTCAGTTTTTGGTTCAGATGTTTCCTGCATTCCACACAATACTTTCAACCAATGTAAAGTAGTAATTTTGTCTTGTGACCTCCTCCACCACTCTGAGGCACAGTTGTTGGAGGAACTACAATCTTCTGGTGTAGTAAGTGTTGACCATCTGCACAAGAAAATAGAAGGTATCCTGACCCCAACATTGACCTTGATCCTGATATTTACCAAGTTAACGTTGCCCTCAGTCGTGAAACTTGCTTGGCTGTCACTTCCTGTGAAGCCGTATGTGCCAGACTCAAAGCGGTGTTTCCACAGTCAGGGCTATGGCCATGTTAGCAGCTTTTGCCGGTATACCAGTGTCTATCCAGGACCACTTAAGTGTTATCACTATGGGGGTCCTCATGCTTATCTTCTAAAAACTGTCCTCACTACTGCCTGGAAAAGGAGATTTTGAGCATTCACATGTGTGAGAAGGTTTCTTTTCCAGAAGCAAAGAGGAAGGCCCCCACTCTCTTCTTTCAGCCTGGGGTTACTTATGCACCTGTCCTTTCTGGGGCACCTGTATGTCGTTCTGTGTCCCACAAGTTGTCGAATCCCCTTACAATGACCACTTCCCCATCTGCTTTGCAGGATGCCTCCCCTGTAATCAATGATGTATGTGAGAATGGTCTTCGCCCATCCTCTACTCTGACTGTCTCCGCCCCCATTTCTGTGGCTGATGGTTTGTGCACTTCTGTGGTGTTGGCGGATGTACACTTGACATGACTCCTTCTCCTGCTGTGTCCAGTATGTCCAAGGCTCCATCTGTACCTGACAAAAGTCACCGTGGTTCTTCTGAGTCCTCTCAGCCTGAAGACCAGCCACCTAAGGTTTCTGTCATCGAACCTTGTGTCATCCCCTCTCCTATTCCCTCTGCCCCGGAGGCTGAGGGGTCTAGCTAGGTGAAAGCTGCTGCTGATCGTTTGCCTGTGGTCAGGTCCTCACCTGGGGATGATGTTGGACAGACCATTGATGCTTCAGTTCTGAAGCATACAGTGTCATTCTCAGAGGGGTCTAATCCTGTGGACACTTCCTCCACTTCTGGGGCACCTTATTGTGGCACTGGCTGCCCTACACAACCAAGGGCAATCTCCAAGCCACTTTCCAAGCTGCGTATTATTCCACCTCAGAGTAAGTGTTCTGTAAAACTTTCCTCTTCCTCGTTCGCACGTTTGCCCATGGATGTCTGATATAGCATGTGAATTCCTGCAACTGGACAGCCTCTTCCCAAGAGCCTTCCTAAACAACAATCCAGACCCGCTTGCATACCAGGAGTTATACAGACTCCAACTTCAACCTGATCCACCTTGCACTATGAGTTCTATTATTCAGAGACGTTGCCAGGGCTTACGTGCCAGCTGGGAGAACCTGTGTCGCCTTCTTGCAAAGTTTTCTCTTGGATGCATGTGCATCCAAGAGACCATGGTTGGTGATGCTATTCCTTCCGGTCCTTCCAGCTACCGTGCCTTTTATTCTGATCCTGTGCCAGGCCAAGGTTGTCATGGAGGTGCTGCTGTCTTCCTATGCCAGGATAATCCATAGTCATCTGGACATTTTTGGTCCCATGCAGGCTGTTGCTGTCCAGCTGTTTTTTTTTACGCTGGCAGTATACAGTATGTGGGCATTGTCTTCCTCCTAACGCTACTGTTGAACGGGCGGATCTGGAACTCCATATTCAAGGCCTTCCATCTCTGTTTCTTTTACTATGAGATATGAATGGTCACCATCCATTGTGAGGAAACAGCAAGGCCAACCCACGGGGTGTTATGCTTGCCTCTTCAGTGGAAGATGAGGAGTTGGGCATTCTCAACTCCGAAAGAATGACTTACGTCCATAGCCAGACTGGAACATTTACTGCCATTAATTTGTCCTGATGCTCAGCTGAAGCTCTTTTAGATTTTACCTGGAATGTAGTGCCAGACCTATATGGCAGCGACCATTTTCCATTACTCTTAACTGCTAGTGGAGGTGTGATCTCAGCTTCGTCTTCCTAGCTGGCTTTTTGATAAGGCTGACTGGCTACGTTTCAGGGAATTAAGTTCCATTTCCCTTTCTGTCAATGAGACTGGCTGTCTTACTGAGGCGGTGTCATATTTCAATGACCTGTTTCACTCAACAGCCCTAATATCTATTCCAAGAATGAAGGGTTAGTTTCCTAAACATCCGGTTCCTTGGTGGAACTCTCGAGTGCAGTTCTGCAGTGAGAGCCAAACGAGTTGCTTTCTTTCAACTTCATCATAACCGTGGGGATCCTTAGTATTTGATGGCATATCAGAGGGCACTAGCTCAAATGAGGTGGGTTTTAAATGAAACCAGGCATTCATCCTGGAAGGGTTATGTTTCCTCCATCAGTTTGAGGACTTCCCTCACTCAGGTATGGAATAGAGTTCCCTCCCCCCCTGTATCATCTGCAACATGTGGAACTGTGGCTCATCAACTTGCTGTTGCAGAGTTGCTTGTTGATCATTTTGCCAGTGTGTCACAGAAGGATGGAGGTAAGTCTTCGGCTTACCACCGTCCGTGCTTAGAGTCTCACAGTTTTACCTCCTTTGGGGGAGGGTCTTATAATGATCCAAATTCTGTTTCTGAACTCCACGCAGTTCCTGTTGCAGTGCCATGATTCCTCTCCTGGCTGTGATGATATTCCTCATGCCTATTTACATTACCTGTCTCATGAGTCCCTTTCGCTTTTGCTTTCTGGTGTTCTGGTGAGTTTCCGGCTTGTTGGGTGTTTCTGTAGTTATCTCCATCCCCAAACCAGGTAAAGACCACCTACAGGAGACCAATTATTAGCCTATTTCCCTGACTTCTTGCATATGTAAAATTCTGGAAAAGATAGTCAGTGTTAGGCATGCCTGGTATTTTAGAGAGAGGTGACTTTTTATCCCCTCCCCAGTATGGTTTTCAAGAAATGCGAGCTACCTCTGATGCACTACTGTCCTTGCAATCTTCTGTGTGTGAGACTTTCTCCACTAACCAACACCAGATCACGGTCTTCTTCAATCTGGAAAAGGAATATGACAGTGCCTGACATCATGGCATTTTACTTTTTCTTCATGAATTTGGTCATCGTTGGCACTTGCTTATTTTTATTGAGCAGTTTTTATATAACATTTTTTCAGGATCTGAGTGGGAGGACCGTGGACTTAAAAATGGAGTACCACAAGGGAGTATCCTTAGTGTTACTCTCTTTGCAGTGGCCATCAACAGCGTAATCAGTGTATTTCCTGATGGTGTACAAGGCTCACTATATGTCGATAACGTCTAAATTTCCTTTACTGCCTGTAGAATGTCTCTGATAGATAGGAAGTTGCAGCTAACTATCAATAGAATTTCTGAGTGGGCCGAGTATCGTGGCTTCCGTTTTTCTGTAATAAAGACAGTGGGTATGCATTTTTGGCATCTTTGGGGGGTTCACCCAGACCCTGACTTGTATCTCTATGGTCGAAGAATATCCTGTGTGGAAGAGACGCAGTTTCTGGGTCTTCTGTTTGATAGATGACTGACCTGGGTTTCTCATATTAGTTCTGTTAAGGGGGCTTGTCTCGAAGCTTTGAGAGTATTGAGGGTTTTGGTTCATAATGGAGTGCTGACCATCAGACTCTGCTCCTCTTGTATAGGTCTCTTACTCATCCTAAACTTGAGTATTGGTGTGAGGTCTTCTCTGCAACAGATGCCCGTCTCTGGTTGTTAAATTCTGTGCATCATGCTGGTGTACATCTGACAACCGGGGCATCCACGCCATCCCCGATTTCAAGTTTGTTGGTGAATGCTGGTGTACTCCCCTTTGATTTGTGTCGCCAGTCGTTGGTGTTGAGGTGTTGGGTTCATCTTGATCGCATTCCAGACTCAGTTTCTTGTGCCATCGTCTCCCAGTGTTCCCAATCTTCTGTTTATGACACCCATCCTAGTTTCCCCAAACCTTTTGGTTACAGGGTCCAGTCTGTTATGTTAGCTTTCTCTGTTCTGATATTGGTAGTTTGTCCACATTGGATCCCAGGGGTGGGTTTTTCTCTACTCCCTCGCGTGACATTTTATAGGTCCGTTGTTCGTAAAAAGGGCTCACTTCCCTCATAGGTGTCATTCTCGCTCTCTTTAAAACACGCCTACATTCATGAGGGTTCTGTCCTCATCAGTATTGACGGGCCTAAGACTGATACTGGAGTAGGCTTTGGTGTTGTCTTCCCTTCCTCTAGTAGAGGTGGTAGCTGTTCTGGTATTAAGTCAGTGTATACTGCTGAACTGACTGGGATTTTATATGCTCTCAAAATCATTTTTACTCTCTCCCAGTATTTTTTTGTGACTTTTAGTTACTCCTGTGGTGCTGTGTCTGCACTGAGTCTTTTAATGTATCCCATCCATTGGTTTTATCAATTTTGGAGTGGCTTTTTCTTGTTGGCCATCGTGGCCATCATGTCGATTTCTGTTGGGTTCCCGCACATGTTGGTGTGGTGGGCAATGAGAGGGCAGATACATTAGCTAAAGCTGCAGTTTTTCAACAATCCCCAACTGACTACCCGCTTCCTGCTTCTGATGTAACACCTTACTTGCAGTAAGCAATTCGTACATGTTTGCAGAGATACTGGGATGGTGTTGCTCATAATAAACCAAGAAGAAATCTTTCGGAGATTGGTTGTGCCAAGGGGTCTCCCCTCCAATCCTCAGTGATTGGAAGTGTCTCTTGCCAGGCGTCACATTGGGCACTCTTGGCTTACTCATGGGTTTCTGATGAGTGGTGTGACTCAACCACTGTGATGATTGTCTTGTTCCCCATACTGCCCGCCATTCATTGGTCGAGTGTCCAAGTCTGGGGGACCTACATCGGAGATTCCTCCAAAGACATAGAGGGCCTGATGGTGCCTATTGTCTGTCCTCGATGCTTCGTGGAACCCCCAGCGATTTTAATGATGTTCTTAATCTTCTTCAGGAAGCGGGCCTCCTTCCACTTTTATAAGTAATTGGTATTTTATTAACTATTCTTTTATTATTTACAGTGTTGTATTTCTGCTACTGAGTATTAACTTTATTTTGAATGTGCACTTTTTATTTGTGGCGTCTTTTACCATGCTGTCCGACGGCATATGACCCTTTCAGTTGCGCTGCCAGATTTTAATTATATTCAGTTAATCAATCAACCTCTTTAATCCCCAAACGAAAATTGGATTAATGCAAGAGATGGGTAACTTCAGGGTATATTCCACCCTGCTCACATTTTCTATGATGCCTGAGTTTGAAGCCTACTCAGTTATCAGCCCACCTTCTTAACATTTACAATTATGTCTGAGTTTGAAGTCTACACAAATAACAAAACACCTTGAAAACATCTCTGATGATGCCTGGCTTCCAAGCATATTGAATCAGCAGGAAATATTTCATGACACAACACCACCAAACATTATTTTTTTTTTTTTAAGATGCCGGAGCAGTTCCTGCAGCAAGCCTTTCTCTTATTCATTAGCTATGGATTTTCAGAAATACGGTGCTTCATTCAAGGAAACTTAAGCATAGCCCCGTGTTTCCACAGGTACCTTACTCTTCTACCAAACAACAATTACAAGTCACCGACATAGGAAACGGACCATGAAATTCTAGTTGCCTACTTTATCAACGGCTATATTATAGTAGTTACATATAAAAAAAAATAGGAATATAACTATGAATCCAAGCATGAAAATGCACATGCTGATGTGCAGTACCGGTTAATAACAACCGTGAATTTATAACCACAGGGTGAACACTTTATTAAAACGGTACCAGATTCATTAGTCTACCATAAAAAGTTAGCGTACAGTGGCCGATTAAGTACAAATGTCTGTGTGTGACGGTGTGCTCTATGTGCGTCCGGCTGAATCTAACACAGACACAATCGGCGGACGGTCGAAAATCTCAAAGGGTTCAATAAGATTATCAACAAGAGACAGACCGAATAAAAAAGAAAAACATGGATCATAAGAATCCATCAACAAAGAAAAAAGACTGAAACAAGTCTGATGTAAAATGACACGAGGAATGCAAACAATCATATCACTGAAAGACAGAAAAACATTTAAGTTATTAAATCCAGAGTTAGAATGGTGAAGAAAGTTGAAGAATTTTACAAAGAACTGTATGCATCAAAGGCAACAGTACAAACGGCTAACTTTTCAGCTGACACAAGTGAAATACCTGAGGTGACAAAAGACGATGTAAGTACGGTATGAAAAGAGGGAAAACCAAACGAGAGGGTGGAACTGTAGCAGATATCCTGTTGGATGCACCAGTAATATTACAAAACCGGTCCCCCCAATTATGTATTTATAGTATAAAAAAGAAAATTACCAACAGCATTGTGTCATGGAAAAGTTATTTTGCTTTACAAAAAAAAAAAAAGCCACTCGAAATATCATCGTAACTATTGAATCATTAGCATATTATCAGTTAATTACAAACCCTTCACAAAAGTCCTTCTAAACAGAATAACAATTATTGTGGAAGAAAACTAACCTCGTGAACAGAAAGGATTTCGACTCGTGTACTCGACTAAAGCTCAGCAACAATATGAATTAGCGAATTTAAAAAATTAAAGAATATGATAAGCCACTGTGCTTAGGTTTTGTTGATTACAAAAAGGTTTTCGACTCAGTGGAGCACAAAGCAATTGTAATTCACTGCGAGAACAAAGGGTAAAGGAGAACAGTGTAAAACTACTTGAAAACATATGTGAAGAGGGAACTGCCCTTCTTAGTCATAATTTTTCCGAGTGTTGATGTACATAAAGACTCGGAAAAATTATGACTGAGAAGGGCTTCCATTAGGCAGATACAATTTCACAATAATTATTTACAGCATGATTAGAAATTATTTTTAGAAGTCTAGGCTGGGAAAACAAAGAAGTAAACATTGGCGGAGAAAAGCTAAACCATTTACGATTTGCAGATGACATTGTCCTAATCTCAGAAACAGAGAGACATTCCAAGAAATGTTAAATACTTGAACAGAGCAAGTCTCAAATTAGGGCTAAAGATGAACCGGAGTAAAACTAATGTTTAATAAAAATACATGAAAGACCATCATCAGAATAAGTGAAGAAACTTTTCAAGTTGGGGAGCACGATTACTTGGGGTAAGTACTAAAATAACGAAAGACCATTACAGCGAAATAAAGAGGCGCCTAACAATTGGACAGAATGCTTTCGGTAAACATAGGGATATCATAAAAAGTAGCTGGCTAATAGGAATGAAACTAAAAGTATATAACGATATCTATAATTTCAGTTATGACGTATAGATGTGAGACATGGAAACTGATAAAAACGATGGAAAGTCAACTAATCCTTTCTCAAAAGACCAATGGAAAGGTCAATATTGGGAATATCTTTAAGAGACAGGAAAATATAAACTTGAGTGAGAGAGCAGACTAAAGTCAAAGACATTATACAAGTCATAAAAGAACAGAAATGGAGAAGACAGATTTTTACCAAGAATGAATGATAACCGATGGAGAAAGAGGCTTCCTGACTAAATTCAAAGAGATTGTAAGCATAGCAGAAAAAGGCCAGACAGGAGGTGGAGAGATGAAATAGAATAGTTTGCAGGTAAAACGTGGTAGAGATTGGCTCAGTCAAGGAATTGGTGGAAAAGGTTGGGTCTGGCCTTTGTTCAGTAATGGAATTGCAGTGACTGATGATACAGTATCTATCTATCTATCGAGAGAGAGAGAGAGACAAATAGACTTAAGTGTGTGTGTGTGTGTGTGTGTGTGTGTGTGTGTGTGTGCTAATTATATTTTCTAAAACTTGCTGATATAATATTTTGGACCAGGTCCATGATGCCCTACTTGTTGGTCGCGTTTTCTGTTTTGTATTCTTGTATTCATTACTCTTGTTTCACCGTGGCAGGCACTTCTGCCCTTCAGAATTAAGCGATTCCGACCTGACCTTGTTGTGTCCACAGGGTTTTGTTTGCTAGGCAACTGCTTGTTGTCTAGCCACGGCCGAAAATCAGACTTTGTCGTCCTTTTTACAATTTGAGCTGTAGAAGCATTATTAATAGGCACAGACATCTCTGACTTCTTTAGGAGATATCTTGATGTCATTCCCTATCAGAAGTGTTCCATCCATTTTTCCCATCTATCCTCTAGTTTTCGAGTGGCAGCCCTGCGAAGATTGGCCTCAGCGTCCCTGGCAACCAGTACTGGTTTTCAAATATGTCGCCCCCCCCCCTTAGTTCCTCGGTGGCTGGATGGAATTCAATGAAATTTTGCATGCTTGTAGACACTGACTAGCACAACAACTTTCTGCTGTACACCTATGTGCAACACTGGACAGGTCAGGGGTCAAAGTTTATCAAATGCAAAAGTAGTGAAAATAGCTAAAATAACAACTATCCTCGCGCAATATGCTAAGGTTCTAAAAAGTATTAAGCCAGGGCCATCATTACTGGGTGAAATGTTGGAGTGGAGTACCTCCATACAAAAATGTCCTTTAGAGTCGACACCCACTTACACGTAGAAGTTGTACCTCTGGTAGACAATTCTGCGAATTTCAAGTTGCCTAGCTACACAGTGGGTAGATGGAATCGAATGAAACTTTGCATGCTTATAGACGACAATGAGTACTACAAGTCTGATTCGTACATGCATGACCTATCTCCGCCAGATTAGGGGTTGAAGGTCATTAAGTGCGGAAAATATGAAAAGTACTAAAATTACGAAGTTGCTCGCGTGAAATGCAAAGGCTGCGAAGAATATTAAGCCAGAGACATGATTCCTGGATGGAATGTTGCACTGGAGTACCTTCATATAGAAATGACTTATAGTGTCAAAACAATAGTACTTGGTTCGCTTGGAGCTGACCATCGTCGCGTGTTTTTTTTTTTGTGTGTTTTTTTGTTACTTTTTAAAATAGTTGGAGATATAAGACAGGAAAAACTAAAACTAGTGCACAGTCAGTGAAAAACATCATGCCGTCACTGAAAACTGTGTGCAAATTGTTTATTATTTAATCAGCTAATGTAGCAGTTTTTTAAGTTAAGGAATCAGTTGTAGATAAAGACAGCAATGATTGAAACTAGTGCATTATCAGGGAAACACATTATGCTGTCATAAGTAATAAAATTATTATTAATTAGTTGTGTCCTCTTGCCCTGCCAGCATACATCTCCAGAAGCAAGGCCAGCACACCACCTCCACAGCCTAAAAGTAAGACCAAGAAGGGGCCCTGGAGGTGGTTGAGACTGAACACCACCTGCAGAGGTAAGAGAAGGGAAATATCAGTTCCAGGCTAGGGCAGAGAGAGAGAGAGAGAGAGAGAGAGAGAGAGAGAGAATTGAATTTCATTTAACAATATTATTTTACCACAATACCCGGCGACATGTCATACATATACTCCAGGTATTGAAATTAATATATTCTGACCCATTCAGGAATAAATTTATCTTGGCATCTATACCTAGTCGAGAGTGAACGAATAAGTGGAGTTGGCTGGTAAGGGAATGGATGGCTTTAGTGAGACTTGGATTAGACAGAAAGTCACTCATCTAATTAATTCCGTGATTAGACGGTTATTTGTTCACGTTTACATTTTCCCACCTTCAGCCATTATATAACACGATAACTGAACAGCGGTGTGTGATGGCACAAAAAATTGGAAGAGTAAAAAATAATGAGTTCTTACAATGAAATAAGAGAGTCAAAACTTTGATCAGTTAAAGGATACTGAGAGGACAGTTAGAGGATACTGAGTGAAGGTCAAGATAAATTGAAGAGCTGTAACATGAAATAATATTAAGGCAAATCAGCGGAGAATGTGTGGTCGAGGGAGTAGTTATGGCACCAAGATAAAGTGATTCCTGTGTACCTTTTAACAGATCATAAACAATTGTCATACATGTCTGGTGTCACTGTCCAGCGTCTCCTCCTGCCCCTGATACTTCTCCTCGGCCGCGTCCTTATGCTTTGACTCCCTGATGTAATATGCAATGAGGTCGTTGTACCACTTGTTCACCAGACCCACCTGCACACATCGCCACATCACTCTCTCGAAGCTTCGCAGGTATGTTGCACCCTGAACCACACATCAAGGAGGCTATGAGTGATGGCTTGTCAGCAACCATGAAAGAGTCACAGTATGAGAAGGCAGCAAACTTGCTCTGACATACAGACTGTCATACCTCCTTAACTAAGCAATGTTATTTACCCCACCCTACCCTGCTGAACACCCAGGTACAAACATTGTCAGATTTTTGAGGTTAGTCATATCGATATTTGACATATATAACAGATTTTGGCATGCTCAACACATATGTGTTACCAGGTTTCGTTTAAAAACAATGTTGCATAAATTACCTGATAAGCTTTTCTCTTGGACTATACAGTCCATTTGTAGAGCGACAATGACCATCATGGACTTGTCGGAATGACAACTGTGTGATCTATATATTTGGCTCTGTCTATCGATATATAAATATCTCTATCTATCTATCTATCTGTCTATCTATCTATCTATCTATCTAGAGAGAGGGAGAGATAATGGAGCCTTTGTGGTACAGTGGTAAAGTGTGCGTTTTCGTACACTGAAGAACGATGGTTCGTGCCGGGCCAGGGTAATAAACTTTGGGAGCGTTCTTCTGGCCACGTACTGCATTGGCGGACATCAGGGGTGCTGTGGTTGTACCAGTGTCGCATACTATTAATAATGCCTGCACCCAGTCGGCTTGCGCGGGCCGATTACACTTGATTCACAGACTACATACACATCCAAAGCCACTCCAACACTACAATTACATTTAAAAGCACTTCTCACCCTACATATAATCTCTGCCTGACTGCCTAAGCCACTTGGTAGAGATACAGTGGCTGTATCGTCCCCACTTCGGTTGGGATAGGCCTGTCCTGCAGTGGACACTCAAACGGCTGATGAGATTATATGTATATATATATATATAGATATATATATATATATATATATATATATATATATATATATAGATAGAGAGAGAGAGAGAGAGAGAGAGAGAGAGAGAGATTCATTCATCATCCAACCCTGCGTTGTCCCATGAGGGGCATACGATCCTGGGGCTAGGCAAGTTGGTCCTGACATTTAAGATAAGAATGGCAAGCCTCACTCATCCCTGAGTGGCATTATGTGAGCAATAATATATATATATTTATATATATATATATATATATATATATATTTATATATATATATATTTTGTCGCAAACTACCCAATCACCAAGTGGACAAGGTGCACGGCCTGAGTAAAACCACGATAGAATGATAATTGAGTGTACGACAAGACCATATTGTATTACTTAGATCTGGAGTTACTTTAGCATATGAACATTTAAGGAGAGTCAAAACACCACGTACAAAATTAACATAATCTATTAAACTACCTTAACTTACAACCAATAGTGGGAAAACAAAACACAAAACATCACCCTGCCTACTGGACAAGAGCATAAACTTGCTAAAGTCCATCCTACATCCCTAACCAAGGACATACACAAACCTTAAACCTGGACGACCCAGAGCTAGCCGGCGTCACTGACAGGGAAACAGAGAGAGAGAGAGCCACAGAGCCTCTGCGCCTGGGCTTATATGCAGGCCTACCACCACTTCATTGGGTCGCCAGTTCGTTAATTTAGAAACACCTTAACTAGCTAGTTATACACGTGGCGCGAAGGGGAACAATTACCTACACAAAATATGCGTCCACGTGACACCTCCCCCCCAAAAAAAGAACTTTTTACCAAGCCGGAAAAAGTTACTCTAACATGTACAAACATTATAGGTACAAAAGTAGGTTTACTTCAATATTAAAAAAATTCCTTAAACCTAAAAACATAGAATGGGTAAATGACATGGTAAATCATAGGGAACCTACACTCTGTTCACACTCTTGACAACGCATCTGCAATGGTATTGTCCTTGCCACGAATATGCTGCAGTTTTATATTATACGGTTGCAAGGCTAGAGCCCATCTCAGCACTCGAGCATTCTTAAACTTGACCTTTTCAATAAACACAAGGGGGTTGTGGTCTGTGAACACCGTGATGGGGAATGCGCTACTGGACAGATATACTTCAAATTTTTCTATTGCCATGACAATTCCAAGAGCCTCCTTTTCAACGGTGGCATAAGCCTTTTGATAAACCTTAAACTTTTGGGAAAAGTAGCATACGGGATGTAACACTTCACAATATTCTTGCAAGAGCACTGCCCCCACCCCTACATCACTTGCATCGACTCTAATGATGAAGGGCCGATGTGGGTCCGGGGTTCGGAGCACAGGAGCACAAGCCAGCAGGGCCTTCAAACCCTCAAATGCCCGCTGACATTCATTTGTCCAATGGAACGTCTCCTTGGAGCTAAGTTGATCCGTAAGGGGAGCAGCGACCTGGGCAAAGTTCCTGCAGAAACGACGATAGTAACCCACCATCCCAAGGAACCTCATGGTAGACTTTCGGTCAGCTGGTGGTGGATATTGTAAGATGGCATCCACCTTTGCATCAACAGGGGCTAGCTGGCCCTGTCCGACCACATGCCCCAGGTACGCGACGTGGGCGTGCCCAAACTCACTCTTGGCAAGGTTCACTGTGAGATTGGCCTCCTCCAGGACATCAAAGAGCTTTCGCAGCCTCTCAAGGTGTTCCTTCCAATTGTCACTCCAGACAACTAAGTCATCTAGGTACACACGGACGCCAGGCAACTCTGCAATCAAATAGTTCATTAGTCTTTGGAATGTGGCCGGGGCATTCCGCATGCCAAAGGGAAGAACTAGAAATTCCCAAAGGCCGCTTGGAGTGACAAAGGCAGAGATTGACTTGGCTTGTTCTGTCAAGGGCACTTGGTAATACCCTTGGAGGAGATCAAGCTTAGTGACGTAGCGGGCCGCTCCTAGGTCATCAATAATGTCATCCATTCTGGGTAGTGGAAAGGAGTCGGGCAGGGTAACAGCATTGACCTTCCTATAATCTACACAAAGGCGGTAACTTCCTCCAGCCTTGGGGACTAATACTACAGGTGAGGCCCAGGGACTCATACTTGGACGGATCAAACCTTGCTCTTTTAGCCTCTGCACCTCGTACTGCAGGAATTCCCTCTTCTCGGCACTGAGACGGTATGGAGCTTGTTGGATCGGAGGGGCTCCTTGAACATCCACATCATGGGTCAGCAGGGTACAGAGCCGAGGGGTGTCACCAAAGAGGTCTGGATGCTCCTGTAGAAGACAGTCAATATCGCCTGCCTGGGTGGGGGGCAGATGCTCTAATTTACTCATAAGATTTGTTAGAATTTCACGATTTGACAGCTTACTGCCTACGAATGGTGTAGGGTCATTTTCCTCTGACTTTTCCACTACTCTAGTTCCTGTTAAAGTGACCTGTTCCACTTCCCTTCCTTGTGATTGGTCACGAGAGTGATACATTTTCAACAAATTGACATGGACACTTCGCCTTTTCTTCCGCCTCTCTGGCGTAGCAATGATATAATTAAGGTCTCCAACCCGCTTCAAAACATGATATGGCCCAGAGTACCGAGACTGAAGAGGCTGCTTTGGTACTGGTAGCAGAGCTAAAACTTGATCACCAACATGAAAAATGCGGGATTGTGCCTTGTGAATTTTGTCATAATTGTCTTTCATTCGTATTTGAGCATGACTGAGATTAGAATGGGCAAACTTTAAGGCACGCTGCAAGTTGGAGCGGAACTGAGTTACATATGCAGCAATCGGTACAGTACTCTCGTCATTTAACCAGCATTCTTTCAAGACTTTGAGAGGACCACGGACCTGGTGTCCATAAATGAGTTGAAACTGGGTGAAACCTAGACTCTCATTTACACTATCTCTAATTGAAAACAATAAAAGATCAATAGCCTCATCCCATTCCTGACCCGTTTCCAAACAATAAGTACGTATCATAGTCTTAATGGTAGAATGGAAACGTTCCAGGGCTCCTTGACTCTGTGGATGGTAAGCGGTTGACTTACACTGACGGACTCCCAGGGCCCTCATCACTTGCTGAAACAGCCTGGAGGTGAAGTTAGACCCTTGGTCGGACTGCACGATGGCAGGTAACCCAACCTGTGTGAAGAACTTGATCAGGGCCCTGACAACATTCCTACTAGTGATACTACGGAGAGGTATGGCCTCAGGGTAACGAGTGGCAACATCCATTATGGTTAATAAATACTGATTCCCGCGTTTGCTCCTTGGGAGAGGGCCCACACAATCAACAATTACCTTACTAAAGGGCTCCTCCACGACAGGAATGGGCTGAAGGGGTGCAGGATTGACTTCAGTGCCTGGTTTGCCACTAATCTGACACACATGACAGGTACGGCAATAGGTACTAACATCTTTCATCAACTTTGGCCAGTAAAAATGAGACAAAATCTTGTGGTAAGTCTTACGGACTCCCAGGTGTCCACCCACCCCATCATGTGCCACCTTCAATATCTCTATACGTAGAGATTTTGGGACGACGATCTGATGGACTGTCTCCCACGTGTGATTGGCAGGAGCCTTAGATGGTCTGAATTTACGCATCAACACCCCCAAATTGAGATAAAAACAGTGTGGAACCTCATCTATTTCATTACCTTCAGTAAGCTGTGCAAGAAACAACTTACATTCGGGGTCACTAGACTGTTCCTGAATTAATCTCTCCCTTGTGATAGGGGTGCTACCAAAGTCAAGGAGACCAGAACTAGACTTACTGAGTGTATCATCAAACAATTCTGCAAGGGAAACATCTCCCTCGGGTGTGTTTTCCTCTGGCTCTACAGCAGGGGTATGTGCGTCCAACAACCTCTGGCTCTGACTACGAGTAACAGCACAAGTTGGGAAGAGATTAGGGTGTTTCAGCTCTAAGTCAGTAGTGTTGTTGATATCAACAGGTTTGTCTGAAACGATGGGGTTAGCGGTAACCTGGGAACCAGCTAAATCATTGCCAATTAATACTGAAATGTTCCTAACGGGGAGGTGATCTACTACAGCTAGTAGTACAGGACCTGTGACAAACACAGACCGAAGATACACTGAGCAAAGGGGATATCTAGCCTCTCCTGGCAGACCAGACACTAGTACAGTCTCACCTGTATAACAATCAAAATTGGGAACATCTTCCTTTAAAATGAAAGATAGATCAGATCCAGTGTCACGCAACACAACAACAGGAGCCGAGAATCTACTGGACTCATGTTTTGATACTACACCTCTCGAGCAGAATGGTTTAAATAATGAGGGTACTTCAAGGGAATCACCTGAATGTTCACATGGCCCCGAAACAAGTAAATCACTAACCTGTGGGTCACTCACCTCCACTGGTTGGGTGAGTGCACTGGCATGGAGAACTGCATTGCCCTGGGTGGGGCTGTACTTACTGGCCAACTTCCTACAGTCTTTTATGATGTGGCCAGGCTTCTTACAGTACCTACAGAAGAGAGACCTCCTCACGTCTTGATTAGTAACTCCACGAGCCTCCTCACCAGCGCACTCACCAGTGGGATCAAGCTTAAAAGAAGGTCCCTGGGTCTCCGTCAGCTTCTTATTCAGGGGCCGTTCACTCTGTGAAGTGCTGGCTGGCTTATGCTGGGGAGCAGTCAACCTGTACTTGTGGAAGGGTTCACTATTAGTTAGGGAGAAATGATCGGCAGCAATGCCAGCCTCAGATAACGTACATAACCCTTTTTCCTCCACATGTGACCTTACTCTAGCTGGGAGGCAAGATTTCACTTCCTCCAGCACAAACAACTCCAGCAAGCCCTCAACTGTCAAACTAGTCAACTCACTCTCAACCCATTTTTTACAAAGTCGTTGTTTGCGGCGGATAAATTCTACATAAGTCTGTCCCTCTGTCTTACGGCAGCGGCGGAACTGTTGCCGATAAGCTTCGGGCACTTTCTTGTATGCATGCAATACAGTTTTTACAAAATAATAATCTTCAATTTGAGTGGCATCCAGTGCGGTAAACACTTCCTGAGCTCTACCAGTAAATGAGCTATGTATTAGCAACACCCACTTATCCTGGGGCCAAGAATGGAGCTCAGCCGACTTCTCAAAATGAGTGAAAAAATCTTCTGGATCCTCCTCATTAAATTTAGGAACAAACTTTAATGCTGCAGCAATTTTGAAGGAATCTGGCTCACACTCAAGCGATGTGGGACTACGAGAGAGACGGATTCTGTCATTGTCCGCTTTCATCCTCTCAACCTCAAGCCTTTTTTCCTCCAGCTCAATTTTCCTCAAAGCCATCAAATCACTAGGATGTTCCAACATGTTCACTTCTTCCTCACTGAAAATTTCCTCCCTCACCATGTGTGCAAGTACTAACTGCTTTATATCATCTTTCTTCAACCTAGGACGAAGCTCAAGCTTATAATAAGCTGCCAGCACTTCCCACTGAACCTTGGTTAACCTAGAAAGAGCAGTCACTGTAGGATTAGAAACAAAATCTTCCAACACAAACATGATGGCGGCGAGAAGGGAAGGACAACGAAAATAAGCTAGCTAGCTAGATAGTGTAATCACTCAAATATCAGTAAACCACTTCACCTAGTGGGACAATAAACCTTCCACCACACACGGGAACGTAGCGCGCACACACACACACTACAAAAATTACGTGGGGAATACAATGTCACCAGTAAAGTGGGAGTACTAATCTTTGCTGTACGTGGGTATGTAATATTCTCCTAATAGATCCAAGTAAAACAACTGGTATAGTAAATATAACGATAGTGGTGTGTATGGAGCTAAAACAACAAACTCCACAAAACACTATACACCACACTATCAAATAATACAGATCATACAATATACATGACCCATATGCCCAAACAGAGTAGAACAAACAAGAGTTGTAAAGCAACAACACTCTAGGAACAGTTTCGTGAACGGAACACAGCTCTTGAATGAGGTAACTGAGCAGGAATTAGCTACACGCGTATACACTAGTGCACACAATTAGGACTACCAGGGAGAACACTTGTTTCATAAAGCAAACTCAAATATGAGGGAAACAGTTGTTGCTAAAGGCTAAATTGCAATGCACAGGGAGTACATAGGAACGTGTAATGTAGCTAAATATACAGGCTAGTATACATATTCAATCCCGGTCAGGCCCCCATTTGTCGCAAACTACCCAATCACCAAGTGGACAAGGTGCACGGCCTGAGTAAAACCACGATAGAATGATAATTGAGTGTACGACAAGACCATATTGTATTACTTAGATCTGGAGTTACTTTAGCATATGAACATTTAAGGAGAGTCAAAACACCACGTACAAAATTAACATAATCTATTAAACTACCTTAACTTACAACCAATAGTGGGAAAACAAAACACAAAACATCACCCTGCCTACTGGACAAGAGCATAAACTTGCTAAAGTCCATCCTACATCCCTAACCAAGGACATACACAAACCTTAAACCTGGACGACCCAGAGCTAGCCGGCGTCACTGACAGGGAAACAGAGAGAGAGAGAGCCACAGAGCCTCTGCGCCTGGGCTTATATGCAGGCCTACCACCACTTCATTGGGTCGCCAGTTCGTTAATTTAGAAACACCTTAACTAGCTAGTTATACACGTGGCGCGAAGGGGAACAATTACCTACACAAAATATGCGTCCACGTGACAATATATATATATATATATATATATATATATATATATATATATATATATATATATACTGTATATCCATCTTCCAATGCTATGTTGACCCGTGAGGAGTGCAGAAGGAAGGGGCTAGACAAGTTGGTCCTGAGATTTAAGATGAGAGTGGCAAGTTACACTCATCCCTGAGTGGCATTACTTGAGTAATAAACCCCAAGCACCTCTTGGATATAAACCTACACAGGCGCAATCCAATTTGAACGCCTTAATTACCCATTAAACCACCATGCCCCATAATTTGGTTATATGGTTACCACCGAGCGCAGTAAATGGTTTCCTAATGTAAAAGAAATCATTTGGCTTGTCACTAATTGTAGAGTCAACCATAGGCAGATTGAAGAGGAAAGAATGAAGTAAAGAAAGGCAGAAGAGGGAGTGTAAAGTCACCTGAAGTACTTTTTACTGTACTTCCCCCACCTCAGACACACGTCTCTCATTTACCTTTCATTCCATCTCTTTCTCGGCCTCCCCCTCCCTCTCCACTTCACTCATATACACTTTCTTCATTAGTCTCTCCCTCTCCATCTTCTCCACATGGCCAAACCACCTCATTGCATTTCTCCTCATGCTTTTTATCACATCCACATCCACATTACAATGCTCCCTCACTTCCTCATTTGTCAGTCTCACCATGTAACTCCACATGGTCCTCTCAGATAACTCATTTCTACTGCTCTCACTCTTGACTTGTGTCCTTCCAACAAAGTCCAAGCTTTATTTCCATACGGTAGGGTTGGTGACTATTTTACTTCCATGCTTACGTCCATATTTATTATCACTGCTTTCAGACAACCAGCATCCTTTCATACTTGCTGTACCCTTTCATACACCTCATCATCGAAACTTCCATCCTTACTCATCACACCACCCAAGTACATAAATGCACTCATATTTCCCATTTCCTCATCATCCAGCCTTAATATACATTCGGTGACTTCGCTTCTCTCGAAGACCATATCTTTACTCTTCCCTACACTGACCTTTAGCTTCCGTTTCTTACACACTCTCCCAAACTAATTCACCAAGCTTTGCAGTTCCCCTTCGTCTTCAGTTAACAATACAGTATCATCTGCAAACAACAGTACAGGAAGTTTCCAAACGTTGCCTTCTCTCTTTAGGGTCGCTCCAACATCCACTGCCCTTCCTGGTATCTCTTTTATAACCCCATCCTTTTATAGTTTTAACAACCATCGACACATGACACACCCCTCTTTCAGTCCAACATTCATATAGAAAAACTCACTCAATTCACCATCAACACACACTGCTCTGGTAAATTACCAATATGCTGGGAATCGAACCAGGGACTCTCAGGTGAGAGTCAGGCAGCATACCACTACACCACGACCTGGTCGTGGTGTAGTGGTATGCTGCCTGGCTCTCACCTGAGAGTCCCTGGTTCGATTCCCAGCATATTGGTAATTTACCAGATGATTTTTCCTGTGTACAGTACAGGTTTCTCTCTTCAACACACACTGCCCTAGCGCCCTCATTCATAATCTTCACAGCATTCAACAACTTCTCATATATTCCATATGTTCTAAATATTTTGCATACTCCTTGCGTATCCACCCGATCGTATGTTTTTTCCATATCAATGAAGGACGCAAGCATCTTTCCCTTCTCTTGAAACTTTCCCACTAAAGACATAAAAAGAATATCTGCTCTACAAAATAGGCTATATTCCCTTCCTGAAACCTCCTTGTTCTTCTTCAACTAATTCCTCTGTCATTACTTAACTCTGTCAATAAGTATTCTACCATATACTTTTCATGTTACACTCAGAAGACATATGCCCTTATCCAAACACTTCCTTTTCCTCTTTTCCCTTGTACAAGGGAATAATTATATCTTACTTCCAATCCTCTGGGACCCTACCTTCCTCCCAGCCCAATCTACCCATCTTCTATATTCATTCTGCTACCATCTCTCCCCCATGCTTCATCATTTCACCACAAACTCCATCAGATGCTGCGGCTGTCCCCATGACGTTCTTTATTGCCTCCACTACTTCCATCCTGCTGATCTCTTCCTCTCTTCTCACCTCCCTCCTTCTCCCAGCCTTTCCCCAGCCACTTATACTCGCTTTACTTTCATTCTCTATGTTAAACGGTTCCTTAAAGTGTTTTCTCCATCTGCTCACTTTTTCTCCCATCTCCACTAACAATCTACAATTTTTAGCATTCACTCCTCTACTAACTTTTCTATCACCCTTTCTAACTCACTGTACTTCTTTCCAGAACATTGTCTTACATTGCCTCCATTTTACCCTCCAGTTCCAAATTTCTCGCCAAGTATCTTCTAACTCTCGCTTGGTAATCTTTTCGTCTCCCTTTCTTCCGTCTCTCAATTTCCTCCAAGCCTCTGCTTCCCATCCACTCGCTATATGCTTTTTCTTTTGGTTGAAAGAGAGAGAGAGAGAGAGAGAGAGAGAGAGAGAGAGAGAGAGAGAGAGAGCAGGCTAAAGTGGGGGGAGGGTGCGAACTAAAAATTAAACGAGGTAGGATCGAATGAGGCTTTTGTCCCTTGCCGTATTTGCCAAGAGAAACTCGGCTGAATATTACCATCCTCAAGGTGTTCAGATTTGAAGGAAAATCTTTATGCAGGCAGCTGAGGTATATAGTTATATATCCACAAATGAAATAATAATTATCCATGCAGGATAGGAAATGAGAATGAAAATATATGTTGGGTAAGAAGCCACCTGCTCACAAATTACCGATTGTAAAATCACGGCCAAATACATTAGTAAATCCTAATATCGTATGTACTTTCTGTCTTTTGAATCCTTGTACACAAAATACTAGCACAGGAAATCTGCTCTTCAACTGATGACATAACATTAACCCTCTTATGGTTCCACAGGTTTTCTTCTCAATCAGCTACTTCTTCCATCAGGGCTTGTCATAGACCTGAATGGTGCATGAAAGCTGCCATAATAAAAAATAAAATGAAAAACAAATCTGAAGTTCGTTCTTACTCATTATGTCTTCGCCCACCTAAGGCTGAAGAGTCATTGATTGGTCTGTTCATCCGCGTGTGCGTGGGTGCATGCTTGCGTGCGTTCCCGCTTCCATAACACTATTGTGGGCACGATAACTCCTGAACCCTTGGGCGGATTTCCACTAATCTTTTGTCAGTGATGCAGAACGAGGAGATGAACCGATTGACTTAATCAGATCAATGGGCCAAAGGTCAAGGTCATATGATGTTGACTTTTTTATCCTTGTGGAAGTAATGTCTCCTGAGCCCCTCGACGGAGTTTCACAAAACATTTGTTAGTGTGGGATGATGAACTGATTAGGTTAGCAGCGTCATGGAGGTGGTAGGGAGAGTCCGCGTGCAATGCTTGATGGAGGCATACCAAGCGACGCTTCGCATCACAGCTCAGGGCCCAGTTCCAGGCGTTTCATCATTTTCTTATGTTTGGCGCGGCAGCACACAAATGGTTTGTAGGGGGGAGAATACACAGGATATTATGGAGGATCATGAGGTGGAGGCTTTGAAAATTATTTTGAGTGAAGAAAACAAAAATGACAGGCACCTTAAGAAACACCTGTTCCTCGAACCTTGACTGGGTTAACAGTTTTCTGTCACAGAATGTTTGATGTTCTGCCATTAATTCGAATAAATTGCAATAAACAAGAAACAGGCTTATTACATCCAGGATTTTATCTGCACCGGATTGTTAGTATACTGCATAGTGAATATGATATCATCAGATCATAAATTCAAATTCCCTTTTCCTCTCTCTCTCTCTCTCTCTCTCTCTCTCTCTCTCTCTCTCTCTATGCACGAGTATATGTAAATATTTTTATTTAATCCCTACCACTGAGGAGAAAAATGTGTAAGAAAGCCTCCTCACCCCACAGTTATACATCCCTACTTACTTTTGGGAAGGCCCATGCATAACCCCCAGGGAAGAACTCCTCAGTGGCCACATGTAGGTCATGTGTCCTCCTGGGGTTACTGTTGTGCTCCATCATAGTGAAGTGCAAGAATGTCTTCGATGCTAGGAAGGCAAATCTTCCTTGGTTCACGAGCACCATACTGTCTGATACGGTGTGAAATTGCATATCCTTCACCATTTTCTGATATTGAGGTACAGTGGAAGTCATGAACAGCTGATATGCTGCACCCTGCCAAAAGCAGTTATATTGTTAATATTTTGTATGGAATGTTCAAGATTCATCAACTAAATTATCAGACGATAATTTCATCCTTTTACTTGTTGTTTATTTTAAACTTTGGATAGCCACCATGTAGTGATGAGGTTGGTGAAGAATATACCCAATCATTCTAGCTTTAAATAACAATTTTACTCTAAAGAAAATAATATGTATTTGGAAAACAAGCAATAGACGTAAATATTACTGATATATGTGTGGCATGACTGTAATATTTGTTCTCTGCCACGATGATAAGGTAGTAACGTTGTTCCCATAAAGGTGTATAGGTAACTGAAACAGTTAACTGGCGCTGCTAAAATCATGCAGTGAGTTAGGGAGGGAGGGGAAAGAGAGAATGTGGTAGAACGTCAGAGGGAAGGAAGTAAAAGGGGATCGTAGAAGAGGGTTTAGTTCCCAGGGTTATTTTCAGCTGAACTATAATGTAATGCGATCATGATTATAATGTCAAGCTGGATCAAAGGGAAATAGAACAACTGGGAAATGTGAAATGTCTCAGGGGAGAAAGGATTACATGGAAAATAAATATAGTGTTATAACCCTTTAGTGGATATGTGTCCACACACATATTTTATTTTCACCACTGCCCCCCAAATATTAATCACATGTGAGGTATCCTGTTTTACAAAGGGTCATTGCCAGCCGGGACAATTTGGGCCACCTGGACCACCGCAGAGGCCCAGACCATTTTAATCGCGACTAGCATCAATTGATTTTTTTTTAGGGGGGAGGAGGTGGGAGTTCGGATATCATTTATCAAGGGCAACAATATATATACATTGTATGGAAGATAACTAGATCTGATGTGAGAGGTGTAAGACTGAGAGGAAGACCACGAATAGGATGGATGGACAGTGTGAAGAGAGCGCTGGATGCGAGAGGGATGTCTGTTGAGCAAGGAAGAGTGGCTGTGCGTGACAGAAATAAATGGAGAGAAATTGTGAATGAATAAGTGATGATGCAGCCCTGAGGGGATATTCTCCCGCATTTGGTCTGATCAGCTAGTCAGGTCATGTGCTGGTAAGGGGATGGGTCTGTTATGATGTGGCAGGGGTAAACCAGTTCTGCTGTCGGGCCCTGCTGTGTATGTCACTGATTGCATTGCACAGTTGACCCTTGTGCGGTGTGGTGCGGTGAAGATCTGTCCGTTCTTCCCTTTGGGGCTAAGATGCGAATGAATGTGTTTGAATGGATGAGTAAATGGGGAGTGTGTCGTCCTGTCTCGGCTACCTCCCTTTCCTTGGGGGAAGCAGCCTAGGTATATAAAAAATAAATAAAAAATGGAAGTGTGAAGATGGTGCAGCTGGTTTCAACAAATTGATAAAATTTTGAATTAATTCAGTGAAATCCAGGAATAGTAAACATGTTGGGGAGCTTTGTGAAAAAAAGGTTAGTTTCCTGTGAACTTACGATCGGTGAAAAGTACCTGAATTCTTGTGATAATACCAATCAGTGTCTGTTGTTTATGGGGATGATATAAGAAAACTTTAAGAATAACAGTGGTTGTTACGGTGCATGACCACTGTTGGTCCAGGTTCGCCCCAGTGTGTTTACACACCACCAAGGCAGTCTTAGACCAGTAGAGTATTTCATATGTAATAATATTTCACTTGCATAATGCGTACGTGTGTGTGTGTAATTCACCGGGTCGGTCAGGATCACTTGATGGTCGTGATCGTCAGCTTTTACCCTCCCGGAAGGGAGCTGAGAGCTCATATAGTCCGATCTAAGGGCAAGGCTGTGACCTTCACACACGCACACACCCGTCCCCTTGCTCAAGGGGGACAGTAACCACCCACTTCGTCAGCAAAACTTTTCCCAACCTGAGCGAGGTGCGAACTTCCGTCCACCAGTTGGCAAGCGAGAACGTTACCACTGCACCAGCGAGTGGTGTGTGTGTGTGTGTGTGTGTGTGTGTGTGTGTGTGTGTGTGAACTTGTAGGAGTGCGTTGGTGTGCGTGTGTGAGTTTATGGCCTTCAAATTATTCATGAAAACTAAGACAGCGATGTTGTAAATGAATGCGGTGAAATAACTTAATTTGGCACCGATGCAATGTATAGTAAGTTCCTTGCATGTTTTGTTAATGGTTAAGTGTTCTACTTTACATGCATGATCACTGCAGTTGCCTTCAATATGCAAAAGGAAGAGCTTATGGGACGATACCTTGTAGCAAGGAAGGGGGAGGGGGGGCTGACAGGGAACAGCGAGTGGGGTGGGGTGAAGAACCCACTAACAACGACAAATCATGCCTCTTGAATCACTCCTGGACTGCAGTGGAGTTCAACATAAGTAATCCCTTACATACTAACCTTGTCGCTACTGATTCCATATTCTAAATTGGAATCATGGAGCTGCTGCAGTGTGTTTATGGTAGAAGGAGCAAAGGGCACAGTCAAGCTACTGGTAAGGTAGGTCTTGTAATAGGTCGTCACCAGTAACGCATACAGAAGCCAAAAACCAAGAAACACCTGGTCAGAGGAAGAGGACAGTTATATATACTTACAGTAAAATATTAATAAAAAAAAAAAGGGGGGGGGAATGAAAAGTAAAAACATTTATATGGAGGGATCCAGTGCTGTTGTAATTAAACAGTAAAGTTCATTACGACTCAGAAAAAGTTGTTCTATTTTCATCTCGGTGTATATACATTATCAAACCTTGTGACGGATATATTAGGAAATATCACATGCAGGCAGCACAAGGCATCCTCATGAAGCATGGCTAGAAACAGCCGGTAGGATCAATTCGATTTTTGCAAAATTCTTCATTTGTGGCGTCAGTTTCCTTATGACAAAGTTATACCAGTCCGGATAATTTTGATTGATTATATTGTAAAATAAAATGCAACACTAGTCACAATAAACATTTAAAACATGTATATAGCAATATGATATTTTGATCATCCTTCTCTGCAAAAGAAATTGACTGCACAAGGCATTATGTTAAAAAAAAAAAAAAAAAATCACACGCCAGGGAATATATTACTGATACAAACAAAACTATGCAACATAACTGCATCCTAATACTTGGTGTTGTTGCCTTTAGACGATTTAGAGTCTGAAGGCTTTTGGGCCTGCTGTTTGCAAAATTTTGGAAATATTCTGCAGTCATCTCTTTGACCCACATATTGCGAATCTCATCCATAACGCATGGCAATGACAAGGTGTTGTATATTGTAATTCCATGCGTTTTCCATGAAATTAAGATCTGGAGAGTTTACCTGGCCAATCCAGTACTTCAGTGTCATGATCTGAGAGGAATTTCATTGCCCTTTTTGCTTTGTGACATGGAGTAGACCCTGCTTAAAATGTGTGCAACCATGAAACTCAGAATTGTAGGAGATGGATGTCCCACACCAGCATATTCTAATCAGCATTCATCGTCGTGTTTTTAGGAAGGAAATACAGGCCTCCCTTGCTCACTTCCCGGCTAAAGCAATCCCACACCATTATGCCATCACTGTGCTTGACAGTCTTCTGTATGTAGTGGACTTCACAGTGCGTGACGTTGCGAGGCCGCCTTACCCGCCAAATGCGAGGACAAAACACATGAAGGTGCTCTCATCACAGGACATTATTTTCCTCCGGTCTTCTGCGGTTCAGTCTTTGTTTATGTATCATTAGCATGATAGGTATTTGTATCATCTGTATATATGTAACTATTTTGTAATAATGGATAATGTAAGTCACACCAAATGTTTTCTTCTATTGCGCATCTCAAGCGTAATTTGTTTGGAGTCAGCTGACTTGACGGGTGTTTTCGATGTATACCTCTCAGTTGCAGCTGGTTGTTGGTGGACGCTGGGTATTTACTTGTTGTTGGAGCCATATTATAAGGGTAGGTACAAGTTGTATAGGATTGTGGAGTTGCGAATACTTAGGTCATGAGGAAATAATAGTGGTATACTGTACATAAAGCAACGTAATTGTATCCACCCCTGTCGGGTTTGTTTGATGGTGGATTGGAATGTTTACTATCTGCGGCTTTCAGCCGGTGCAGGAACTGTGTGCAGAAGTGGTAGCCTAAGGTGATGATGACAGGATGCTCACCTACTGAGAATCGAGCCTCGTGAGGGTGTGGCCATTGAAGTGAGTGTAAATAATATTACTTTGTGTTGTATATAGCGGTGAGGCATGTTGTGCCTAGGGATAATATTTGGGCTTTGGTAAATATATTTTCAATTCCTTGCTTTATTATTGTATGCAATTGTGAATTATTATGGATATGATTGTTATGGAATTATTGTGCAGGCATATCTATTATTCATATTTGTTTATTGATGTGATTAGGCTTATAGACTACTCACTGTGTTACTTTTTGATTACCACTGAGGACTGGACCGATACTACATTTGCACTACATAGATTTATTGCATTGATTTATTGTGGCCCAATGAATTTGCCTTAGATTGTGTACATAGGAATTTTATAACATTATTGAGACTCTGTTCTCTGTTTTATTACAATTCATGTTCCCATTGTTTTATTGGATTATTGTATTACAGGTTGAAACTTCTTCTGGAATAAATAGTTGTTATGACTTGTGGCCCATCCTTGATTTTCCCAGTACATTTCAACTTCAACCACCATGGGGGTGCAAGAGGAATATGATGCCTTGAAGAGACAGAGGGGCACCACCAAAGGAAAATTCACCAGGAAGGTAACATTGTGTGAGGAAGGATTGGATAGAGGTGATCATTTATCAGTGTTAAAGAGGAACTGTGATGAAGTGTTGGAAGCATTCAAATGCTTGGAGAGTAAAAGTGATGAACTGCTAACTTTCATATGTGACAATAATCTAAGTGACAATGTGGAACAGGAAGCCCAGAAATACATTTTAGACTGTGAAAGAGTTAAGAATGATTTATGTGCAAAAATAGGTAAAATTGAGAATGACCAGAAAGCCATGGATAAACCTAAAGTTAAAGTAAAGAAATTTGAGCCACCTAAGTTTGAAGGTAATCTGAGAGACTACCCTACCTTTAAAGAGGATTATAAGAATCTTGTCAAAAGTATGTATGGTACTGATCCATATGCTCTTAAAATGTGTCTTGGTGGTGAAGCACTACAGGCAGTAAAGGGCTCTGAGGGTAACTATGAGGAAATGTTTCAGCGACTGGATGATAAATTTGGAAATTCAAGAAAGATTGTGGATTTAGTGATAAGTGATCTCAAGTCTTTAAAGAAGATTACTGATGGTGACACCAAAGGATTCATTAAAATGGTAGACCAGGTTGAGCAGTGTTGGTTAGATCTGAAAAAGGTAAATCTATCGGATGAACTTAACACAGCCAACGTTGTCAGTCACATTGAAAAGGTTTTACCTTCTCTTCAAAAGAGAGAATGGGTCATTAAAGCAGAAGAAGTGTCAGTCACTAGCAAGTTGTTTCCAGAGATGTTGAAGTTCCTGCAGAAGGAGAGGAAAGTTTTGGAGTACATGAATTCTAGCATTAGAAATAGTAGTGGTGATAATAAGGTAACACAAGCAGTACATAATGTTAACAGTACATTTGATAATAACACTGATTCAGACCTGGTAAAGTTGGTGAAGAAGATGGGTGAAGAGCAGCAGGTCAAGAATAAAGAATTTGAATCATGTATTGTAAGCTTAACTGAGATGGTAAAAGGTGCTAACCATAAGGCAGAGAGCAGGGGTGGAGGGTGCTTGTTACACAACTCAACGGGTCATGAGATTACAGACTGTTATAAGTTCAAAGGTCTTAGTAGCAAAGATAGACTTGAGATGATGAAGAATAATGGCATATGCTTTAGGTGCTTGAAGGGATATCATCCAGCTCGTAGCTGCAAAGTGGGTAAATTGTGTGATGTGGTGATTGTAGGACAAGGGTTGTGTAATCGTAATCATCATCCACTTTTGCACCCTGATAAGATGGAAGGTACTCTTCATAATGTAGTATCAGAGAAGACATTTACAACTTTGTTGAATATCAGTGCATTAAATAGCGGAAACCAACCTGTTACTGTATTATGGGATTCAGGATCTGATATTTCGTTGATAACTCATAGCATGGCAAAGAAACTGGGATTGAAAGGGAAGAATGTCAATCTTTCTATGATTAAAGTAGGTAATACCATTGAACATCAATCTAGTAAAGAATATTGTGTGCCTTTAACTGACAAAACTGGTAGGGTTTGGAATGTGGATGCTGTTGGTATCAATGAGATATCAGCCAGAATCAAGAAGGTTGACCTATCAAAAATGCCTGAACTTTTTGTGGGAATATCAAGATCCGAGGTAAATCGCCCACATGGTGAAATTGACATGCTCATTGGTGCCAATTATAGTGAATTGTTACCAAGAGTTGTTCAAACAAAGAAGAGTCTACAGTTGTTAGAAAATCAGTTTGGGCTCAGTATCCAAGGTAGATATGATGAAAATACAGGTCAAGTCAACGCTAACAACCATTTACTCGTAAGAACGCATAAACTGTTAAGCTTTGCAAGTCTGAATGAAATCAGCATTGAGTCTGCTGATAATCTAAAGAGTACGTTGGATAAATTTTTTGCCATAGAGGAAATTGGAATAAAGTGTGAGCCACAATGTATCAAGTGTATGTGTAGAGGTTGTCCTGGACCTAACTGCATAAGTTTGAGAGAAGAAAAGGAACTAGCGTTAATTGAGGAAGGATTGGTGTACAATGAAGAGCAGAAATGCTGGATAGCTAGTTATCCATGGATAAAGGACCCAAATAATCTGTAAAATAACCTCAAAGTAGCAATTGCCAGATTAAGAACAACAGAGATCAGATTAAAGAAACTCGGCATCGAATATGCAAATAAATATCAAAGTGAAATTGAAGATATGGTTAGTAGGGGAGTAGCGAGGAAACTAAGTAAGGAAGAGGTTAGAGACTACGAGGGTCCAGTTCATTATGTTCCCCATCATGAGGTGTTGAAGCCAGAATCTAGTTCAACCCCCCTGCTCATCGTTTTCAACTCCTCTGCATCTTATATGGGCCAGAAGCTGAAAGACTTTTGGGCTAAGGGGCCCGACATTTTGAATAATTTGCTTGGAGTGTTATTTAGATTTAGACAAGATACGGTAGCTATAGCAGGTGACATATCGAAGATGTATCATACTGTCAGACTCAGCACACTAGATGAACACACTCATAGATTTGTGTGGAGGGACTTGGATAGCAATAGACCACCTGATCATTATGTACTCACCACAGTCACTTTTGGAGATAGGCCTAGTGGTACTATAGCTACATTGGCTTTGAGACACACGGTAGAAAGGTTTGGTGGGGAGGTTCCAGAAGTGCAAGACATGATTATCAATAATGCTTATGTGGATCATATACTGTATTCTACTGACTGTGTTGAGAAAGCCTTTAATTTGATACAGAATGCGGAGGAGATACTTACTCTGGGAAGTTTTCGGGTGAAGCATTGGATAGTCAGTGGGCATTATGAAAATTGTAATTTCAATGTGATAGATAGACTCTGATTGTGAGAAGATTTTAGGTCTGAAATGGAATCCTAAGGAGGACAATTTTTCCTTCACAGTAAAGGTTAATTTCTCACCAAGAGTGAGAAAGATAAGGAGTGGTCCAAATTTAGAGTGCTGTGAGATTGAAGCCAAATTTCCAGAGGTTTTAACACGCAGAATGATATTGAGTCAGATTGCTTCACTCTATGATCCACTGGGGTTTACTGTACCAGTTGTACTGAAAGCTAAAGTTTTGATGAGGTCCATGATTACCAAAGGTAATTCAAATGATAGAGGAATAAAATGGGATGATCCACTTGATGCTTCTGTGGTGAATGAATGGAAAAGGTTCTTTAAAGAGTTGTATGCATTAGAAGACTTGACTTTCAGAAGACCCTTGAAACCATCTAATGCCTTTGGTAAGCCCATCCTAATCATATTTTCTGATGGTAGCACACAGGCATATGGGGCATGTGCATATGTAAGGTGGCAGATTGGTAAAGATAAGTTTGATGCAAATCTGATTGTGGCCAAGAATAAGATTGCACCGGTAAAACAGTTGTCTATTCCTCGCTTGGAGCTTTGTGGTGCTCTTATGGCAGCTAGGTTGAGAGAGTCTATAATGAAGGAGTTTAAATGGGAGTTTGAATCAGTGTATCACATTGTTGATTCATCCATTGTAAGATCACAAATTCAAAAGGAGTCTCACGGGTTTAACACTTTTGTTGCAGTACGTATAGCAGAGGTACAAGTCAAAACAGATTCAAGCGAATGGTGGTGGGTTGATAGAGTTCAGAATGTTGCAGACTTAACATCCAAACCATGTCATCCAGAGAAGATTGGGAAAGACTCTGCCTGGCAAAATGGACCTAATTTTCTGACTTTACCAATTTCAGAATGGCCTATTAGACAAATATGTGAAGATGAACTAACAGATAGAATCAGTATTACCATGACTGTTGCTAAAGTGAACCAGGACATTATTGATTTGGGAGTAATTGATGTTGATAAATTTAGTGGTTATTATAGATTACTGAGAGTTACATGTAGGATAATGGCTGTGTTCAAGTGCAAATCCTTCAAGGGTATTTTGAAAGAACCCACTGTCAAAGGTGTTGCAGAAGCAGAATTAATGTGGGTTAGAAAGATAAAGAAAAACATGATGGATTGGGAAGTGAGATTCAAAAGATTGGGTCCCACACTTGAAAATGGGATAATTGTAGTAGGACAAAGAATATCGAAGTGGTTGAAAGAGAATTGGAATCAAGAATACTACATGTTAATACCAGCCAACCACCCAGTAACAAGACTGTATATATTATGTTTACACAATGTGGATCATGCAGGTGTAGAGACTACCTTGGCAAAGCTGCAGAGAAGATTTTGGGTTCCTGGGGCCTGGAAGATAATAAAGACAATCAAAAATTGATGTGTAGTATGTAGGAAGTTAACAAAGAAAATAGAAGACCAATGTATGGGTCAAGTGAGGACAGAAAGATTGAAGCCTGCTCCACCTTTTTACCACACAGCAGTGGATTTGTTTGGGCCATTGACAATAAGGGACACGGTCAAGAAGAGAACTCATGGTAAAACATTTGGAGTTATATTTAATTGTTTGGTGACTAGGGCAGTTTATTTGGATTTGGCAGAGGGATACAGTACCGATGATTTCTTGACCACATTTCAGAGTTTCACTGCTATCAGGGGTGCCCCTAGGTTCATATATTCGGATAAGGGGACTCAACTGATATCAGCTAGCAAGAAAATAGAAAGTATTGGTGAGAAGGAGGGGGTAACATGGACTTTTAACATTCCTAGTGATGCACCTTGGTATAATGGTGCAAGTGAAGCTCTGATCAAGTCTGTCAAAAGGAGCCTGTGTATTACTATTGGAAATTCTGTATTAAATTTTGAGGAATTACAGACTGCTTTATTTGCTATTGCCAATTTGTTAAACGAGCGACCAATTGGTACAAAACCTGGGTTTAGTTTGGAATTAGGTAGCTACCTCTGCCCTAATGATTTGTTACTTGGCCGTTCTAGTAATTACTGTCCAAGTGGTATGTACGAGGTCAGTGGAGATCATAAACGGAGGCTGGAATTTATGCAGAAGATTGTAGATTCATTTTGGAAGAAGTGGCAGCGGGACTATTTCCCTTCCATGTTGATCAGGCAGAAGTGGCACACAACTGGAAGGAATGTAAGAGTGGGTGATGTAGTTCTAGTGCAAGATAGCAACTCAGTGAGAGGGGCATGGAAACTGGCACAGGTGATTAGAGCTGATCCAGGACGGGATGGCGCCGTTCGTGATGTTGATTTGAGGTACAAGATAATAAGGCAAGGGAAGGGATATGATGGTGATGTGGATAAGGTAATGAGTAGATCGGTACATAGATTAGTGGTGTTATTGCCGATAGAGGAACAAATGTAATCTCGATGTGTATGTATTATGATAGACTACTGGTATACCTGTTGTAACTTGTGGGGGGCGGAGTGTATCATTAGCATGATAGGTATTTGTATCATCTGTATATATGTAACTATTTTGTAATAATGGATAATGTAAGTCACACCAAATGTTTTCTTCTATTGCGCATCTCAAGCGTAATTTGTTTGGAGTCAGCTGACTTGACGGGTGTTTTCGATGTATACCTCTCAGTTGCAGCTGGTTGTTGGTGGACGCTGGGTATTTACTTGTTGTTGGAGCCATATTATAAGGGTAGGTACAAGTTGTATAGGATTGTGGAGTTGCGAATACTTAGGTCATGAGGAAATAATAGTGGTATACTGTACATAAAGCAACGTAATTGTATCCACCCCTGTCGGGTTTGTTTGATGGTGGATTGGAATGTTTACTATCTGCGGCTTTCAGCCGGTGTAGGAACTGTGTGCAGAAGTGGTAGCCTAAGGTGATGATGACAGGATGCTCACCTACTGGGAATCGAGCCTCGTGATGGTGTGGCCATTGAAGTGAGTGTAAATAATATTACTTTGTGTTGTATATAGCGGTGAGGCATGTTGTCCCTAGGGTGAATATTTGGGCTTTGGTAAATATATTTTCAATTCCTTGCTTTATTATTGTATGCAATTGTGAATTATTATGGATATGATTGTTATGGAATTATTGTGCAGGCATATCTATTATTCATATTTGTTTATTGATGTGATTAGGCTTATAGACTACTCACTGTGTTACTTTTTGATTACCACTGAGGACTGGACCGATACTACATTTGCACTACATAGATTTATTGCATTGATTTATTGTGGCCCAATGAATTTGCCTTAGATTGTGTACATAGGAATTTTATAACATTATTGAGACTCTGTTCTCTGTTTTATTACAATTCATGTTCCCATTGTTTTATTGGATTATTGTATTACAGGTTGAAACTTCTTCTGGAATAAATAGTTGTTATGACTTGTGGCCCATCCTTGATTTTTCCAGTACAGTTTACTTGCAAAGTAAAGCTGTTTCTGACGCATTTGATTGGTCAGAAGTGGTTCCTTGGTTGGCAAGTATGATGTCAAGTTCGGGTCCTTTTGCAGCGTGTGTACGATGCTGTGGATAAGACACATCGAAAAAGGCTGGGATGATTAACTTTGAGATGTGTAGCCGTGATTTCAGCACGACTTTCACTACATTATTGATTTAGTCAGCTCGGAAGATAAATCTTGTTTCATCGGGGGTGATTTTAATATCGACCTGTTGAAAAGTAGAGCAAACCCACATGTCAGTAACCTATTATCTATGTGCTATTCTCATAATTTTTATAACACTATTAATAAACCCACACGCGTAACTTTAACATCCGCCACACTAATAGATCATATATGGACTAATGACTACATAAACTGCTTCACAAGCAATATTATATATAATAAAATTTCAGATCATTTTCCTGTTGTATCGGTGTTCAAATCCACACCATATTTACCGAAAGGTGAACAAACTGTCCTCTAGTATAGAGACTTTCACGAAAGTAGTATAAATACATTTAAAGAAAAAAATAGTCAAGTGTCTTGGGACCTTGTTTTATGTGCTAAAGACCCAGACGTAGGTTATTGTAATTTTAATCTACTTTCTATTATATTTCATAACCAGTTTCCGTTAAAACAAAAAATAATTAAATCTAAACATGCTGATAAGCCCTACATTACTGCAGATATTAGCCAGATGATCCGAGAAAGAAACAAGCTTCAAAGAGTGTGTGCCAAGAAACCCATTACGTACGGTGCAGGGTATCGCAGACTGCGCAATGAAATCACAGCTAAAATCAGAAAAGCAAAGTCATATTACTATAAGAATAAAATAAGTGAAAATATAGGTAACAATAAAAAAAAATGGTGTGTAATAAACTCTATAATTAATAAGCCTTCTTCACGACAAAGAAATAATTGCTTTTATTTAGTAAACAATAATGAGGTACATGAACCTAAGGAAGTAGCTGACCATTTTAATAATTACTTTGTCAGTGTTGGTAAGAAACTTGCTGAGTCTGTTGGAGAGTCTGAGATTAGTTTCTATTCACATTTATGCAATAGGCAAGACAGTGTATTCGTTTTGTCACCTACTACTGAACATGAAGTTACCCAGACTATAAAAAATCTACGGAATGTTGGTCCCGGATAAGACGATATCCCCATGTCCATCATTAAGGAAATAATGGCCTATCTAGTTCCTGTATTTGTCTTCCTCTTTAATTTATCTTTTGAGACTGGAAAGTTTCCTGACATGTTGAAATTGGCCAAAGTCATTCCAGTTTTTAAAGCTGGTGATCGTAAGCTGTTAAGCAATTATCGCCCTATCTCAATCCTGCCAGCAATCAGTAAGATAATAGAGAAATTGGTTTATGGTAGGTTAATTCAATTTTGCACCACCAACAGTATTATCACTGATTCACAATTTGGTTTTAGGGAAAAATTGTCTAACTGTCATTCACCAAGGACGTGCTGGCTTCATTTGATGAAAATAAATTTACTATGGGTGTATTTCTAGATCTGGCCAAGGCATTTGATACGGTTAATCACTCTATATTACTAAAGAAGCTTGAACACTATGGTATACAAGGCACTTCAAATCAATGGTTTGCTTCCTACTTAGCCAATCGCAAACAGTTTGTGCAATACAAACAGTGCCAGTCTACCTGTATGCCAGTAGAATCTGGAGTTCCCCAGGGGTCGGTCTTAGGACCACTCTTGTTTATTTTGTACATAAATGACATCGTGTTCGCTACCTCACATATGAAGCCAGTACTATTTGCTGATGATAGTACCTTTTATGCAAGCCACCAAAATCTCAATGAACTATCAAATGTTGTAAATAGCAGCCTAACAGATATTAAAAAATGGATAACAAGCAACAAACTCACACTAAATGTAAGCAAATCTCATTACATTATATTTAGAAGGAAACAAAGCACGGCAAATCAACCCAACATCTACATAGATGCCCAGTCAGTTGAAAGAGTGGACAGAATAAAATTCCTTGGTGTTATAATTGATGAATGTTTGTCATGGCATTTACATATCCAGTATCTCCATACGAAGATTAGCAAACAGTGTGGTATCATGTACCAAATTCGTAATCAACTAACAACACGGTCTTTTAAGCTCATTTATTACTCACTGATTTTTCCTTTATTGTTTTATTGCAACAGTGTATGGAGTGGCGCTTGTAAAACATTTATAGCCCAAGAGAAATCGGTCCGTATAATGGAAAACTTAAGCAAATATGACGATACTAATCCATCTTTCAAGAAATTGGGTATCCTAAAATTGCCTGATTTAAAGTCCTATTGCACTGCTTTGTTTGTTTACAAGTCTCTGCACAACCTGTCATTTAACAGTTACTTTGATTTTAATATGAATGATCGGTATAATCTCCGAAATAACTGTAATCTAAAAATATCGCTCATGGCTTCAACCCAGTCCCAGTCACGTATCACTTATCAGGGACACAAAATTTGGAATGGTATCCCAACGGCCAATCAGGAACTAAGTGAGGCTGTATCTTTCAAATCTGCTTATAAATCCTACTTACTATCAAAGTACTAATTCATTAAACTAGTTGACTTTCATTATTATTATTGTTATTGTGGTAGTTATTATTATTATCACTATTACTACTGGTATTAATATAAAATTACCTCCGTTTTGTTGTAGTGCTATCTTGTATATACCCTTTATTAAAATCTTAAACTATTGTCATTCGGGGATGACCATTATTACTTAAAAGTCATACAGCTGATTTAGTAAAATCGTAGTTTTAGCCTTAGTAGACAATTGATGTTTACCAAAAGTGCAAGAAAAACAAGGTGCCTTTAAAGAGAGTTCCCGGACTCTCAAAAGGCTCAGCCGCTAGTAGACTAAGTGTTATGTCAACTATTGTAATCTCTATGGCTATATAAACATTTGACTTTGACTTTGACTTCATTGCTTAGAAGATTATCTGTAGCCTTCGTAGTCTTGCGTTGTCGTTCAGGACGAGGTTTTCTGGGGGAGACATTTGGTGGGAGGCTAAGGGCACGCTTCCCTCAGATGATTTAATTTCTCAGTTTATTCACGACACCTTGTCTTCCCTGACTGTACAATTCCAGACTATCGTCTATATATATATATATATATATATATATATATATATATATATATATATATATATACTGCCAGACGCCTTAATCCTGTAAGGAGTGGCCACAAACAAATCTCCTCCATTTTACCATGTCTGCCCTACTCGCAGCTCACCCCTCCCTCCAGCAAATACCTCTCCACTCCATGCCTCTATCTCATCCTCTGCCTTTCCCTCCCTCTCCCCCCCTCCACCTCTCTCATATACACTTTCCTCTTTAGTCTTTCACTCATCATCCTCTCTACATGGCCAAACCATCTCAGTCTATTTCTCCTAACACTTTTTATCACATCCATGTCGACTATCTTACTTCTACGATGGAACACATCCTATCTGTTTCTCCTTTCTCTGAAATCTCCATTAAAGATTTCAATGTCCACCACCATCTTTGGCCCTCCTCTCCTTTCACTGATCCACCTGGTGAACAAGCCTACATCTTTTCTATCCTTAACGACCTATTGCACCTTGTACAGCACCGTACCTGTATCCCTGACCAACTTGGAGAAAGTTCCGACATACTTGACCATTTCCTTACTAATCCTTCTGCTTACACTGTTAATCCTTCCTCCCCACTGGGCTCCTCTGATCACAACCTTATTAACTTAACCTGTCCTATATTTCCAATACATTCTGTGGACCCTCCAAAGAAACATCGGTTGCAGCACTTTGGAGCTGCTGATTGGGAGACCCTGAGGCAGTACTTCTTTTTCCCTGAAATGATTATTGCCATGATTTGAGTGTGCCATGCGCAATACAGAGGTTATTCTCTCGGGCATGGAAGCATACATCCCTCTCACATCCTGTGACTAATGCAAGAAAGCCATGGTTTAATCACACTTGTTCTAATGCTGTCCACAATAAGAAGGAGGATAAAAGGTACTGGAGCCAACCCACCCCTGAATCACATCTTTTTTATGCTTCTGTCCGTAATCATGTTACGTCTGATCTTCGCTCTGTTAAAAATTATTTCATCCGTATTAAATGCTCTCAAGTCTCCAACTCGAATTTTTCCCTCTCCTTCTGGCACCTTGCCAAAAATCTTTATAACAACTTTACCTCATCATCCTCCCCTCCTCTTTTCTACTGTGATGGCTCTGTAGCTATTTCTTCTAGTGATAAGGCAGATCTCTTTGCTCAGACTTTCTCCACCAAATCCGCCTTAGACGATTCCAGTGTTCTTCCTCCATCACTTCCCCCCCTCCAACTTCCTTATGACTAACATTAAAATTTCTTCAGCTGATGTATTTTCTGCTATCTCTGGCCTAAATACGAACAAGGCAAATGGGCCTGATTGGGTCCCTCCTGTTGTCCTCAAGAACTGTGCTTTTGAGCTTACACTCTGCCTAGGTAAACTCTTTCACCTTTGTCTATCAACTTGTACCTTTCCTTCTTGCTGGAAGTTTGCTCTCATTCAGGATGCTTTTACATCCTGTGTCTCAAAAGTTTTCGAGTCTATTCTTAACAGAAAAATTATAAAGCATCTTTCATATCACACTCATCTTTCTGATCATCAGTATAGGTTCCATCAGGGAGGCTCCACTGGCGGTCTTCTCACCAACCTTTCAGACTCCTGGTCATCTCCTTTCAGGACTTTGGTGAAAGCTTTGCCATTGCACTTGAGACGCTGAGTGGAATAACCTCTTGTCCACCACAGCGGCCATTTTGGAGTTAAGTACACCAACATATTCCCCAAACCCTCTTCTACTAGTACAATAACGAATCATGTGAAGATAATGTCCCCAACATGGGTGAAAATCCCATTTTATAGAGGGTACTGACTGACCGCGTTGCACACGAAGATGTTTATACTCTGCTAGGTGGACATTAGGTCCATTTTTGCCTGAATAATCCAGTCAGAAAATCGTTGTGGCTTAACATTGTCTTCCCCAGCTCCTGAACCTTGGAAACCAACATCAGGCTCAGTTATTCCACTGGTGTTAAGGTCGATTTTTCTTATGTATTCACGTTCAGACACGCATCTATTGTTAGCCTCATGGGGGTGAAGTCCCAGAATGCTAGTAATAACCACTCGAGCACCACAGGCCACCACAGACAGATTTTTTTTTAGCTATATTTTATTTTTTTGTGCTGGTTTTGTGCCATATTAATGGATATGGTCAAAGTACATGCGTACATCATAAGGCTGGCTTGCAATAACACACATTTTTGGGAAAATGCAGTTCATTGTTATCAGGAAAGAGGAGAAAGATGCTGTTAATATATTGTTCTTTCAAAATGCCATTGATTTACATACTCTGACATGCAAGCAGATGTTTTCAGCTACATTTGAAAAAAAAAGTTCACCAGAATATCTTTATCGGATGAAAAGATAAGACATTTTGAAAGTAAACAAACTTTAACAGCGTTTTTCTCCATTTTCGATATTTAGCGCACGAGAGGTTATTCCACTCGGCACCTCACTTGACATG